>NC_084762.1:90207377-90523949 GCF_028858725.1 Colius striatus | reverse complement strand
GACAGTAGCACTTGTTTCTAAAGCAGAACAAATACTAAATCAGTGTCATGACACCAGCAATTAATTTTGTCAGTTAGACCAGAACAAAAAGCAATAAATCACTACCACTGACATCTAACCCAAGCCAAGCACAATGAAAAGCCTCCTGAATATTTTTAATATACTGCACTTCCCTAGATTCAACTCGGTGTGGGTTTTATCTTTTTGTGACAGCATTGCAGTATTGGCTTGTGTTCTGTATCACATTCTTTCTAACCTCCAAATACTTCTGTGGAGTACTGCTGTTGCAATCACTCATTTGAGGGATGATCTATTTGACTGCTGAATATTCTAACAATAAGATAGCTTGTGGAAATAGAAGCTTGGCCAAAAGATTTCTCTTCTGAAGGCATTCCCTGCCAGTAACCATCAGCAAAATCTGTCCCAACAGGGCAGATACATGTATGTTACCCTGATTTTAATAAATCTGAAATTAAGTTGTCAGCTTCACTGTTGGAGTTCAAACTATAAATAGGAGTCAGTTCAATGGCAGTGATGTCACAACACTAGAGCACATAGGACCTGTCATTCCCACATGAGTTTTTTCCCCAAGTCAGGCATATAAAATCACTGACAATTTAATGAGTTAGTTTGCAGAAGATTAGTCTCGCCATGAGTTGGATTACTCTGAACATATGGAGACCCAGTCTGGCTATGAAGTGTGGAAAAGGATGATAGAGGTTTGGGAATACAGACTTTTGGGGTTGAGTGAATCTTATGTTAAATAACTTCATAGAACTGTGGTGAGTGGTTTGTTGCTGTTTGGTTTTGTGGGTTTTTTTAACCTATAGCAATGCTGTAGTTAACTCCAGTTTAGTGCTGTAAAAAGACACCATGGAGGCCAGAGTGTGTACAATTCTGAGAAGTACAATTTACGTGGAAAACAGTAAAACATGGGAGTAGACTGACCTTGGAACAAATGTAGGCTAATGCTGAAGTTTAGCCATTTCTCTTAGCAATACGAGAAACCATGAGAAACAAAGATATTTTGGATCTTTATGTGTGTGATCTACTGAGATCAGGGCTCACTGAATTCAGGTTTCAGGGATCAAAATCTCAGAGGCATCCAAGTGAGTGAAAATCCTTAAATAAAGGAGAGAGGGGCTGCTTCTTAGTACTTTTTAGTTATGTTAGAGCTCAAATCATGAAAGGAGTTAGGTGCCTAACTGCTGTATAATTGCCATCATAGAGTTTAGGCTAAGAAGTTTCTCAGTTTATAAACAAATTCTGAAGGACCTGAAAATTTCACTTTTTGGTAGCAACATTGCCCAGGATCAGACATCATTTACCCATTGTAAATAACCAGTGTCTATCTCATCATTGGTCCTGGTTTAAACTCTCAAGACATTATTACACCACCAATTCTGTTACCTGTGAGACCCATCTTCAAAGGCATTTTAGAGGATGAGCAAGCTTGTTGTAAAGAACATTTTACCCTATGCTCTGTTGATTGGAACAAAAAACAGACCTAGGAGATTCAGCATCTTCATCTCTGCCCTCTGCTTATTAGATTTTTGACTCTTAGGAAAGAATCTGGACAGCAACTGGAAGAAAGTGCACTTTCAGGAAGCTTTTACAAAATCCATCTCTCCTGTTAGAGCTCATTCCCCTTTTAAGAACTAGTTGAGTAATACTTGAGTAGCAGAGTAGTAGTAGTTGTTGTTAGTAACTGCAGCAAGTGTTATTATCCAGTTTGTTTCCCTTCCTGATTCATGACTCAGCCTCTCCATTTCCAGAGTTGTTCTCACGAGCTGTATCTCTTGGTGATCCAATAATTTTTTAGGGAGTCTGATCAAAGTGAAACAGCTGAAATAGGAGAACTTTAGTCTCTTTCTCCAGACTCCAGAGCTCCCACTGTAGTAATTTCTCACTTATCAGGCCGAAGGGTCTTATAGCAAAGGTGAGAATGAATGTCCACAGGTAGAGGAGGAATGCAAGGCTAGGTCATCTGTGGAACTGTTTAACCGTGAGGAGGAAAGAATATCAGAATTTCTCAGAACAAACTGGTTTGGATGTCCAGTTCCCTAAAGGCTGGAGCAAGTTATATGCTCAGGTGTGGTGGGTATAGCTCTCCCAGCTTTTTTCTTAGGATTTTTGGTTGACTACAGGGGATGCAAAGTGGGACAAGTCTCAATCCAAGATTCTTGGGATCATCTGAAACAACTGTCTTTCTGACTTGTAAAAGCAATTTCATCACTAGGTGCTGTGTTAAAGCTGTCTCACATTGGATATATTTTCTGAAGCCCCAAATCGTACAAGTTTGGAATTAGTTCTACCTCTATGTCACTGAAGTCTTACAGAAATGTGTGCTTTAAAGCTTGTGATCATAAAACATTACCTTTTTCACTCTTTCAAATATATGCAGTTCCACATACTGCAATGGCCCACATTTCTTTTGGTTTTTTTGGGAGGCCAAGAATTTGTCCTTTCAATGTTAAAAAATGCTGAGGCATCATGTAGAGTCGATACAAATCGTACAGCTGAAAGTACTGATTTTCATCTTCTGGTTTACTTGATGACTTTAAAACAAACCATAAATAACTCTTAACAATATGTTTTCAACCAGCAGAAAGCTAAGGGATTGGTGCAAGAGCTCAGATAGGACAAGATAAAAAGCCTAAAATGATCTCCTCTAACTTCTTATTCCCTGGATCTACAGAAACCTGATGTAACTTAGTCTTACAACCATAGTGTAAAATCAAACAGGTCATTTAGTTTCTTTTATTAAACACAAGGAAAGCCACTTCAAAAGAGGAGAAAGGATAAGTCTTCCACAAGCTCACTGCAGGCTCTCATTACAAGGTAGTTAACCAATTATTTTTATTTCAGCATAGATGATAATTAATCAGAGCTATACTTCAGGTGTGCTGACACCTGGCCATTTTCTGTGGGTTTGCAAGACTTGAAAAAGGTTGGCTGTACAACCTGCTATCTTTACAGTGAAAGTATTTCTTACCTCAATGAAGAAGCTGTTAGACCCATCTCTGCTGTTTTTCAGGATAATTCAATTGATGTTCTACCTAGAACCCTGCAGGACCACAGCTGCTGCAGTGGATAGACCTTCATTAAGCCTCAAGTTACTGATTTAACAAGCTGTGCTAATGAAACGGGGCTTTAATGAGATGCTTTTTAGCTAGACTCAGTGTATTTTCCTCTTCATTTCAACCTTACCTTTCCTGAACTTTTTTACAATATAGCTTAGCAAATCCCTTCATTTTTCAACTAGAATGACCCTTGATGTCTCATTTAATAGATTAACATAATATTCAGCTATCCCAATCAACTTCAACAGTGGCTGTGGTCTTTTTCTGAGCAGCAGCTACTCACCAGGTTAAGCAGCATGATATTGGACTGGAAGACCTTTAAGCTGATTCACTGGTAGTTCACATAGTCTCTGGTCACAAATTAGGTTTAAAATGATACCTTTGATAAATGATGCCTCTCATCTGCCACATTGCCGTGTTGTAGCATTTAGGAAGCTGTGTCACTTTTTTAATGACAAATATTAAAATCATGTTCTTTGATAGTACTTTGCCAGAAATCAACATGTTTATTTATCAGCTGCTCAGTTTGATCCAGATTCACATAGTCATTAACAGAGATAATGACAAATTGCCCCATGTGACTGGGATGTGAGCTGAAACCTCAAATAATTGTGAAGTAGCACACAGATCACCCAGCACAACTACCTTACTTGAAAGCTACACTAATTTTGTAAGGCAAGCTGTCAAATCGATGTCTCTTCTGTCAAGCAAAAGTATATTTTTAAAGTAATGCCTCAAAAATCCATAGAGGAAAAGCAAGTGCAGCACAACATTTGTTTGATTTCATTCCTCAGGCAATGCCGTAAAAATTGATCAGACCATGATTTAATAGAGAAATCATTAGAAGTCTAATTCAGCCAACTCTAGAAATATTTATGAAGAGCAGTTAAAAACCACTGATATGATAGAGGATGATACTTGTTGTAGTATTACTAATAGTCAGAAAGACATAGCTTCAACATATGATTTCTACAGGAACTCTGTGATGTATTTCCAGCAGGTTTTGTACAATGAGTTGTTGTTTAGAATGCCACAATCTTCCAAATTGCTGCTAGCTAAAGATGGGATTTGTATGGCTTGATATTTATCCACTTTGACCTTTAATGCCTTTTTCAGTAATTGTTGATCCAGTAAAATTCTACTTTGTCTGCTTTGCAGAAGTTTGACTGCAAGCTGTCACTCGTCAGCCCTATGGCAGTCTACTGTTTAATGTCATGGTTCTGTTTAACACATTCCTCCCTGTGTGTTGGTCCTCCCTGGTCTGTAATGAACTGCATTGAATAATTTGCATGGAAGTGCCCTCTAGTAATTAAATATGCAGAAAAATGGTGATTGCTACTCTTTGTTACTGCAGATTTTTGTATAATCTTCTCAATTGAGAAGCAAGAGGTTTCTTATAAAGGCAACAGTAGTTTCAGTTCTTTGAAAAGCCTCCTTGGTGCTCCTCACTTGTGTTTCAATTACTCTTTTCCTCTTCTTCTTTCAGAAAAAAAAAATTAACACACCTTTGGAAAAAAAAAAGCAAGCAAAAGAAATGAAAATAGATTTTTCCTTAAAAGACTGTTATCCTTGAACTCCTGCCAGGACTGTGGTTCAGCAAAGCATCCCTTGGAGATGCAACATCTACTCTCAGAAGGCAACTCTCTACTGTTTGAGGTAGGCTGCATCTCCTGTGGTATTAACTGGACCAGCAAAATGTGTTCTTTTTCACAGCAGTGCTAGCCCATGAGACTGGACAGGAAGGCTCTGTGGGGTGCAGCTGCAATTATTTCATGCTTTTCTATACTTAACTAATACCAGGAGATGTTAAAAGATGTTAGTAGAGATAAAACCTTGCTCTTAGTCTAAGGACCACAGATGGAAAATAGTTATGTACATTGAAACCTATATATACACACACACACACATATACAAAAGAATTGAAAGGCCAAAGTCCCAGATTCTTTTATGAAGACACTAGACCCAAATTTGCAGACTGGTGACTCTATCAGATCACCTTTGTGGAGTCACTAAGATGATAAGTCTCGGAGCAGGCCAGATGCAGCACACTGAGATGGAGAAGGCTGAGTAGAAACATGGCCATCATCACATTGCATGCCCCAGATTGTGTATGTTGCATAGGGTGGTGAAAATAGGACATTTCTCTCTTCCTTCCATTATTCCATAATTCCCTCAGTCCTTAATTTAATCCTGGACCTGGCAGATCATGGATTAATGAAGTCCTTCCAATATCTCTCAGCAACCCTGAAGGAAAGACAGAATGAATGGCTTCCCTTACCAGAATAACACTGATGATTTTGACACAAATATTTGTTAAAAATAAATACAGCTTGATAAAAGCTTCCTCAAATACATTGGAAAACTTGCCTTTCATCCTCTACCCCTTTCATGATCCCATATCAAGTGAAGGTAGTCACTTATGTCCATCACCTTTGCAGAGCAACAAATATCTACCCTCATCAGCTGAGCTTGTCTCTGCATGCAAAAGAGCAAGTAGCCATTTCATAGTCCAGATAGAAATGGAACTCCTCAGAGGCCAATTGTTGCCTAGAGGATGACAAAGAGAGTAATCAGGACTCTGGGATTATTGAGACTCTCTGGGATAAGCCAAGACCTAGAAATGTTTTGGGAATTGTGAGTCCAATAAGAGGAAAGTTGTGGAGGATGCATTAGGGCTGTGAGGCAGAAGGAGTTCCCTCTCCATGGGATATCCAGAGAACTGAAGTCAGTTCAAAAACAAGGATGATAAACTGTGAGGAGAGGAGAGAGCAGAGAGCAAAATGTAAAAAGGATAGTCTCTTGCTGAATAGTCACAGAGTGATGACAAATTGGGGACAAGTACCCAATGTGTATGACATCACAGAGAGAAATATTTTTCTTAGCCTTTCTATATACATTCTGTTATTTGACCTTAGTTGTTCCTCCCCAAAATCACTCTCTGCTGTCCTCACTCTCTAAAAATAAAAATTCTCCTTGTGTGAGTGGGAAATGTGACCATGTGAGGAGAATCAGGAATTGAGAAGTGCAAGGTGGGGTGTTTCTGGCCATGTGGCATGATGAGGGCTCCAAGCAATGATCTGTGAAGTTTACAGCAAACTCTCATATATCTCAGTGTGGCCCTTTCTGTCACCAAGATCTCTCATGTGCTTATGAAATATGCATAAAAAACACATTGATTTGATTGGGCTAATTTGAAGTAAATCGCTGGTCCACAGGGGTAGGTCATTCAGGATTTACCCACCTTGTGAAAACTGCCTGTTTTTTTTTGTATAGCTGGATAATGTTGAGGTTTTGGCAAGAGGTTGTCAGAATCATTTTAATGCTGCAAATCACATTAATGCATGAAGGGCTGAGCAGACAGATATACCTGTTGCTTGCACAGGAATATGTGAGAGCAAGAGTCTTTTTGCACCTAACATGCAGGATTTTGAGAAGACACTTCTTCCAGAGGTCTGATGTAGTCACCTTCTAACCAATCATGCTGGGTTTTTTGGCTGTTGCAAGTTTTTGTGTAGAATTGAGAAACATCTAGGGTTTGATTAATGGATTGAATTAAATACTGCCATCACTTACAAAGTCAGTTTACTCAGATTATAATCTGCCTGAAATGATAAGAACTGCAACATAGTTTTATGAGCCCTAGCTGGGAAAGCAGCTAACAGAGGAGAGGGTGGGATGGCAGCCTGGATTCTGACAGTGTCCATCACGGGGCTGTGCTGTTGCAGAAAAGGGAAATTCTGCTTGAGCACAGCCTAGAAATGTCCCTCTCTGAAGCATGAAGATCTACAGCTATTCAGATTTTAACGCTAATGAACACTTAGAACCAGCAGTTTGATGACATATACTGGAAAATTGAGGTGTTGGTGAAGGGGAGAGAAAATAATTCAAAAATCCTTGTTAAACGTAGTACTTTTTTGGTTTTTTTTTAAACATATGTTACACTGTAAAATACTTTTTCTAGCAATAATGATTTAAGGACACAAGCAGTAAAATTTCATAAGGAATAAATCTTTTCTTATACCAGCTAGTACATCTAGAAAAACACCATTGTGGAGCATATAAGAAGTGGTATATCTTTTAAAGGTTTTAGATTAAAAGAAAATTATTTTAGATATCACTTTTGTTTTGCCAAGACCCAGGATGATCACATTTCTTTTTCATTTTGACTCAAATTACTTTTTACAATTATTAAATCCAATGTCAAACCAGAAATAAATGTACTTCATCTAACTTCAAACCTACTGTTTAAGCTCCATGATATTAATTCATAAATCACTGGGAAAAAAAAAAAGGATTTTAGGAGGAACACTTCTTAACATAAGTAAACACAAGTAAACACCAGTAAACTTGCAGTGCATTTCGTTAGCAGTTGTAACCAAATAAAAGACAGAGAACTGGAAATGCTAAACAGATACTTAATAAAAGCATTTAATTTAAAAAAAAAAAAAAGGGGGGAAAAGGACAATTCATGATAAGATAAAATACTTATTTCATGTAGATTTCATGAAGTCAACTTTAAAACATTGTATTTCTTGCACAAGTGGCAATTATCCCCACAACAATTTTTTCCAAACCTCAAGACTAAGAAATTATTTTACTCACCATAGACTAATAGTACTGCTTTTGTTCTTTAGCATCTGATCTAAAGGGATTTTGATCTGTGCAGTTCCATGTTGATCATGTTATGCAGTTTCATGTCATTTCAGTAAGAATTTTCAGAATGTTGGGGGTTTCTTCTGAAGTCACAGAGGGGAAGTTTTAAAAAATGTCTCAAGCTACTTTTGCCAGTGCAACACGGTGACCCTGGATGAACCTCTTACCTTTGGAACTTTTGTTAACCTATTTTATTTTTGAGAGGAATCAAACTAGGAAGTTTTGTTCCAGTAGCAAAAATTCACTGTTTTCTTCCATTTGGATAAGTTGAATCATCTTGACTTGGTTTGTAAACTGACAAAATTGTTTGTCAATTGTTAAGTCAAAAAGGAAAATATTTAATCAAATCCATGTTCATTATATACTCTGAAATGGGTTTATTTAGAGTTACAAGCTTCATAATTTGGAAATGTATCTAATGCTACTAAAATTAGGATGTCTACATTACAGAATCACAGAATCTTAAGGGTTGGAAGGGACCTTGAAAGACCATCTAGTCCAAGCCCTCTGCCAGAGCAGGACCTCCTAGAGTAGATCACACAGGAACTCATCCATGTGGGTTTGGAATGTCTCCAGAGAAAGAGACTCCACAACCCATCTGGGCAGCCTGTTCTAGTGCTCTGTGACACTCACAGTGAAGAAATCCTTCATTGTATTTCTTTGAAACTTCTTATATTCCAGTGTGTGCCTGTTGCCTTTTGTCCTATTGTTGGACATCATTGAGAGCAGTCTGGCTTCATCCTCCTGAAGCCCACGCTTTACATACTTGTAAGCATTAATAAGGTCACCCCTCAGTCTCCTCCAAGCTGAAGAACCCCAAGTCCCTCAGCCTTTCATCAGAAGGCAGATGCTTCACTCCATCATCTTGGTGACCATGTGCTGAACTCTCTCCAGCAGCTCCCTGTCCTTGAACTGAGGGGCCCAGAACTGGACACAATATTCTAGATGCAGTCTCATGAGGACAGAGTAGAGGAGGAGGAGAACCTCTCTCAACCTACTGCCCACAGCCCTTCTAATCCACCCCAGGATGCCATTGGCCTTCTTGGCCACAAGGACCACATTTCTCACTACATTTCCCACTTACTGTAACAATTCCCTTTCCCTTCCTGCAAGTCCTGTATGTTTGTTTGGAACATAAGCATCTGGTCCCAAATCAATGCAGATGTGTTCATGGTACTGAAAAATAATATATTTGGTTTGAATTTTACCAAAATGGAGACCAGTTATGAACTGAGGCTATGTAACCAGCTTTCTCAAGTCAGTTGGTGGTAGAGACAGTGACTCAACCTGTGACACTTGGTCCAGCTCTTCTTATCTACAGGTCAAGGGTTCAGCCTCTCCACAACCAGGGGAGGTTTAGATTGGATATTAGGAAGAACTTTAGTGAGAGAGGTTTTAGATACTGGCACAGGCTGCCCAGGGAGGTGGTGGTGTCACCCCTAGAGATATTTAAAAAATGAGTAGCTGAGGTGCTGAGGGATATCGTTTATAGATGGGCTTGACAGTGTGAGGTTAGTGGTTGGACTCAATGATCTTAAAGGTCTTTTCCAACTGAAATGATTCTATCACTTTGTAATTTTTATGTGTACACTACCCTGGATCCTTGCAGCTGTACCCACACAAACTGTTTGTTGTTCAGTGCAGGGATACTAAGACCTGGATGCAACCATTTGTCATACAAACATCCTTTAAATGTTTGTCTAAAATAAGACTGTAATTCTTCAGTCCTTTTACCATGTAGACACAAAATGTAATAGAGAGAAGAGCACATTGGCCTGCTGCTTTATGTTCACTGTTACAGCCTTCAACCTTTTGAGTATATTTCCTGAGTTTGCTTAGTTTTCTAACTGATGAGGACATTATTGATTCTTATCTAGTCTAGATAAAATATTTTTAACTAGGAATAAGAGAACACTGCTGTTGGTGGGAGCAATAGATATTGCTGCCCTCGTCTTCCTTTCTCACAAAGTGAAAGAGAATGACAGCAAAGTAGGAGGATTTGGGGAAAGAGATGAAAAAAATGTGTAGACAAGTCAATTAAGGAGAGATTATGGACTAAAAAATATATTGGGAAGTTGCTCCCCTCCTTGTAGACTGACCTGAACATGTAACTACATTAAGCTCAGCCTTGGAGAGGCAAAGAAAATGTTCCTGTGTCTTCATTTCCCACATAGAACCTACCTGTTATTAAAGAAGCTGAAACCTGTATTGCAGTACAAGGCATTTCTTTTCCTGGAGGTCTTGGAAGTGTTTTAGTGAAGTAACAGAGTGCATCTGAACTGTTGCAATGTCTAGGACTGGTCTGAAAGTCCAAAGGAGCCCCAAACTTTAGTTGCTCTAGAGTTAGGTCAGCAGTTGACTGACTGAAGGGATGACCCAAAGAAATTTGGTACAGCGACAAACTACAAGAAGTAAATCCTCTGAGACTCCATGAGCCTGTGGCAGAATACCATTTGGAGATGCAAAGTGCAGGGAGGAAGGAATATCAGGAATGGTTTAGTAATGTACATGCAGAGTTTGGACTTTATTAAACTTGGCCAATGACATGTAACTTTTTTTGTTCAGGATTATTCCTCTTGTACACTTTACATCTCTGTCTAGGCGAAACATTTATCTTGCTATAAAGACATTTTATTTTACATTAGAAATACCTAATGTCCTTACACAATAAAGGAGAGTTTCAGGTAAGAAGGCACAAGATCTCCAAGAAGTGACTTCTGTAGAACAGCTATTGCAGGCAGATCTCTGCAGACACCTATTGCCTCCATATTTATCAGTCAATAAAAGAGCAAACTCAGCCCATGACTTGGAGGAAGGACCACTGGTAGATCATGATGTACACTACAAACTCTTATGAACGAAGGTGGCTGCACCATGCCATTACTTTTGTTTACAGACACCTCAAAGCTCCGATGAATATCATTGGCTCTATGTTTACAGCTGAGGTTTAATATGTGGCTAAATATAGCCTAATAGTTCCTTCATCCCCACTCTGCATCATGACAGGGCAAGGCTTTTGAAGAGTAAGTAGGACATCCAAAACAAAAGCAGAAAATTAAATTCAACATCCTTAATGCGTGGTGTTTTCTGTTACTTTCATGACATCTCACCAGAACTATTTATGTCTATGGGGAGTTAGAAAAAAAGATCACATATTGTACAGAGAGCACAGTGTTACATTTATGCAAAGTGAAGAAATGTGTTATCTCAAAAAATATTTATTTCATAGTTTTTGCCTTGAGGATTGTGCTTTGTTGTATCTTTAAGCAGAACAGTGCTATATTAGCATCAGGTTTGAGATTCTTATAAATATTAAGAACTGGTTTAATCTGTAACATTTATATAGAGCAGTACATCAAGCTAACCATATTGTGCAGAAAGGAAGGGAACACCTTCACTGCACCACTGCTTATTCTTCAGCTAGACTTCAAAATTGGAAACAAAAGATAGCTAAAAGAAAAGTGTTGAAAGGAAGCAGAAAGATGCTGCACTAGCCTGCTCAGTATTTTCTTTTCTTTCACATGAAATTTAATTCCTTTGTAAGGGACTTGAATAGTCACAGCAAAATTGTGGTAGTTCAGAGTGCAAAGGAAAAGCGTCTCTATGTGCAGCAACAATAGGTTGTTGGTGTGTGAACAGCTACTGTCTTTGGATGGATCCCTCCACTTACATTTAAAATACTCCCTTGCAAAGGACCTTTTGCAGAAATATTCAAGGACATCAAACAAAGGACTTCCATGTTAAAATATTACATGTTAAAACCAATCTTGTCTCCAAGGTTTTCTAATTACAATGCATACATCATTTTAAGAGTGGAATGGTTTGGTCTTAAGTATTAATTTGCTTTGCTCTTCAGGAAAGGGTTTTAAAGGGAATTCACAGCGTTAGGCTGACCTAAGTACTCTTCCCCCGGTCCTCCTTACAACCGTATGGATGCCAGTATCTTGAACTGATTACTAACAGTGGGAGCGTTGGTAGGTGTCAGAGCAGAACATTTTTATTTTTATAGCCCAAATCATCTGCATGTGGGCATAATTTAACAGGAAGCAGCCAAAACAGTTTCAAAAATATTAGATATCTAAACCTGATTTGTTGTTGTTGTTGTGGACTTGTTTGTTGGGTTTTTCTTAAGTTAAGGAGTTTTCATTCCTTTATATATCCCACTCTGCAGCTTCCACTGATGTCAGATTAATGCTTCATGCATAATTCTTCTGCTTTTCTAAATGGAAGCAGAATTCTATGTTGAGACCAGTTTTCCCAAGGACTTTCTTATTATGAACCACTGAAGGTTGGAGACTGTCTCCATTCGTGTATAGGCATCTTCACAGAAAAAAAGATGCCAGAATGTAACCTCTAGATGTAGAGGATGTCTCAGAATATTAAATACAAATGAACTTGGATTTCCATTTGACCCAGGCCTGCTCCAGTCCTTGCTCTAATATTCACTTTTCTCTCAAAAGAAATTACCGTATTCTATCTGAAACAGGGCTCTTACTCCTGCTTTTCACTCTTGTAATGGAATTAAAATCATGGACCCTACCTGTATCTTTTCTGAGAGATGTGTCTCTATATCAAGTTCTTCAAAACTGGGAGGGAGCTCACACATCTTCCTTGGCAGGCTGTGCAGGTGTCTGGCGAGAAAATAACCACTAACACAAACTCTGAGACTTTTCTTATCATTCAGTCTGCTCAAAAACTTCCCAGGTTTTCTACCCTGACCTCTAAACCAGTTGTCACTCCTGCTTTATGCATGTATAAAGACTGTCAAATGCCCAGCTGTCACACAATGCAGAATCACAGAATTGTTTATGTTGGAAAAACCTTTAAGATCAAGTCCAATCATTAACCCATCACTGCCACGGCCACCACGGCACCATGTCAGGCTTGGGGAGGAGTGGCTGGAAAGCTACCAGGCAGAGAGGGGCCTGGCAGTGTTGGTTGGAAGAGACTGAACATGAGCCAGCAGTGTGCCTAGGAGGCCAAGAAGGCCAAGGGCATCCTGCCCTGTATAAGGAACAGTGTTGTCAGCAGGAGCAGGGGGTGATCATTCCTCTGGACTCGGCTTTGGTGAGGCTGCAACCTGAACATTGTGTCAAGTTTTGGTCCCCTCTCTACAAGAAGGACGTTGAGGTGTTGGAGGGGATCCAGAGGCTGGGCTATCAAGCTAGGAAAGGATTTGGAGCACATGTCGGATGAAGAATGGCTGAGGGATCTGGGGCTGTTTAGCCTGGAGAAAAGAAGGCTCAGGGGAGACCCTCTCACTCTTTACAACTACCTGAAAGGAAGCTGTAGTGAGGCTGGGGTCGGTCTCTTCTCCCTAAGTAACAAGTAATAGAACAAGAGGAAATGGCCTCAAGTTGTGCCAGGGAAGGTTCAGGCTGGATGTGAGGAGGAATTTCTTTGCTGCAAGGGTTGTCAGGCTTTGAACAGGCTGCCCAGGGAGGTGCTGGAGTCATTGTCCCTGGAGGGGTTTCGGAGATGGGTGGATGTTGCACTGAGGGAAATGAGATGGTGGTTGATAGGGCTCTGGGACAAAGGCTGGACTCGATGATCTTAATGGTCTCTTCCAGCTGAAACCATTCTATGATTCTATGTCCTTCAGAGTCACGTCTGCATGTCTTTTAACTACCTTCAGGGATGATGGCTCAAACATGCTGCTGGGATTTAGCTTGTTGGACTGCTTTTTCTTCTTTTTATTTGGATTGATAAAGCCTGAGACATGGAGGCAGAGGGATCTTCGACTGCATTCAGTTTATTTCATGTATAATGAAAGATGGATGTAATCCATTCTTTCTCCTCATCTCTAGGCTAAGGATGTATCATGAGAGCTGACCTCGATTACATTAGCTGGCAATCATCTGAGAAATTGTACCCTTTCTGGCCATTCTTTGGCCTTATAACCTCTTGTCCTGACGTTGCTCAGCCCTAGAGAGTAGAACAATGTTTCACTCTTACAAATCATGGTGTTTGTTGAGTTTAAGCATGGAATTGTATTTTTCTGGGAGTAAACAGAAGGCACGAGAAATTTTCCACCAATCTTGTGTGTTTTGAGTGTTATTCTTTCTATTCAGTGTGAGAACTAGTCACCTCTTGCACTTGAAACCATTTCAGCTCCTCACTCCTACTTTTTTAAAGTAACATTCATTCCTTCTTTCAATTATTTTGTTTTTCTGCTTACATGTTCAAAAGGGGTTTTTTTAATGTTTCATCTCTCAGGAGATGAATAAAAATCCCTTTTAGGCTTTGTTTTAAGAGTTTCAGAAGCTCAGAAATAGGATAATGCTCCCACTCTGTGTTTCACTGTGGTACCATTTGAAATGCTAAACCTTTAAGGGGAAAGATCAGCAGCACTCCTAATGCAGATGCAGACCTTTAGGAAGCACATCAATGCAAGCTACTGCTCTCAGGGCTTGCAGATTTGAACCATGTCAGAGTTTATCTGCTGCCAGCTTCAAACTGTGGTTTGACATTTCTGGTCAAGAGGGGTGCCCTTGTGAGTCCCGAGAGGGGATGAATCTGAAAAGACAGAGAGGGAACATATTGTCTCCCTACAGCAGTACACTGCCAGCTTCCACTGCAGAGATACCTGTTACCAGCAAGACATTGCTTTGAGGAAGCTCATCACAGCATGATCTTACTTGTGCCTGCAGTAGCAAGCCGTCAAAGCACAGTAAGAGAGAGAGAGATGGCAGGAAGCATCAAAGGGGAACTGCTAAAGACTGAATAGGAATGAAAATAAAAGCTGCAGCCAGTGTAACTCCCTTCCCAAAGGGAGGGAGCAGAAGTGCAATGTAAGAAGGAGTGGTCACAGGAGACCTCAGGGCCAATTCATTCCTCCTGTAACCCAGCTGTTACAATAGGCTTGGAACTCAAGTGAGGAAATCATGAGAAAATTGCTGTGGTGCACAAAAGATGCTTGTAAAGCACTGCAGTGCCATGTCTCAGACTGCTAGGGGGCTGAGATATTACATTGCATTTTTCTTGCTTCAACAAATGAGCTGTGGAGCTCAAATTTCTCAGCTTTGCAAAATCCACATCTACTTTCATACATAATAGGATGACAATTGTGTATGAAGCCAAGCCCATCAGACCAAGCACATGGATCTGAGAGGAGCAAGGAGATTGCTGAGAGCAACAATCCCTGTGTTTGTCACTACCCAGCTAGATTGCCCTTGCTGTCTGGGAAGATAATATGAGGACAATTTCTCTCTGGTATAAGAATGCAACTGTGGCTTAGGTACCAATGAGAAAGACAATCCCAGGAGTAAGCTCCTTACTCCTTTCAATCCATCTTAGGATGCAAGCTTGAGTACTTAGATCTTGGCCAGTCAGTGACTCCCACCACACTTCCATCAGCCTTTAAGCCAGATAACCCTGTGACAGGGATGAACCTTCCCTGGGTAATGGTCCAAGATCATGGGTTTGTACAGTGGGACGAAAGGTAGTCAGCTTTAGAAACTGAGACAGTCTCTGGTCAGGTGTACCCAAAGAGTGGGTATCAGAAAGATTTAACATTGCGTCACACCACTCCTGTGCGTTCCTGAGCCCATCAAGAATTTGATCAAAGATCAGATAATATGTCTCCTGGGCCTTAGACAGAACTTTGATTCCAGAAGACTCCACAAAACCCCAAAGAGACTTTGCTGTTGAATCACAGAATCTTAAGGGTTGGAAGAGACCTCAAAAGATCATCTAGCCCACTCCCTCTGCCAGAGCAGGACCACCTAGAGTAGGTCACATAGGAACTCATCCAGGTGGGTTTGGAATGTCTCCAGAGAAGGAGTTCTCACCTGAACAGGGAAGAAATTCTTCCTTGTATTTCTTTGGAACCTCTCATGTTCCAGCTTGTACTCATTGCCCCTTATCCTATCATTGGCCATCATTGAGAACAGCCTGACTTCATCCTCCTGGAACCCATTCTTTACGTATTTGTAAATATTAATGAGGTCACCCTTCAGTCTCCTCTTCTCCAAGCTGAAGAGCCCCAGCTTCCTCAGCTTCCATCATAAAGGGAGATGCTCTCCTCCATCATCTTGGTGGCCTTGCACTGAACTCTCTCCAGCAACTCTCTGTCCTTCATGAACTGAGGAGCCAGAACTGGACACAATATTCCAGATGCAGTCTCACAAGGGCAGAATTGAGTATGCAGAGTATGCAGTATCAATTGTGCTAGATAAACTGAAGAGACTACTTGCAGGGTTATAAACCATAATATAGATATAAATAACTCCCAGATAAATAAAACAGAGACCTTGATATGAGCATTTCAGAAGCAGAGAGAACCCAAGAATCATTCAGATGCTAAGAGAAAAATAAGAAGCAAATAGGAAAAAATATTTGGAAAAAATCAGGCAATAGCTGGGAGTCCATGAATTTGTCAGCAAATGGACCTAAATATATTCAGATAAGAAAGAGAAGCACATGGCTATTCTACTTTAACTTTTGCAACTCTAGCAAATAGACAAAAGAGCACATTTCATGTTGCTGTCATAACAATATACTTGAAGTTTCCTGATGAAACCATTTGTGCACTAGTTCTGCAAGATACTACATATTTATTGACTGTATTGCAAAAATGAGTCACTACATCCAGTGGTTAAGGTTTTAGGACTGTACTTTGCCCAGAAGCGAGAATATTAAAGAGAATCTTGATGGACTGTATACTACTTACAAACACAACTGTGTGCATGATTGTTGCATTACTGTGGATGCACATTGTCGTTGGTCCTAGACTGAACTAACATGATATGGTTTAAGCTCTCTTTTCAAAGATCTAATGGGATCACTAAGATCATATTCAGAACTTTGTAAAACAGTTAAATCTTTAAGTGCTCGCCTGATTTTAAGAGAATTGTGTTATCAGAATTGTTTACAGAGGATATATTACATTAGATTTCATCCTGTTCTTCCCATACAAAGACATTTGGATTCCTTAACAAAAATAAGACATTAGAAAGGCTTATGGAGTATTTACATCACACACATTTGGTACTCTTTGTCAGTAAGAATAAAAATGTATTCTTAACTTCATTGAAGCCGTATTCAAGATGAATTGGCAGTCTTAATTACCTTAGACTCTGATTCAAAGACAGCATGCCTTCTGCCAAGTCTCATATGCCTATGCTTGTATTTAAATGTATATTTAAATTCTATTATAATCAATGGAGTTTAAGCATATGCCTAATCATAGAATTATAGTCATTACAGTTGGAGAAGACCTTTAAGATGATTGAATTCAACCACTAACCTCACACTGCCAGGGCCATCACTAAATTAAATCATACCCCTCAGCACCTCATCTACGTGTCTTTTGAGTATCTCTAGGGATGGTGACTCCACTACCCCTCTGGGCAGCTCATTCCAATGCTTCATAACCCTCTTAGTGAAAAAGTTCTCCCTAATGTCCAATCTAAACCTCTCCTAGTGCAATTTGAACCTATTTCCTTATGTTTTATCATTCATTGCTGGAGAGAAGAGATTGACCTCCACCTCACTACAGCTCCCTTTCAGGCAGTTGTAGAGAGTGATCATGTCTCCTCTCAGCCTTCCCTTCTCCAGACTAAACAATCCCACTTCCCTCAGCCACTCTTCATCAGATCTGTTCTCCAGACTTCATTGTCTATCTCTGGACAACCTCCAGCACGCCAATGTCCTTCTTGTAGTGAGGGGCCCAGAACTGGACATAGTATTCAAGATGTGGCCTCACCAGTGCGAGGTACAGAGGGATAATCACATCCTTGATCCTGCTGGTGGCACAACTTTTGATAGAAGCCAGGGTGCCTTTGGCCTTCTTGGCCACCTGGGCACACTGCTGGCTCATATTCAGCCGCCTGTCAATTAACAATCCCAGTTTTCCACCCACTTTGCCCCAAGCCTGTAGTGCTGTATGGGTTTGTTGCAGCTCAAGCACAGAACTCAGCACATGACCTTGTGGAACCTCATGCAACTGGCCTCAGCCCACTTCTCCAGCCTGTCCAGTTCTCTCTGAAGAGCCTTCCTGTCCTCAAGCAGATCAAGACACCTGCCCAGCTTGGTGTCAACACCAAATTTACTGATGGTGCACTCAATGC
This sequence comes from Colius striatus, assembly GCF_028858725.1. NCBI lineage: Eukaryota > Metazoa > Chordata > Aves > Coliiformes > Coliidae > Colius > Colius striatus. The sequence continues at coordinate 90,506,143 of NC_084762.1, read as the reverse complement.
CCTCATCCAGATCACTGATAAAGATGTTAAACGGGACAGGCCCCAGCACCAGGCCCTGGGGAACACCAGTGGTAACCAGCCACCAACTGGATTTAGTTCCATTCACTATGACTCTCTGGGCCTGGACATTCAGTTTTCCACTCATCTGACAGTAGGTCCATCAAGCCATGGGCAGCCAGTTTCTACAGGAGGATGCTGTGGGAGACTGTGTCAAAGGCCTTGCTGAAGTCCAGGAAGACCATATCCACAGCCTTTCCCTCATCCACTGAGCAGGTCACCTTGTCATAGAAGGAGATCACATTCGTCAAACAGGATCTGCCCCATAAAACCACATATTTAAGTGCTTCCTTGAATAAGAGCAAATTTCTCTTCTCCGAATCTCTATAATTTATAAACTGGTGCTTTATAGTAAATCAAGACCAAATTTAGCCTGCAAACTTGAAGTTAAGCAACTAGGACACACTATTTAACCGTACTCCAAGAAGGTAGCTACTTCAGGAAGAAATGTAAGCATAGGAGGTGATGGTGAGGCTGACCAGAGCCACCCCTGGCTGTACAATCCCCATCTCAGACTTCTTACAGCATCATTTTCTTGGACTCTGTCTTGAATCAGAGCTCTGTGTTTTACACTTTGCATCTAATAAAGCCTGAATATTAAATCTAAATGCACAGTCATCTTTAAAAGAAAACTCTGGTCCTGGTGGCTTCATCAATCTTTTCAGACTGTCTTTCTATTGATATCTCTCTGCTCTGATGTGCAAAAGTCAGATGTAGAAAAAGGTGGATGAAAAACTGCCTCCCAAGTGCTTTTATGGCTTTGAAATTATAGTTTATTTTTCTACCTTATTCTTCCACTCTGTGATAATCGTTATTATCTCTTTTTCCTACATCTTTGTAAGAGAATGACACCATTAATAGTTGAACAAGTTTTCTGCTACCTATTATTCCTCTGTGCTTTTTAAGGAACAACACTTATTTAAAAATTCAAAGTGGCAACTTCCATCTGTGGCTCTGTGGGTCCCAGGGCTATCAACACGGAGGTTTCACTTTGCTTTTAGTTTTTAGGCGTGGTAAAATACAGCTTATTTAGGTCATTGCACACTCTTTTTTAGTTTTCTTTTCTTGTGAGAGATACAGATGTAAAACAAAACTGTTTGCCACTGACTTCAATCTTTCATGCTCTATTGCAGATGAATTATAAGCTATGTATCAAGGTTTTTCTAAGGTTAGCTATGACCCTGGTATTTGAACATCTATATGATCCAGAAACCTAGTGAGGGTTAATCTCAGTCAATCTACTCAGCAAGGGAAAAGCTGGGGTCTTATCACAGGTTAAAATAGCAGTGAAAACCAAAAAGAAACAAACAGTGGCACAGGCTTTTGTTTGGTTTGGCAGGATATTCTGGAAGGGTTTCATCATGAGCTGCAAATGTTAGTTAAAAATCAAGTGTCCTTGTCTATACAACTTTTTTAAAAGGAGTTAATAAACTGTAATGAGAAGTCCATCTTTATTTACTACTTTATGTATAACTGTGTATACTTACTCCACCTATGTTAGCTTTGTCATCAGGAGCAAAGCTGAAGGTTATGGAGGATAATTTATTTACTCTGTTTCACAAGCAAGTAATAAGCACAAGTCAGCTTGCACATTTGGGGGAGTTGCCATGAGAGAGCAAAGTCAAACAGATCAGTTTGCGTTGTGCTTGGAAAGAAACTCTGATGATGTTGGCCCTCCTTGTAGCATCCTGCAGTCTCAGTGCAACTCTTGGAGCCTACAAACCTGCCTCCTGCTCAGTCAATAGATCATCATTCACCGACTGCCTTACAAACCCCCAGGTGCACACAATAAGAACAGGAACATTCAATAGAGGACAAATCCCAGCCCATGGGGTGTCATGTCAAATGAAGAAGACACAAGAAGCAACACTTTCTAAGTCAAGTAAGTGTGGCCTTTAGGAGGCAAGGCACTGAAGACATGTACAATGATATATTGAAAGCATGGTGGGTGATGTGGTCACCCCAGACTGTTCAGCTGACAAACCAGCTGCCTTGCTTACCAGCCTTTGAGCCTGCAGGGCACAGAGCTTTATTTCAAGGCATTCAAGTTCAAAGGCTTCATAGCAAGATCTGTTTTCCTGCGCTCTCTTCTCTTCTTGTCTTCACGAAGATATTATTTTTCATAAAAGAACTTGCTGTAATTTTGCATTATCTTTATACTGCCAAGGATTTTTGCATTGATATATGTTGGAGCTGCTCTTTAAAGTAATAATAGCAAGACTTGGCAACAGTAAGCACTTCAGAAGCAACTGGATCTGTCTTGGCACACCTCTAGTTTAAAAGATACCTCACTGCAATTAATTAGCTGGAATCTGAGAGCTTCCAGAAGGAAAGTTTTATGAGTTACCTCTTTCCTCTGGGAAGATATCATTCAAGCCAAATCGCTGTTAACTGACATATTCACTCTTGAATTCTTTCAACTCAGCATCCACCCAGCCTGTTTTCTCTCTTCAGAGAAGTGCCTGTGGAAAGTTATGCACTTTTATCCATTTCTTTCTGATTCTTTTTTTTTTGTTTTTTTTTCTGAAAAGAAGAGAAAAAAGTAGATTTAATGTTGATGTCACTGCTCCTGACACCAAAGTTTTCACTCTGCCTGCAGAACAGATGGAGAGTTATAATGCCAGCAGGGCAAAACTTCCCTCACTGCACAGTGCATCTTCTTTTCTTCATTAAAGCCAGTGGAAAGAGTCTCCTGGATGCCAGGTGCATAAATGGATGTACTGGCATCAAAAGCACTTCCCCACTGCCCCTCCTCAGCGGGAAACAGTGCCCATTCTATTACCCATACACGAGACTCCTCTTGGTAATATCAGGAGGAGTTTCCAATCATCAGGACTGGTGCTGGCTTCCAGATAGCACTTCTGTTGGGAAGATTGTCTAAGCCACTGGCCTTTTCCATAGTCATCCTCTTTTGATTCTTCTGATTTGTAGAAAACTGGGAGCAGGTCGTGAGAACATGGGTTAGCCTCCAACCCTTTAATCCGTCTCCATAACACTTGAAAAGAGCTGAACTGCCTGGGATTTCTTTTCTGCTCTAAGAGAGCTCTGCCAGGACTCCACTTTTGGAAAGGCTGCAACCATGTTCTCTTCTCCAGGAAGAATCATTGTGCTGCCTGCTCCATGGGACACTGATGTTTGGAGACTCAGAGGGGAAGTGGAGAGATATCTTTCTGTTTTCTTCTCCTATTGCTCACTCCCTGATTTATTGCATCAGGCACAAGCCTAAGCATTGTGGCCTTAATGGTAGTCTCATATTTTTCTCTTGACCCAGAAAAGTAAAAGCTCATGTGAAAATTTAACATTTCCTTTATCCTTTAAGGATCATTCAGGGTTCTTTAAGTTGAAATCGTGTAAGCCATAGTTGCTGGGAGATTCATCACTTGATAAATAGCCCTTCTCAACAGAATGATTAATAATAGGATTGATATTGTCAGTGGTTCTGTTTCATGCTGTACACTTGCAATTGTGTTACCATTTAGCTTTGGGTATAGAACGTCTCTTTATCAAATCACACTTTTTCCTCTAAATCTAGGGAATATAAGATATCGTTGCATCATAAATTTTTAAATATAGCCTGTTTGAAAGTAGACTGATTTCCTGTCTGACTTGCTCATCTGTTACCTAGAGAGGATGAAAGCAAAGTTCTTTCTTATTATGTAACCTTACCCTGATGTGATTATCATGCATGGAACATCGCAAGCACTTTAGTGTGAAATACTTGGGAAACTGATCTAGTAAACAAGGAGAAACTGAACGCATGGATTGGATTCAGTCAGGAAACAGGAACTGTAAAATCCACAATGCATGGTCCAAAATGTGACACAAGTATTTATCATTTAATTTATGCAGGCACTCATTATGGGTGTGAATAGGGATGTGCAAACTGAACTGAGTTAAGCAATACCCTGGGACATAGACTGTATTATCAAAGAATTTTGGACATGAACCACAGCTCCAGCATTAAGCTGGGGTTTAGGTCTCTTGTTGCAGCACAGAAATGTCATTTCTTATTTTTGTTTTTACTCTTGCCCTGAGTAAATGGAAAATTAGGAAGGGTCATCAGGGAAAGAAAACATTTTGAACCCCAAAAGTAATGATTTAATATGTTAAACATGAAGAAATATCATTTTTTCCATATCCTAGTCAGCATGCAGCCACTTATTTACCACAGGGCTAATGAGTAAAAGCATTAGCAGATGAGAGCTGGTGCAGTTTATGCTCTCTTTGTACCATATCAGAGAAGAAAAGATAAGCACATCCTATATTCTGCAGCAAATGCTTGAATCTTCTCAGCTTGCCTCTGGTCCCTCAGCATTAGTCACTAGTGAAAAAAAAAGGACAGGGAAGAGACTATCTCACTTTTCCCAGGGCAGTGTATGTATGTCTTGGATACCAACACTTTCCAGGAACAACATCTCTAGGACACATTTCATATTTGATTTTAATGTACATAAATCTAACCAAATGTAATCACTCCTCTCTCTATGTTATAGGTCTGTAAAGGCACTCAGAAGATGTATTCAAAGAGGTCTGTGCATTGGTCTATAAACAGAGCAGGAGACATGATTCAGCTTCTTTATAGCCAAGAAAAAACTTTTCACTCACTAAAATGAGGGCTGCCTTGAGAGTACACATTGCTCAAATCAGGTTAAAATATCTTCCAGCTGTTTTCATACCAAAGGTATTGATTAGATTTTCTCTCCTTGATGCCTGCAGCTTTGTCACCTTCTACAGATAACTCCATGTAGATGGCTGAAATTTGAGTTAAGGCCTGCCCATGAATTGATACAGTTGTTATCCATGCCTAATGGAATAAACTAACGCATTTTAGCCACAAATCAACTACTAACTGATAACAGGAGCACCTTCAAAGAATAAGAACAGTAGTTAGGGCATGAAACAACTATCAAACAGTTCCAGCAAGATGTCTATTTTACCATCGTGATCCACCAGTTTAGGATGGAAAATTTCCCTTTGCTCAGGAATGTGATATTGAAATTGCAGCATCAGCTGACTGACTTTAAGGAAATATTTTTTATCATTCTTTTGAAGAATATGGACAGTAAGTTCCAATTTGAATGTTTAGCAGTTTGTAAAAAAAAAAAATTAAATTGTGGATTTTGCGAGGGAAACCACACTTCACACATCAGTGAGGATGAACTTGTCTTTAAAGACACTTGTATCAAACAAGTACAAGCTTAAACATGAGCTAAACAAGTGTATCAAATCCAGCCAGTTTAAATGCAAGATCAAATTGAAAATAAAACTAAGTGGGGTAACAAAATGGGATGAAAATGACTACATAGTTACAATGAGAGAATAATAGTATCTCTAGTTCTCTTTGGATTAAATTTGTTCCCAAAGACATACTCTGTAGTTTTCACTACTACATAGGCAGACTTAATATAATAAGGTTGATATGATAGTTACTGCTGTTCATATTTAAACATATTTGTTTGGTTTTAAAGTTACACAAAACTTAATTGTGAGCAACAATATGGTGGGCTGATCTTCAGTGGTGCCTATCAAGAGGCTCCATCACTCCCCCTGGCACAGGGTAAAAAACCCCAAACAATTAAAAACCTGTGGGTTGAGAGATGAACAGGGAGAGATCACTCACCCATTACCATTATGGTCAAATTAGACTCAGTTGAGTGAAAACTAATTTAATATATTACCAATCAAATCAAATTAGAGTGATGAGAAACATAAACCAAACCTTAAAACACCTTACCCTCACCACTTCCTTCTTCCCAGGTTTATCTTCACTCCCTATTTTTCTATGTCCTTCCCCCAGGTCCACAGGGGGATGGTGAATGAGGGTTGACATCAGTTCATTATAAGTTATCTCTGTACCTTCTTCCTCCTCACTCATTTCCTCTGCTGCAGTGTGAGATGTCTCCCACAGGAGACAGTTCTCCATGAATTTTATCAATGCGAGTCTTTCCTGTAAGCTGTAGTTCTTCATGAACTTCTCCAGCATGGATCCCTTCCATGGGATGCAGTCCTTCAGAAATAGACTGCTCCAAGGTGAGTCCCCCACAGGGTCACAAGTCCTGCCAGAAAACCTGCTCCAAAATAAGTTCTTCTCTCAGAGGGGTCACAAGCTCATTCGGGTACATCCATCTGCTCTGTGAACTTCATCAACATGAATCCTTCCCACAGGATGCTGTTCTTCATTAACTGCTTCAGCATGGGCTCCTTCCTGAGCTGCAGGTGGCTCTCTGCTCCTCCATGGCCTGTATGGATACAGGCACAGGGCTCACCACAGGCTGCAGGGGAACCTTTGCTCTCGTACCTGTAGCACCTCCTCCCTTCCTTCTTCACTGACTTCAGTGTCTGCAGAGCTGTTTTTATCACATATTCTCACTCCTTTCTTTAGTTGCAGTTCTGCTGGGTTTATTTTCTCCTTCTTAAATATGTTATCCCAGAGGTGCTACCACCATCACTGATGGGCTCAGCCTTAGCCAGTGATGAGTCTCGTCTTGGCATTATCTTCATTGACTCCGTCAGAGGAACCATCTGATGGCTTTTCACAGGAACCACTCCCAGTAGATCACTCCCCTTCCAAAGCCTTGTCATGCAAACTCAATACAAATAACAAGCAAATTTTCTGGTAAATCAGCTTCCAATTTAGAAGGACCTACAGTTCAGGGATCATTGATATTGAAAGTTTCTATTCCTTTTCCAATAGTTCTTCGACAGGAAAATGACTTTATATTAAGAAATTGGGATTGTACAAACTCTATCCAAACCAGTTTGCTCTGCTTGTGTTGGCTTTACCAACAAGTATTCAGGAATCATCACTTGGCCAGAATGGAATATTGTTCCCTCACATGTTTTTTTAATGTGCTGTTATCAATAAACCCAAAATCCAGATTAGCAGTAACACTTGCGTTTCACACAAAGTTCACACAAATTCATCAACAAGATGGAAAATCTCTAAAAAATCACCTGTTAGAGTGAGTAGATGGCATCATAATTATTCATGATGATGTCTCAGGCAGTTTGGTTTGCCACTGGTAGTTTCTTACCCACACCTTTTGTATTACTGTGAGATGAATGTAAGGACAAATTAACAGATCATTTACATTTAAAGTTAATTTACATTAACATTTGCCAGTTGTGCCTTTTAGGGAAGAGATAAGGTAGGAGACTTAGAATCAATTATTCTGTATTTTAGAAGAGGTTTGGAAGAGCTTGAACCCAGATTTCTCTGGGGGCAGAGAATGGAAGTTGTCCATGACCAAAGTCAGGTGAGTGCAGAAGAGAACACAGCCAGCAGATAAGGGATAAGTAAGAACCATTGACACCATGAAGCATAATTTAACATTTACTTATTGGTTTATCTTCACTACTCTTTGAAGCTGCCCTTTAGATTATGTCTGCTGTTCCCATTGCCAGTAAGCCTGAGTTAGGACTGGAAGGTAGCTCTGGAGAGGAGAAAACCCTGTATATGAGTAGGCTTTCAGACAGGAGCCTGCCCTCAGACAGACTGTTGACTTCACAGGCAGTGAAGATGAGGAGATCACTTGATGCATATGGCAGCCAAGTAGCTGACTGCAAAGGGTTGTGTAGACATCATTGTGTGTAACAGCACGGTTGCAGCAACACAGTAAAGTCATTGGTAGCTGAGGAATGTGCCAGCAAGCCAGTGCTGATTTAATTTTGTTCCTGTGGGTAAAACAGAGTGAAAATGTGTCTTTACTTCCTTTCTCTGACATTTTCTGCTCTACCTTCTTTAACTAGAGCTGAATGGAAATTTCTCACTCAAGTGTAAACTAATACAAAAGTACACCTCACTCAACTCTACACTGTGCTGGGAACAAGGCAAAGGAGTTGTGTGTGAGGGAAAGCTTTGAAGACCCTTTTGGTATCTAAAAGAATATCTTGGTAAGCTTTAAAAGAAGATGAGGAGTTTCCTGGGAAGAACACTGATTTAATTTTGTAACTTGAGGAAGGTTCCAAATATGAATTTTGGAGGGGGGGAAGTTGATGTGTCTGAATCACTAGGTTGAGGAAGAAAGGTCCAGTTCTCAGGCTGCCATAAAATTCCTGAATAATTTAAAATTAGCTCTTCAGTCTCTGTGGCACAGATCCTTAGCCATAAACTAGAAATAATATTATTTTTTTTTGTCATTGGATGATTTTGTTGTTAGTGTCATGAGATTGGAACCAACTCATGGCAGACGTAATACACAGCACATTCATTACCGTATAGCTGTGATGTATATAAATAGCTGATAAACAGATTAGAAGGAGGTTTGGCACCTCTTGTAAACTGAAATTCAGGATTCCACTCTTGAGCTAAGCCCCTTGAGCTTAGGCCTTTAGTGTGCTTTCAGGTCTACTCTACGATTGCTGTCTTGTTCTTTTTAATTCAAACTCTTTAATCCAGGTGCTGACTGATGCAAGGATATATAGAAGGTAAGGACATCTGGTTAACAGCTATCAGCATGAGAGACAAAGATAATAGACAAAGATAAGATGCAGGAAAAATGATAAATTAAACACCCAGATATACAAGCCCTAAAGAAAACAAGAGATAATACACAACAGTAAAGACTGGAACTCTCAGGTCACTGGCTGAGGGGCCATTGAACAAATGACTAAAGCCTTTGGAGAGCTTAACCAGAGTCTTGTAGCTGATAAGGGAGGAAACAAGTTTCCCATGTATTCAACAGGAAAGAAAAAATTGATTGTGAGATGTCTGAGAGTGCTTGTGGGGTTGCATAAAGCTGCTTATGGAATGCTTGGAGGAAAATTTGGGGACACATGAAAGATTTAGGGGAAGGGACAAACGTGAGAAAGTGAGAGATCAAGGAGGATCTCGGTGCAACATGCATAGGGAAATGAAGTACTATACTGTCTTCTTATTAAATACTACTCCCACTTTTGCAAAGTCATAGAATGAATTGGGTTGGAACAGAGCTTTAAAGGTCATCTAGTCCAACCTCTCGCAATGAGCAGGGACATCTTCAGCTACATACAGTTGCTCAGAGTCACATCCAACCTGACCTTGAATGTTTCCAGTAACTGGCCATCTGCAACCTCTCTGGTCAACCTGCTCCAGTGTTTCACTACTCTCATGTTCAAGAATTTTGTTTTATCTGTTCTCAATCACCTCTCTTTCTGTTCAAAAACCATATCCCTTTTCCTATTGCAACAAGCCCTGCCAAAAAGTCTGTCCTCATGTATGTGATAGGCCTCCTTTAAGTACTGAAATAAGTACTATAATAAGTAATAAGGCTGTGATAAAGTCCCCCTGGAGCCTTCTCTTCTTCAGAATGAACAGCCTCAACTCCCTCAGCCTTTCCTCACAATAGAGGTTATCCAGCCCTCTGACCATTGTTTTATCTTTCCTCTGGACTTGCTCCAACAAATCCCTGTCTTTCCTGTGCTGAGGAACTCAGACCTGGATGCAGCACAGCAGGTGGGGTCTCACAACTATGTTACAGTTTAGTGATGTATTACAGAGCTCTGGTTAGAGAGTAGTGGCTTACACTGGATTCTGTAACTGTGTGGTCTTGGGCACATCATTTCTGAGCCACAGACGTGTGTTTCTGTATCTAGAAGAAGTCCTGGTAGATCTGAGCTACCAGGTAGTATTTGAAGTTCTGCTGCTGAAAACGGCTATATAAAAATAGGATACTAATATTATAAGTACCTTAGCAGCACCAGTTTTGGTTCTGGCTCAGATCAGCATAATGTAGACATATGAATAAATTAAAAGGGGTTATTTTGAACTTTCACATCTCTGAGTGCCCAATTCAAGCCATGGGTTAGATCAAGGCCTGTTTTGTATGTATCACATGCCCTTGCCCAATGAAATGAGTTAAACCCAACAAAACTAATTGTGCATGAGTAATTGTGCCTCAGTAGGACTCAAGGTCATACATCCTGACATGAGTGAAGTGATTTTCATAGTCAGTGAAATGAGAGTCACTATGAGGTCATCTTCTTGCTGGTTTAGGGGAAGTGCATGACTAGTGACAGTATTTGCATATATTTACTGTGTATTTCTTCATAAAGAGTGAAAATAATCATGCAGAGCTGAAAGGACAGCATACTTTACAGAGAAAGATACTTGCAATGTTTTCTTTTCATAAAAGAGAAGAGAAATAGAAAGCATATTTTCCTAGCACCAGGTGTTATAGAAAGTTTGGCACAAAATCATCTTCCTTGGCACTATGCTTAGCATTACAGAACTGGAATTACGAGGTTTTTTAATGGCCCAGACATCACACTGATCATTTCCAGATTGTTATATTAATCATCTGAAAGCATTAAAAAAGTTGTTTGTGCCTTTTTATTACTGTTTTCCCTCCAGCTAATTGCAGTCTCTTCCTTGTCTACACATACTTTCAAGCTTGAGCTCCTTGCTAACAATTCTCAGGTTTCGATTATATGTATGTAGCATTCTTTTCTGTGCACAGAAAATGAGTGTTTTTCTTTTGAAATGACCTTGTTTCTGTTTCTATTAGTTTCATGCATCAGATTAGAAGAAAAAACATGGAGCTGGATGTACCAACCAGGTGCAATGCAATAAATCTCATAGAACTTTTTAGCTATAATTTGATTTTTGTAAGCACCTACATCCTCACATAGTAAACAGAAAAGTCAAATGTGTTACTCTGTTGCAAACATGTTTTATCACCTTGAACTTACTGTTTCGTTTCACTCTTTCTGCTTCTATTTTAGATAGTAAAATGGTAACAGCACTTATAATGCCTACCTTGCAGAAAAGGCACGAACAAGATTCTTTGAGATTATTTAAATACAAGAGGATTATGCAATCGCTGTTATAGAAATAGCCTGAACACCTTCTGCACAGAAAAGTTATTAAGCCTATAGGTGTAATCAAATAAGACCCTGGATCTGAGATTAGAGACTATAGGCAGTGGATGTAACAAGAACAGGAAACAGTAAATCTAAACATTTTGGTTTCATAGGTTTTGTACTTTTAAAATCCATTTTCCTCTCCATCTCCTGAAATATGCGTTACTAGAGCTCACATTTGTATGTTTCCTCTACCAGATTTAACTTACCATATTGAAACCATTGCTGGAGGTCACAGCATCAGTTGTTTCAATGCAGCAGTGAGTGGTCTGTGGCTTCTTTGCAGGGCTCAGTCCATCATCTGTGATTTACAGAGAAGCCCCTTTGAGATGTGACAACTGACAACCCCCCCACCCCCTACACTCACACACAAAGGAAAAGAAAGGAAAGAATTCCACTTCTGTAGATTATTCTATGCCTATTAACCCATAGACCCATTAAAGCCTTCCCTGCAACTTAATGAACATGACAAAAATGGGTTCTCAGAGCTTTTCCCTCAAGAAGGGCACTATAATTCTTTCTAATTTAAGTGAAAATAGCTAACAATTTCCAGAAGGGGGTGCAGAGGACTGGATACATCTCCAATAGGAAGATAATAAAAGTGTCCTCATAGACCATAAGAAAGGAACTTCAGAATGGAGCAGGAACATTTGCTCTGGAGTTTTTGGAGAACTAATGCAACAACTTGTCTGAAGCCCAGGACATGTCATTTTTAAATCTAGAAGACAGGCAAGAAAGCATCTTCATGTCATCTTAGAGCGCTGAAAGTGAAAAGTATTCCAGTTAAAGCCTTTTAGAGAGGCCCTAATTTGGCCCATAAAAAAAAAAAAAAAAAAGTAACTGTGCAACAAAGCCCAGGAAGAAAGAAATCACAAATCTTAACTCCCTTGCAGACCAGAAAACGACAGCCTAAAAGAGGGCAGCTCCACTAAGGAATATTAGTCACTATATTTTTTCCCTTTTTTTTACTGAGGTAGCAGGACTTTTGTAGGCATCTAAATATTTGCTTGTCAGTAGGCTGGCTAGTTAAGACTGCCTGAAGGTAGTCAGACTTTTACTTCTTTGTATTACAGAGACAACAGCTTTGTGAGGTTTTTAGGGAAGCTTTAACTTTTCACATACCTACTCACAACAGTCACCTTGCTCCATCACTTTCCCAAGGAATGATGTGGTAGGACATATAGTGATAGGATAGGGGTGATGGTTTTAAACTAAAGGAAGGTAGATTCAGACTATAAGACAGGAAATTCTAATGATGGGTGTATCCTGTCAGACCTCATGTAGATCTAGACATCTTAACCTGGTCCTCCTTTACTCAGGAACATTTTTTGTTTCTCCAGACATTCCCTCTGGTCTCAGAGGCCTGGGATTATTGAAGTGCCTTCTTACCAGTACAAACTTAGCTGAAAATGATAATGAATACCTCAGCATTTTCTGTACCCTTTTTCACTGGATCTGTCTCATTCAGCAGCAGTTTTGTATTTCCATATCATTGCTGTTGATAAACCCATAGAAGCCTTTCTTGCTGCTATCTACATTCCTTATCAATATTCAGCGAGAGCACTCATTTTTTGCAAGTGCTTGGATGACCCATTCGCCTTTCATAGTCTGTCAAGTGATGTTTTTCTTTTCCCAGACAAGAGACTAAACGTGCTCATTGCGACTTAGCAGAAGCTGGGAGATACAGTCTCAAAGCAGCAAGATGTAGTCAGTATTTTTGTGAATAGTGCCTGGCTTTAATGTGAGGCAGTTCTGAAGGATAGGGAACTGCTGGAAAGAGTTCAGGGCAGGGCCATCAAGATGATGAAGGGGGTGGAGCATCTCCCTTATGATGAAAGGCTGATGCAGCTGGGGCTCTTCAGCTTGGAGGAGACTGAGGGGTGACCTCATTAATGTTTACAAATATGTAAAGGAAAGGTGTCAGGAGGATAGAACCAGGCTCTTCTCAAAGATGTCCAATGATAGGACAAGGAGCAATGGGAACAAGCTTGAACATAAGAAGTTCCAAAGAAACACAAGGAAAAATTTCTTCCCTGTTCAGGTGAGGGAGCACTGGCACAGGCTGCCCAGATGGGGTGTGGAGTCTCCTTCTCTGGAGAACCTGATGAGTTCTTGTGTGACCTACTCTAGGTGGTTCTACTCTGGCAGGGGGATTGGACTGGATGATCTTTCAAGTTCCTTTCCAGCCCTTAAGATTCTGTGATTCTGTGAAAAGTAAAATGCAGGGAGACTGGAGATAGGAGTCGTGTCATTCCACAGAGCTTTCTTTCAACATGCTTCTGCTCTCTCCCTGGATTCCCAAATTTCCCTGCACACTGTCTTTTCCACTACTGCTGATTTCATTGCACTTTGAAACTTCTGGTGAAGAGGTTGCCATACTATGAGTCCAATTCTCTGACCCTGACCATCACATCACGATGTACAAACCTTAGGTTGTTCATTTAGATATTTTCAGTTTGGATTGAAGACTTGTGCTTGCAAATGTTAAGTACATGTCACAAAGAATTTGAAGCACAACACAAATGTCAACAGCTGAGGAAATAGAACTTCAATATCACTGCTTCAGAGAGATGATTAAGCATAAAAAAGATGCAGTAAAAGTGGCTCACAATACAGGACACAGAATAAAAACCAACAGCAGTGAAGCTTCTCAGAGCTTTTTCCACTCTCCCATTCCCCTGTTCTTTCCTCCAAATGTTACTAGTTGTTTCCACACAGGCAATAACTTCCCTTAGGTTTAAGTCCATCATAGTATGCTCAGGTTCCTCATACCTCAACACCAACTTGTAGTTTGGATTATTGCAAGTAGAGAGAAGGGGTGTCTAGTGCCTTGTCACATAAAATACTGGTCATATTAAATAATTGTTTCATTTCTATTTACAGAAAAGCCACTCAGGAGCAAACTGGGGAGCTTTCAGTCAATCAGCCATAGGTATGAGTCACTCAGCAGCCTAGCAGCCTCACCATTACCACGCAGCAGGCCCGAATCAACACATTAATTAACACAAAGGAAAAGCAGAAATGAAAGTATGGTAGTGAGAGAACTGTGATTTGGGATGTAGTAGCTGATGAAGGATGATGATGACGAAGAAAGAGGAAATGAATACTGGGTTTTGTAGGTTTCAGCATATTATGATCAAATAGAAACACACAGAGATGGGCCTATTAAGGAATGAGAACTGGTAAAATTGTGAATAAAACATAGTAGGGAGGAGAAGGTAGGAAGGAATGAATCTGTTAGATCTGTGTCAGTTGGAAAGGAAAAATGGATCCATTTTCTTTTCCCTTTGAAGTGGGCTTTTCATTAATTAAAAAATGGGAGGGGGGGAAAAAAAGAAGAAAACGCAGCTGCCTAACAGAGCAAGTGGTCTGAACAAAGAAAGGTGCCAAAGATACTTCTATTAAAAAGCTGCTATTAGACCCAAAAAAAATCACAATCCAGCTCCACAGGACAAAAGAAAATGAAATTCACCTAGAAAATAAGAGAAAGAGCATGAAATTCCACAACATCTATTGCAAAAGATCCAGTTGGCATTTTACAACCTTTTCAAGAATTAACCAGTCTGCATATTTTTGCATAGTGATTTAATTTGATTTCATTGTGTAAAAGTAGATCTGATACCAAGCAGTTTCCAAATCCTGTTAGAAAGGAAATATATGGCTCAGCTTATGTGAAGAAGACAGAGAATATGTTATGGATGCAGTTCCTGTACATCATCATTTGGATTATTTGATTTTTTTAAAGAAAATTCTCTCTAATGCAATTCCTTGTATTTCTTTCCTTATGCCTCATGCATGGAGCTTCACTCTTAGTACCCAGCTATCTTCATTTTCAAAGCTGTCATTATTCTGTGTGCTTTGGGCAACTGAAACTTCATGGAAATGTAGATGGATTCTGTGACCTGCTAACAAAGGCTACAGCAGCACCATATAGTGCCAGAGAAGAGCTCAGATGTTAGAGGACAGCTGGAGATAGACAATACTTAAATAACTCTGCTCCAAAAGCAGATGCTACTTAACATCCTAGTTAGAAGTAAATCCATTGAACTGATAGCTCCTGGGTGATTTTTTTTGCTTTCAACTTGCATTAAAACCGAATGTTCCAAGCATCTGTTTGTCACATCAGCATCTTGAGCTGGAAGATGAGAGCAAGGCAGTGACCAGTAATCCTTACTTTATGTATGACTGAAGCAACAAAATTAGGTAAGCAAAAAGGCTGGGATTAATCTAACTCAAGTTTGATCACCTACAGAGTGGATATCTACACTGGAGCTGACTGATCACCTTTTGAAGTATCTACCTATAAAGTAGAGATGTACTCCAATATGAAATTAATCATAATAACTACAAATGCAGTTGCATGCTACTAATTCAGATAAACATATCCATCTTCTATAAGATTAATATTACTGAAAATAAATAGATGGTATAAAAACTTCCAAAAAAGGTATAAATACTTTCCAAGAAAGTACCTAAGAAATATCACAACATTTTTAAGGAGAAAGCTAATTAGCCTGCTGCACTTAACAGTACTGCAAACATTCAAAATACATCTGTGACATCCCCAGATAGTTCTGCTGTAGGAGGAAAAATATTTCCACACTAAATCCATGATATTTTTTCATAAGTTTATGAAAGTTTCATATCCAAGAATTGGCCAGGCAAGACATGAGGAAAAATTCTCAAGAATACTTAGCTCAAATGATGTAACAACAGGTATGTGAGAAGCTTATTAAGATATAAGAAATGAGGATGAAAAGAGGGCAGGGGAGAACAAATACAGTGAGTAAGATAAATGGTGGAGTCATTACTCATTCTGAGCCAACTAGGGTGATAATCAGTTCTGTCTGCCTCTGATGAGATCTAAGTAGGATGTTAACTTTGGGCTCACAAAGCTTTGTCGTCCATCAGGGAAACCCAGCTGAGTGCACAGCTGGGTCGTGTTGCAACTACCTGAGATTCCTGCCCTTGTTTTCACAGAGTTTAGTTCATTGCTAGTCTGGCTTTTACTTTAGTCCTTTCTTTCAGTGAGACTGTGCTCAGTTAGAGGCAGGATCACTAGGGCTTTCAAGCTCTGCTGATGGGTGGTGGCACTGGGAAAGTTATCTTGCTTAGTCTTAGTCAGCTTTGTCTGTAGTGTGGCTAACGACACTGGCAGAATAAAACTTTATGTGAGGCCTAGGTAGTGTAATATCTGTCTTGCTCCTAAAACCAGCTGGGATTGATTTGATTCTAAGATTAATTAGGAGTAAAAATTATGCAGGGAATTATCAAGAACCTCAACTTCTGGTTGTGAAAGAATTGTCCAAAGAAAATACTCACTAGGAATTTTTCAACAAAGCTAAAGATCTGATTTCTTCTTTTTAATTTAGGTCAGAAATGTATTAGCACAACATCTTGGAGGAGTATGAAAGGCCTTCCCTTGATGTTAGAAATCTGACAAAGATGGAGTAAAATGTAAACTGTGGCTACAGGGCAGTCCCAAGGAGGCCTATGAAGACACTCAACTGCCAGGAGGATAGAATAAGACACTGGCTTTACTGCTTATCTGGGGCAGAGGAGAATGTAGCTGTCATATCCAGTCAGAGTACCCCACCCCATATCACTGACAACTGCACACCATCATCAGCATAGGTAACCTCCCTAGTTTCTGGGACCATGACTCCCCAGGTCATGCCACACCAGTTGGCTGATGGGCAGAGATGGTTCTGTCGTCACAGGGCAGCTGGTGTGGAAACATGCTGGCAGGGCTTATGTTTGAATGATTGTGCATCTTCTTGTGGCAAACACATTAGGTGGGATACTGTTTGTGTATAACGAGCATTCTTAATAAGATTATCAATAATAGCTGGAACATTGTTTTATGTAATAAAGGACGGTGTAATTCAATAAATGTTCCCTGTGTTTGTCATCATGTCATTCGAACATCAGTCTCTGTGGAAACTGAATCTTCATTCACAGAGCTGTAATAGTCTGTGAAGCATTAATAGACATAGAACGCAATTCCTGGTCAAAGCAAGAGGGAGACCCAGGCCATCAAAGATAGACAGTGAAAAAAAATCCCTTAGAGCAGGCTTGAGTTTGTTTCAAATTAGGTCCATCTATCTGGAGAAAGATGGTATATTCTCCAGAAAACATAATTAGCCCCTTTGTGGTCCTGTTTCAGAGTTTCGTATTTATATAGCGTGAGACAACTCTAAGCAGGAGACTGACTGCCTGTCTAACAGACACTGTGGCTTGGAGATGAGCTGTCACCTGGGAGAACAAATCCAAATCATGCAGAGAAGGCGTTTAGACCATTATTTTTGCTGTATATTCTTACAACCCCCTGTCAGGGTCATTTAATCCTGTTACTGCCCTCCAGACCTAGATACCAGCTAGGATAATTCTCATGGTGTATATTTTTAACAATGAAGTCTGAAAAGTCTTCTTTATGAGAAAGCAGGGAAATGTCGAAAGTTGATAATTTGCACAAAGTTTAGTTCTTGCTTTCCAGCTAGCCTTAGCTATGAGAATACAAACTGACCAATTTAACACAGCACCTCAGCTGATTTGGGCTTCCCTGCTGGTATTAACAGCCTCACAAAAAGCAGGAATGCTCATCCTCATCAACAGCTTCTGGCCAAAAGAGTAATCTTAAACTTTTCTCCTTCAACTCATCTCTAGCAAAACTAAATGGCTCTTTGCAAAGGCTGCTTCATCATCTGGGAGTTTTCACTATGATAATTTTCCTTTGTGGATTGAATTTCTACTCCCATTTCTTTTTCTTAGGCAATTACAGGCACCTGGTTTGACAAATGCAGTGGCTGTTTATCACACTACCTCTTGTGGTTGTTTTCCTTGTTGACTGTGGGTTTTAGTTTTTCTGTGTTACCACCTTATCATAAGAATAAATAAGTGGATTAGGGACTATGAAGGAGTCAAGCAGCACTTTTCCACTCATACTATATTCACACTGAAGAGCTCATAAACACAATTTCCCTTTTTAGACCATTTCTAACCTGTCACTGGTGCATGTTAATGTAATGAGTTATTGCATTGTCAATATGGGAGTGAAGGCAAGGTCAGCATTTCCTCCATTCTATTTTGTTATTTAGGGTGAGGCCATACCTCAAGTACTGGGCTCATTTTTGGGTCCCTCACTACAAGGGGTATATTGAGGTGCTGAATCACAGAATCACAGAATGACAGGGGTTGGAAGGGAACTTTAAAGATCATCTAGTCCAACCCTGCTGCTAAAGCAGGTTCATCTAGATCAGGTCACACAAGAACCCCAAAGTGTGTCTGGAGATAGGTAACAAAGCTGGTTAAGGGTCTAGAGCACAAAACTGATGGAGAGTGGCTGAGGGAACTGTGGGTGTTTAGGCTGGAGAATAGGAGGCTGAGGGGGGACCTTCTCACTCTCTACAACTATCTGAAAGGAAGTTGTAGTGAGGTTGGTTGGTCTCTTATCCCAGGTAACAAGAGATAGGAAAAAGGAAGATGTTCTTAAGTTGCACCAGGAGAGGTTTAGATTAGAGATTAGAAAAGAGTTCTTCACCAAAAGGATTGTCAAGGTTCAGACCAGGCTACCCAGGGAAGTGGTGGAGTGATCATCACTGGAAATATTCAAAAGCTGTGTAGATGAGGTGCTTACAGACATAGTTCAGTGGTGAATGTGACAGGGTTGGGTTAATAGTTGGGCTCAAGGAACCTAAAGGTCCAATCTCAGTGATTCTATGATTCTTTAAGTGCAGTCTACCTGAGGAGTGCATGAACAGTGATGCCCAAGCATTTCATATTACAAGAAAAATACTTTCCAGATTTAGATTCTCATGCATCTCATGTTGTCAGGAACAAATATCCTAGGAGGTGTCAGACAAGTGTAGGTCATTTGGATTATGCGTATTTTTTTTCCTTTACTAGGCATTTAGAATACTTCAAGACTTTCTGAATTTGGCCCTGAAACCCCATTGATTGTGTTTATGTGATGAATAGAGTCCAAAATTAAATGTCTTTAAAATTAGACATCACTCCAGAGATTCTGCAGCCGCTTGGAACATTTTACATTATTGACATTTTGCCTCTAAATTTGGACCAAAAAGCGTCCAACACACTAGAGTAAATGAGAAATTTCACAGAAGTTAGACATCTCACTCCAGACTATATTGCTGATGTTCACGACTTAGTGCAAAACAGGCCAAGGAGGGGAAGGAAGAGATGATCAGGGCATCTGCTTGGAAAGGGGAAGAATTTGGGAAGAACTGATAGAATATGGAGGAAATTTCATTGCTTAATAGGCTAGGTTTCAACTTGGCTGTTTCAGGAGGGGCAGAAATCTCTGAAAAAAGGATGGGGCACAAAGGTGAATAGTGATGTTGTCTTAGGCCATTTGATATTAGTTTTCTGTCAGAACCCTCAGACTCATTGCCTCAGGCTCCTTCCTTGGGTAATGCATATAATCTTCAGCTACAATTTAAAGGGCTTGTGAGGATTAACACATTAAAGTTTCAAGTTTACAGTGGTTGAGGAACCGATGTTGTGTTGAATATCAAGTCACCAGTGACTAGGCTAATAGGCCTCTGAGCATGCCCACGGTGAACAGGTTGTTTCTAAAATCTGCAGTCTCACAGGTGATCATGTATTCTGTTCTCTCCCTCCTGGCTCCTGGGTGTGCAATACATGCAACACTAAGCAGTCTTAGATTATTTATACTCTGGTTTCAGACCTCTGTCTTCAGAAAGAGTTTCCCAGAAAATACATACTGAATGGACTCTTTTCTTACTTTTTTTTCTTTTTTTTTCATAAAGCAGAGGCATCACCTCCTTTTTTAAGTTGCTTTTCTCAAAAGAAGGAAACAGCAGTCTGGGGTATTTGTGCTGACAGACTTGGCAGCCTTCTCATGTTTACATGGGCTATAAGATATCATTCCAACTTGAGGCTCCATCCCTTATTAGATAAAAATTAAGCTGTTTTCTGAAGAGGCATAGATATGTTGAAATGTGAGTTACTGGAATTTGTTATGACTTGATATAGTCACAGTCTAAGTGCTGGAACTGTTGACAATACTCTCCAATGCATATGACAGGAATGTGCAGCTTACACTTGCTATATTACAGGGAAAAACTAGTCAGGATAACTCACACCTTTGCCACTTTTCTGTAGTGCAATGGACAGTAAAGCTGTGAAACTTGAGAAGACACAGGTGATACAGCCCACTGCAGACACTCCTGGGGTGCTGCATACACACACTTCCCTGCCTGGCATACCTAACCAGCTAACAGCAGTGAAATATCCTCCTGGTTGCTTTGAAGTGTGCAATGAATAAAGTGTGAAAGACCAAATAAAGCTCTGCAATGATGGCAGGGCTTGACAGGATATATTTTGGTAAGGAATTCAAGAACGATAAAAATATTTTATTCAAGAATCAGAAATCTTTCTTGGGTACTAAACCCTACCTATAAATGGATTCTCACAGTGAATAAGAACATTTTAAACTGGAAATTATTTACCTAATCTGGCAGGAGTATGTTTAGACACAGTCCCAAGCTCCTCAGCACATACTACTACTTGCTCAGTAGTTGCAGAAGCCAGTCAGTCACTCTGATGTGACATTATGTCCAACCACCATGCCTTGCTTAGAGGTGTTGCCTTCACAAAGCCAGGCATATTAGTTTGATACTGTCACAGCTATACAACTCCAAGGCTACTGATGGTTTCTGTCTGGATAGTTTGAGGGCAAAAGAATAGGATGAGAAAGGAGAAAGGAGTAGAGCTCATATGCATACTGTCCTCCTTTGTAGGTTATACTTTTAGCTTTCATATGAATAATCTATGCAAAGTAGCCTGGTTTTGGTGCAACTGAAAGTCAGAAGTAAACCCATAAATGGCAAAGGGCCCAGATTCTGCTGCTTCATCTTTTGCCGATAATTATCTGCCCCTCTGTAAGGTGCATGAAGAATTATCTCAAAGCAGGGCGGTGACATCTAGCACTCAAGTTTTTTTTCAGGTGTAAATCATTGTACAAAGTGCAATGCAATGGAGAAACAAGCCCAGTGGATTTTTCAGGTATAAAACTGGTCGAGGAGAGATCTGACTCAAACCATACAGACTTAAATTAGAAGGAAAGGGTTATGAACACTAAATGACTTTGCAAATGAATGGTTCAGAAAAGCTTCCATAAGGTTTACTCATCCTTTATCCTAGGGGCACAGAGTTTATTATTCCTGGTAATAATCCTTCTATGGAAGGAGATGGGGAGGTAGACAGGGAAAAGAGAATGTAAAAGGGAAAAAGGAGATAATTGTTTTTACCTCCTCCTGCCTGAAGAAAGTTCTTTCATTTGTTTTGGTTTTTTTTTACCATAGACAATGGAAAAGCTGGAGAAATCAGAAGTTCTTTTTTTGTTCTACACTAAACCTTACACTATAATTGGAGAAAAGCTAAATTAGCAGCTTTTCATTAATGAGATCTATCGTTGCATTTTAATAGGTTGACTAAATTGTGTTTCATGAAAGGAATACTAAATTTACTGACAAGAAAACAAAATAACTTTGTTCTCAGAGAGACTGGTGTGTTCAAAGGTCATTGATCTTTTAAACTGTTTTTCCTTTGTGCTGTGTCTTCAGAGACAGATAACACACTGTACTGCTGTACACGAACTGAGGGCGGGGGCAGGAGCCAAACTGAGTAAAATTTGGGTTTAATATTTATTTCACTGAAGGTGACTTCTTTCTTCTTGAACTAAGAGATTAAATCTCTGAAAACCCCTCAGGCAGTTATGGATCTCAAGAGCAACCACAGGCAATGTCTGCTCTTGTATTTTTTTTGAGTCAATGCAAAGAGACAAAAAAAAATACCTAGCTTTGGATATTAACCACTCTCAAAAGTCTAATCACTTTTCTTTGGTTGCTGCTCAAGATAATAACTTCCCTAAAACCAAAAGCCTGATTGTTGATTAACAAAAAAGTAGGTTTAGATTCATGAGCAAGCTACAGTGAAGAAACATACATTACCTTAAATGTCTTTGAGCGTGCATTTACTGGGAGAAAATGTGCACACTTGGTCACCTTGGAATGCCCAAGACTAGAATATTGTGTGTCTGTGTCCTGATTTTCCACTTCTAAATTTCCAAGCAGATGAATTCAGGTCTGTGAAACTTATCAGTTACTAGTCTGTAGACCAGGTAGTAGAGTCGTGTCTGTTCTCCACAAACAGTAAAGTTCTTCAGGAACAGCAGTTTCTTCAATACATCTTGGGTCAAATTATCACTCTTCTTACTCTTCCATAGAGTGCCTAATATGTTTGAGGGATTCTTGTCAGACAGTGGCTACATTTCCACGGTGCTGTACATAGCTAGTAAGCATTTGGGATATCTTTTGCATTTACTAGTTCTTTGCAGTTACCTCTATCACTGGGGTTTTTTTGCAAGACACATCACTGCTTCTGCATGATATTTTTATTGTTCGTATTTTTCTCTTGGTGCTTATATCCCCTTCAGACCATGGAGAAGTGGCCTTTTTTGATGTCCAAGATTGTTCAAATGATGAACAGGGTTTGCACATGTGACTAAGTTCTTTCTCTCCAATTCACTTTTTACTTCAGATTTTGTTTTCAAAATGCTAGCAGTACATCACAGGGTTTTTTGCCAGGATATGCCACACAGCCCATTTATTCTTACTGAGAAACTCTATCACTCTGAGACTATACTGAGCTGCTTCTAAAAAAAATGTGGCTTTTTCAGACTTATAAAAATAGGAAGGAAATAAAGAAAAAAGAAAGGGTAGAGGAAAGGGTCATGTCTGGGTCAGTCCTCATTCTTTTTTCAGCACTGGCTGTACCCAACAGTGTCCCATGCATTTGGTTTCAGACAAACACATGCACAGTGTTTGCTCTCTCAGTGAGCTGTCAGCCTGATGTAATGGCAACTGTGAAGAAAGAGGTAGGGGACCCAGAGGGCAATGCTTGTTCATGCTTCCAGTGTGTAAGCCTCACTCACAAGTGTAAATACATGCAGTAAATATTCCATCAGTCTGTATTTTATATTTAGATCTCTCTTGAGACTATTAAGACCAGATCCTTGTCCCTGCCAGCTCTGCCTGTATTTTTTATGTATCCATTAAATGTTGTTTTCCTTGTTTTGCTTACTTTTATTATTGCTGCCTGCTATTACAAATCCTCTTGACTAGCTCCACCATATGAACACAATCTCTTTTTCTCCTGTCTTCCCATTACTCAGCCTCATACTCCAAATTGACTCTACCAACTAAACTTTCTTCTTCTATAAACCCTTTCACCCACCACAGATAGAGATTACACTGGTGATCTTTTAGAGGTTGGTAAAACACTGAGGCAAGGATTTGCTGGTTCATTCCACCACTTCAACAGCCCCAAACATTCAGGCAAGTCTGCACAATTAGCAGCAACAGTTTTGACACAGGGAAGTCAAAATGCAGAATATGATGCATGTTACAGCCTCATTCACCCTGCTTCTGCTTTCCCATCTACTATTAATTCTGCTAGCCATGAAGAGACTCTTTCTTTACTTTCTGAGCTCAGAAGAAACTGAGGATGGACTCGTCTATTCTTTCACCAGTCACTATAGCCATCTCTCGTCATTACTTAGTTAATTTTCTTTGCTTTCAGAAATTGAAGGTAGGTTCAGTTCTTGACATAAATATATAAAGTAACTAAATGCTCTGAAGGACGATGCACATCTGTTTCAATAGAAACATCTACAAGGTAACCATATACATCTGAACAGGTAATCTAGACTTCCCATGTAGTCAAAGACAAGCAGGTAAGAGGTGATTCATCTGGTAAAGTATCAAGCTAAAATAGATGGATGATTCACATCCTGAGTGAGCTTGTATTCTTCATCGACTGTACTTGGAAGTAGTTCAGACAGTGATATCTGTGCTGCAAATTCTTAAATCTGAGTGAAAGAGCCCTTCCCAAAGGACACTGAAGTAGAGGTGAACTTGCCTACTGTCACTGACTGATTAGCTATATTTTAAACAAGTTTCCTAAGTGTGTGAATGGGTTGTTATCACTTGGATCATCTAGCTTTCCAAAAAAGATAAGATCTTTGTTAGTTATGTCAGGGAACTTGTAACCAGCTAAGGAAATCACATACTGACTCTCTAGGGTCTGCCTCTTCTGTTGAGCATAAACAGCAACCACCAAAGTTTTCTTCAGAATTGCAACCAGTGTGTCAGAACTGCATGTTTCTGACTAAATAGCTTTCCCTGGGATCAGCGCATCCAGCAGTGAAAAGTCTCCATGTAATTAGTTCTTGTCTCCTCTTCAGTAGCACTAGGTATTCCTTTTCTAACAGAGATGTTGTAGTTGGATATTTCATTTGCACAGTTAACGTATTCTTATCATTCATGTACTTACACTCACACTTGTGCTCATCCTTCTTCAAGTCTACAGCAGTCAAACTGCAAGACTGTTTTGTGCAGCTAGTTCCTCCAGTTAGTCCCATCACAGTATTATCTGTGTCAAAAAGGTCACTATTTTGTTTTACAAACAATAAGAACACAGTCAGCTGTGTAAACTCCCTTTTCATTTCAAGGACTGTCATCACCTGATAATGAGTAAACTGGAGTGTCTTTCCTGCACCAGCCAGCTTAAGGGCTTTTCTAGACATGTCAGTTAAAAGACAACAGACTGGCAAAGCAGAGATCGGGGTCTGTTGCCTGTCCTTCTGTAATCAACTTTCATTTCCTAAAATAATTGTCCTTCATGAGGGACACAATTGAATTTCTCCTACAGTTAGAAGCCATATTTGTTGATATGGCTGGTGGTTTTCAGTCTCTTTTAGGATACTTTGAACTGCAAATGCTGCAATAAGTTGCCATATCTCAAGGAGACTTCTGTACAAAAGTGTAAGGATCCCTTCAAGGGCAGCTCAACATTAAGACCATTAAATCTAAAGTATTACCACTAGGTCATGGCGAGTAAGGTCAGAGATGCAAGGCTTTTGTATTGTACAATGAATGTGAATGAGAGCTGAGCCACTGAAGGCAGTAGTAATAAAAAGGATGTTATCAGAACTAGTTTGTTACACACACTAGCTGACACATCTCAATGGCCAGTATGGGTATTTCAAGCATGAAAACTTGCTGAATGGACAGTACACTCATGATAAAGTACAAGACGGAAAATTATGCTTAATGATGGCTGAATAGTGTGTGCTCTCTTTATATATGGTTGGATTTCTCAGTATGGAAGATCTACAGAGAGATACACTCATATCTTAGTCACACAAGGGAAAAAAAACAAGAGTACAAAGTGAAAAGCCCCTAAAACCCTCTTGCTACCATTAGAAGCCATGAAATGCACTGGTAACATTATGTTTTCTCTGCAAGTCTGGAATATTCCTTCAAAGTAGCATGGAGGTAGATGAGGAGATGGAAGAGAGTAGAGAAGGACATCATTTTGTTAGTTTAATGATTTCTGTTGAAGTTTGTTTAGTTTTGGTGTGATTAATTGCTTCCGATTATCTGTCTGTTCTATATAAAAAGTGTGTAAGCTTGTGGGTGGGATCTCTTATCTTTGGATGAATTAGCCCTGAAAATGCTCCAATGATCTTGTGTCTGACCTGTTATTGCTAGACTCTGGAATCTAGGAGGCAATAGTCAGGGCTGAGTAGTTGGATGAAAAGCATGCCATCCTCCTATGAGTGGTGTGCATGGCATTTCCACTCACACAGTGAGGTCAGATCAGTGTCTTGCTTGGTTTTGTTCTTCAGTGGATAGTAAAGAAATATTGGTGATATTCCCAAGTGGAGGTTTGTTTCAGAAATTTGTGACCCAGTAGACATAAAGAAATGAGTTTTGCTGAAGGAGGGGAAAAGGACTGATGTAGCTGTGCTGATTTCTGTCTTTTACATAAGCTTTGACTGTGTTCTGAGATATGATGAGGAATAATCCCTGTTGCAGGTCACTTTGAGTCTTCTGGAATTTTCTCAGTATTTTTATATTCCTCCTGACTTTTCTGCCAACCTACATTTATTCTTTGCTTTTGTCCTTCTCATAGGTATATAACAACACTTCCTCTGACTCCTTGTCTCTCTCACCAATCCAACCTTCCCTAAAGGTTCTGCTCATCCACTTGCATTTTATCAGATAATATGAACCATATAAATTCATCATGAATTGGGGATTTTTTTTTTGTCTTTTTTTTTAATGTTAGGGAGGTACAACTGTAATGTAACAGGATTGTATGTCAGGTCTGACAAGGAGATTTTACGTTACTGGCCAAATTCTAACTCTGGTCAAAAGATACTTTAATGCAACTCAGGGTAAAATTTCATCTGTAGTATAGCCTTCCTGTCACAGTCAAAAATTTACTATCTAGTTTGTGGATAGCATGAAATTAAGCAGAACCACTATCCTAAACTGTAATAAAATCTATTGACATCCAAACTATGTATTATGCATATGTAGCCTATTATCCTGAGGCAAAAATGCACAGAGGTTTGACAGCAACCTAATGAAGGAATGCAAAAAAGAAATAGGATTTAAATAAAAATCTGTAAAAGGACAGAAAAGGTACCTGATAGCCAGAGGCTGGTTCTCTTTTAGATCTGTTTCAAGAAAGTGCAATTCTGAAAGCAGGAAGAGAAGTTATGGGACCAAGATGAGGAAGATTAAATGGAAATGAAAGCAGGTGATTGCTAAGGACGAAGATTTTTGTTAGGAAATGGGTGTCGGCTTCAGGAGATGATGATGCAGAAGCAGTCAGAGCACAAAATGAGTCCATGTGATGACACACTGGGATAGAGAGAAGGGACAAAATGATGATCTTCCACAGTGGGGCTAGAGATGAAGTGCCTGAAGGAGAACAATGCTCCTGATGAGCAGGACAGGACTACTCCATTGGCAAAATTACCAAACAGGAGTTTGGTAATTTTACCAGTTCTGACCAGAAGGAATCAATGCAGCAATTTCCTTTTTTTTTTGTCAGCCAGTTGGCTTCATGGCAGGACATGGAGTTGACACAAAGACTATATTTAAAAATATGAACAATAGCAGACTAAACAATGGGAGACTAACTAGCTTCCACAGGAATGGGGTAAACAACTGTTTGGAGTTTCTCTCCCAGCTGCAGCCTGACATCTTAAGAAGTCTCTTTTTTTAGCAGTAGTGTAAAGGAAAAAGTGTTGAGTTCCCATCCTGGATGTCTCAAGGAACACTTTTTTTCTTTTTCTTTTTTAACATAGGTCTTGCTAGTCACTTTTTTCCATCTAACTTACTTATTTAAAAGTTAGCAGTCATCAGTATTACCATCTTTAATCTAAAATGTGTCAACATACTGAATCCTACTGGGATTTTACAATTTATTTTTAATGTGTAAATTGTCTTCAAGAATTAAGGCTACTATGATGTTCATAAAAAGCATGTTCTTGCTGTCACTGGAGAAATAGAGTTAAATAATAAATTAAAGCCTTTCTACAAAAACATTAATTCTTTGCATACATTTGTTTTTAAAACTCCCTTGTTTGTGAGCTGTGACAAAAAACACTCTGCACACTTTTTTTTTTGATAGTGAGACAGAAAAGTATAATAGGAAAGTAAAATTAAATTATATTTCGTTAGTGATGACAACCTGAATAAAACATGGGGAGGGTGTTATTAGTTTTCAAGAACTTCTGGCACCTTGACAACAAACAGAACAAATCTATATCCACTTAAAAGCTCCCACACATTAAAATACCCCAAAATAATCATCTCTTTTCTCCAGCTGCAAACTAGATGAACTGGCAGTGAACAAAAGGAAAGCATTTCCTCTTGAATTTTTCATAAGAGCTGTGTTTCAAAAGAAGTATATCACATAGTCTTCATTACTTCATTTCATACAGGGCACATCCCAATGCTGCACTTAAAAATATTATAAACCTCTCTGGGAGAAAGATTCACTGGGTACCCAATTTCAATCATACACAGACTTCATCAAAACTGATCTAGATCAGGAGTAAGCAATATATGAGGACATGACGTTCTTACTGGTACACGATCTTTTGTTTGCTCTGAGAGCAACCACATGATGCAATCAGCATAGTGGCACAAGTTAGATAGCAGTCCTTTAACTATCCAGACAGTTCAAAACTTGAATGTGGCTTTCAATGGGCTCCAAATGAAGTTTTCTTCTTTTTTTTCCAAAGCACAGACAGGTAACCTCTACATTTAGCACCTTCCACTCTACTGATGCTGCAAATTGGGAGTGCTGTGTCCAATGCAGAGCTTCCGAGGTCAAGAGAGACTTGGATGTACTGGACCGAGTCCAGTGAAGGGTCACAAAAGTGGTCAAGGGATTGGAGCATCTGATGTATACAAAGATGCTTTAAGAGAAGCAACTGTTCAACCAGAAAAGAAAGAGCTCAGAGTTTTTATCCATATGTATAAACACTTGATTTGGGAGTGTGTGGGTTGTAATGAACTCAGAGTCAGACTGTTCTCAGTGATACCCATTGAAAGGACAAGAGGCCATGGGCACAAATTGAGACATAGAAAATTTCATTTAAACACATGGAAAAAATTTTTTCGATATGAGGGTGACCAAGAACTGGAAGGTTGTACCCAGAGAGTTTGTGGAGTTTCAGTCCTTGGAGATATTCAAAACGCAGCTGAATATAGGCCTGAGAAACTTGTTGTAGCTGACCCCGCTTTGAGAAGGGTGAGTGAGCTAAATGATTTCCAGAAGTCTCTTCCAATCTCAGCAATCATGTGATATAAGAGTAGCAATGATTACAGGAGCTGCTTTCCTGGAGAGTGTGACTCATTAACCAGAGAAGCTGTTCTGGGAGTGCAGCAACTATGGAAAATATATACTACCCAAAGAGAGATTCTGGGCTCAACATAGTAATAGTGCTCAGGTCTGATGTTTTCCATAACTTTCCAAGGTAGTGCTGTAAAATCCTCTTAGCAGAGACCCTGCTTTGTTTTGTAGGCTCTGCCCATTTTTCAGGGTCACCTAGGTACACATTGTACTGCAATAAATAATGGATGGCCAGTTGAGAGCCACAGAATGAACAGGAATCACAGCGTAAATCTGGAACCTGCAATGTCCTTGCCAGAGTTTTAGGAGAAAAACAAAACAGTTCCAGCAGAGGTCAGTTAAGGAAAACTGATTTTGTTGAAAGATTTGCTTTGGCACAGACAGTATTTTTGAAAGATAGATACCAGGTTTTTTGGTGTTTAAAACATTCAAATATATGCATTTCTTAATAAGAAATAGAGACACAGATCCTCAGAATATTACCTACTATCTTTGCAAGACTTTTAAAAAGTTCCTAACACTGTAAGAGCAAAGAGAAAATATAATTCCAGTTTAGTTTTCCTAATATGGGTTTAGATGAAAGTTGGAGAGGTTCCAGTTTAGTTTAAACATTTCTAGACAATTGTTTTGGAGTATGAGGTATTTCTCCTTCCCTTCCACCCTTCTTCTTCTTACTTGGAAGATCACAATGATGTAACTCTTCCCTGAAGTGCCTCTCTAAGCCCCTTTCCCAATTTAGGACCTTGTAGGATCTTATAGCTGTGGTTTTGATAGTATCAGGGGGCTCTCAATGAGATAACACAAAAATAGACGTCTCCTAAGAATTGAATATTCTTATGGAGTAACTAAAATATTGTCAACATTACAATCATAACTGATCAACCTTTCACTCTTTAAACAGTAAACTCTAAAAAATCTTAGTAACGTCTTCAGTTCCAGTTGAGGATGAGGAATCAGGAATACCTCTGCATAGCAGAATATATGACCTACATTTATCTGTCTTCACTGCTAACATTTTTTTCACTGTTGGTATATTTATCTTCCTGTTTCTTTTGGGAGTTTTTTTGCTTTATTGGTTTTTTAGGGTTTTTTTTTTCTGTACTGGAGTTGTGTGGCAGGATTTTGGTAGCAGAGAGGCCACAGGGATGACTCCTGTGAGAATCTGCCAGAAGCTTTCCCTGTGTCTGAAGGAGCCAATGCAGATAGCTCAAAGATGGACCTACTGCTGGCCAAGGCTGAGCCCATCAGCAACGGTGGTAACATCCCTGGGATAATGTATTTTAAGAAAAGGGGGGAAAAAACTGCAAGAGCAATTGCAGTGGTGAAGAGGAATGAGAATATGTGAGACCAATAACTCTACAGACACTAAGGTCAGTGAAGAAGAAGGTGCTCCAGGCCTGGAGCAGATTCCCCTGCAGCCCGTGGCGCAGCCCATGGTGAGGCCCTGCCCCTGTAGCCATGGAGGCCATGAGAGAGCAGAGAGCCACCTGCAGCTGGGGAGGACCCCACACCAGAGAAGGTGAATGTCAGAAGGACATTGAGGTGCTGGAGTGTATCCAGAGATGGGCAATGAAGCTGGTGAAGGGTCTAGAGAACAGATTTGATGAGGAGCAGCTGAGGGATCTGGGGATGTTTAGCCTAGAGAAGGCTGAGAGGAGACAGGATCACTGTCTACAACTATCTGAAGAGAAGATGTATTAAGGTGGGAGTCAATCTCTTCTCTCCAGTAATGAATGATAGAACATGAGGAAATATGTCTAAATTGCAGCAGGGGAGGTTGGGAGGTTTAGATTGGACATCAGATAGAACTTTTTCACCAAGAGGATTGTTAAGCATTAGAACGGGCTGCCCAGGGAGGTGGTGAAGAGATCTCTAGAGATATTTAAAAGATACATAGATGAAGAACTGAGAGATATGGTTTAGTTTAGGGATGGGCTTGGCAGTGTGAGATTAATGGTTGAACTCAATGATCTTAAAGATGTTTTCCAACAGTAACAATTCTATGATTCTAGGAATGTGCCTAAATAAAGCTGTAACTGTGTGAGAAGCTCACACTGGAGTGAAATAATCTGTTTCCATGAGTGAAGTCTATTTTACCCACAATGATGAATGATGAATGAGCTCTCCCTGTTCTATCTGCACCCACAATCCTTTCATTGTACTTCTTCTTCCCTGTCCAGTAGAGGATGAGGACAGTGATAGAGGAGCTTTGGTGAGCACCTGACATCCAGTCAGAGTCAAGACACCACATTTATTATGAAATTACAATGCATCTCCTTTAGGTTAATTTATTTACGTTTACAAAATTTAGCCCAATGGTAGTCTGACAAAGCAGTAAGTGATCTGTGAACATCAGAGAAAATGGGAAAATGAATCAAAATTACCCAAGTTAAGAAATTTGGAAAACATGCATAGGAAAACAGAACAAAACAGGAATCCCAAATCAGCAAAATCAGTAAGATACTACATGAAAGCAACTTAGAAAGATGAAAAGATACTGTACAGTAGTTTGCAATGGAATATGGCTTAGGTAAACATCATTCTCCATACTTCTAGGATTGGAATTAACATTTAAGTGTGAAAAAAATGTCATCAAAAGAGTTACACAAAAGTGTATGTTAAAAGCTCTGAGAACTAAATAAACAATAAGAAAGATGAATAAAACTAAAAAGTTGTTCTTGACTAAATATGCCATAGAGAGAGGAATAAGCAACAAGAAGATAAGTATTATTTAGAGTATCATTTAAGATTATAAGTAGCAGGATGATGTTAAGTTCAAGGTAGTATAAAATGAATGTAATTCAAACAAATCCTAATGAATGGATGTTTTGAAGAACCGTCTTACCAGACAAATGGTAAAACCATGTGAAAATTTACAGAGCATAAATGAATGCATAACAGGGAAGTTCTGTACTTTTGGAGAGATATATGTATTTATTCATCTGTACCATCTATTTGTTAAAATGTTTTGGCAGAGGAAACATGAGACAAACCTTTCTTTCTTCATATGGCAAAAGAAGGTGCCACTGTAATCAGCATTAAACTGCCACTGGGAGATTAGCACTTAAGACATGTAGCCCAAAAACGTGACAAAAATGATGGACCTAAGAAGTGATTGATTTTTGTGGCAAAGTATTCAAAACAACCTGCTAGGAAAAATATAAGCAGATATGTGGTCATGAGCAGTGACAGGAAAAGGATCAGTAAATAACAAAAGCTCCCAGGAGCAAGCCATAATGATGTTAAACAGTCTGGTGAGCTTTCCCAGGGCAATACATCACAATGAGAGCTTGGGAAGAAAATTAGGAGGCTGAAAATTTTGGTGATTGGTTTATTTTCTTTTACTTGAAAGTGGAACATGCAAGTCCAGGACATTTATTCCAGAGCAATCTCTGCATACATTTCAAAATACAAATTTAGCATTTTCTCTGACTGAAAAAGCCTAAAGACCTGAAAAGCAGAGTGACTGTCAAGTGCCAGTTCCTTTACCACCATCTCTAATCTGTCTACATTTACGCTGTCATAATCAGAAGACATATTTAACAGTGCCCACAGATCCCCTTGATGTTCTGATCGTCCCCTTTCATCATCCATATCTCCACACAGGTACTCTTGGATGGCTGTCAAGACATTGTCACTGATTTCATCTATTTTGTAGTAAAACCTTTATGAAATTAGTTTTTCACAGAGACAGCTAGCTTTGATTTTTGGCATTTGATTGCCCTTTGGTCTGGACCCCTTCCAGGAGTGCTCCTGTTCCCCAGATTTGTGTTCTGTGGATTTGCTAACAGCCCAATTTCTGCCAGTGTTAGTTGCTAGAGGAGAATAGGCCACACTGGTTGCCACTGTTATTTATTGAAGCAGTGGAAGTGATTGTAGCTTGGAAGAGATTTGTGGTCAATAAGAGGCTGTGTGTCATCCTGCATTTGGGATTTCTTTTCTAGAAGGCTACAGAAGTCACTGGCACAGGATAAAGAACAGTAATTC
The DNA here is from genome assembly GCF_028858725.1 of Colius striatus. Lineage (NCBI taxonomy): Eukaryota > Metazoa > Chordata > Aves > Coliiformes > Coliidae > Colius > Colius striatus. Next base: position 90,473,497 of record NC_084762.1, on the reverse strand, counting down.
ACAAGACAGAGAAGGCAGATTTCAACTGGCATTTTCAACACAGCCACTGATCTCTAGGTCCCCTGAAACAGGGGAATCACATCCTTAGCTTTGAGCTCCACTAAGTCCAAAAGTTCGTTTCAATGCTAGTTGGGTGCATCTAAGTTTCTTAGGTCAGCACATGCTTGAGGGATGAGGCGGAGATGACGAATCAATTTCATGTTCCCAGTTTACAAGTGTTAACTATGGAATTTAAAAGATCACCACTTTCCTCATTCCTGTGTCTTTCCTGAGCCTAACCCATGTCTAATCTCAGCCTCTGTCTTCACATACTGTTGTCTTTGTATCTTTGTGGGACAAGATTTTAATTAGGGTATGGGTATTCATATAAATAAAAGCCCCATAAAACATAACTGAAAGTTGTGACTTAATTTTTCTTGGAAGACTGACAATCCAAGTCTCAGTAGAGCAAGAGGAAATATTTTAATTAATCCTACATAGTTTAGTCAGGAATTTATTTAATAGCACTGACACCATGAAGGCTGTGTGTTTCACAACTGGCTATATTGGAGGGCACCGTGGCTTAATGAAAGGTCGTTCTTGCAATAAAGACACTTCATTGTTTGGAAGCTTTTAAGATCCTCTTAGACAAATATCAATGAGGAATAGACTAGATAGAACTGGTACTTCCACAGAGCAGAGGTCAGAGTTCTGGAGGATTTCTTCTATGTTGTTATTACATACCGAATAAACTACACCTGAAAAACAAGACAACTCAGCTGCCCCGTAGACAGTTTTCATGGAATTTAGGGCTTGTAAGATAATATTTTGAGAAGAAAGAGAGTAAAGAGCATTAGTGAACAGGAAAACAAAGCTACACATACTGGGATGTGTTTGCTGCAATGTATTTGGGCCTACAATAAGTTTCTTTCATTCAGGTTTTCTGTGAGATGCTTCTTTACAAGATATTTAAAACCTTTAGAAACTGAATTACTAACTAGTAAATGATAATAGTACATGGCTAGTGTTAAAGAGGGGGGTCACATCAATAATAAATGAGACAAAGGCAATCAAATGTTACTTCTCTTTAGGGCTCGATAGTGACCCAAGACAAGTGTGTTGATCCCAGTCTTCCTCCAAAGTCAAAGCAGAGGCCACACAAACATCAGTAAAAGTTCCCCTTGCTATCAGGCAAAGTACAGAGAGTAAAGATGAATTTTAACTATTTTGTCATCTTTATCTGGCTAAAATGGAGACTTATTGACAGGCAAGTGTGAATAAGTTTCTGTTGCTGTTGCTTGTTACACCTGATTTTGTAAGAGGGAACTTCAATCTTAAGGGCTGTCAGTTTGGCACATATAATGAGCATGATATTCATCTCAAAAGGAAATCTACTGAAAAAAATAAATGACAGGCTAAACTTTGCATCTCTACAAGCAGAACTGTTGATCTCCCAAGATAGTGTTCCCAGCCCACACATCCCTCACACTACCATGTGCTGTTGCTTCTTTCCCTTTTTTTTCCCCCCAATCTTCCTCATTACATTTCTTTGGCAGAAATTCCACTGTGGATGCTAGCAATAGACTTGCCTTGATGCTTCTCATCACAATCCCCTGTGACAGCTTAATATCTAATTATCAACATTAATAATAAACGTGTGTTTCTCTGAATATGCAATGTGAGAATCGAATATACATATATATGGGACCTCACACTGCATTTATTTGAATGTGTAGTGGCTGGTATAAATGAAGACTCAAAGTGCTATGAGTGAAGGACACGATTAGCATGCAGAAGCAGGCTTGATTGAGAGCTGTGACATAGGCTTCTTGTGTGTCTGAGGGTAAGTTATTTGACCCCATGCACACAGTTTTCCTTGTTTTTAATTCCCTCTTGGACTTTTAGGGAATTATTTAAGTTTGATGTGCCACATAGTGTAATCTTTAAATATACAGCCCAACTGATACTGGCATCTTTGTCTTTATATGAGCATTGGATAACTACAACTACAAACTGATACAGAAATTGAAAAAAAGGAATATTTGTGTTTCTCAGGATCTGTATTTTAAGATTTAAGAATAGATAATGACCTATTTTTCCTTTTCAAGCTGTCTAATGATAAATACAACTTTGCAAAGAAAATCAACTTCTATTTTTATTCTAGCACTTTTTTGTTTTTTAATTTAAAGTTTCCTGGGTTTGAATGAATTAAAATCTTTTAGAGAACTTCAAGTACAAAAGCTGACATACCATCAAAACCAGTTTCATAGATGAAATTAAAAAGGTAGAACATTCTTGTCATAAAATAAAAAATGGGCAGGAAAACAGGTCTTAAAAAGAGCTACTTTCTGTTTTTAATTTCTGAGAATATTTTTGTTGATCTTTCAATTTCTAGCAGCAAGAGCTGTAAAGATTTAGAACTGTATATAAAAAATTATGCTCAAAAGGACCACTCCTTAAATGGATACTGGAGAGTACAGTTCATTTGGCCTTAATGTGATGCTGATGCAAATAAAAACATATTAATAGTAGAGAACTATGGAAATCCTCAAACACTGTTACTGAGAAAAACTCCTTCATCCATGGTCTTGCTCTGGCAGAGGGGTTGGACTAGATGATCTTTTGGGATCCCTTTCAGTCCTTGAGATTCTGTGATTCTGTGATATCTACTTGATTCAGTAGCCAAAAATGTTCTTATATTTCAGGCTAAAATTCACAAGAAAGAAAAAAATTAAGAAAACTTGCAGAAGGCCAGAATATCTGAAAATAATTCCATTTGTTTTCTAATTCAGAGCAATAGTAGATACATTAATCTTAGGAAATGTATTCTGACCTCAGTCCATCCTGGCAGTCAGATTTTAAGAGGAGAACATGAGTGCATAATTATGTCAGGAGTCGTGGAAAATATCTAGAAAACAATAGAATTAAGATGAGAAAAATCTCACTCTGACAACTGTGTGTATCCTTAAGGATCTCCCTGAAAAAAACTTACTGGATGAAGAGGTCCTTGTATAAAGTTCAAAAACTGAGATTATGGAGTCTATATCTAGAAAGGAGTCCAATCTAGAGAGTAAGGTCTATGTGTTCTTAAAGTGTTATGAAACATCAAAATGGAGTGATAAACTTTCAAAACATAGAAGAAGATATGCACAAGAATCACCAGCACCGAGTGTTTTATCTGGTCTCCTACGGGAAAATAAAAAGCAACAAGTGGTTCAAAGCACAGTAGAAGCTATCTTTCAAGTGTCAATGCAGTGTAGTTTCGTCCTTCAGTGAAATATAAACTCAGCAGCTCCAGTTTCATTTGAAAGATGATAAAAATAATAGATGCTTTTCAATTTACTAAGTTAAAAAGTCTTCTCAGCCCAGATCTCTTTCCCAACCCTCCACCACCCTTTTGAATTCACTCTAAATACGAAGCTCTCATTGTTCTTTGAAACTGAGTCTACAAGAAATGAGAGTTTAACAAGCACAACTAAATCTCGTGAAGAAAGGACTGAATACAAACAAAAAAATGTTTTGAAGTTGTTGTTTTTCTTACTGAAGAACATTTTAACTGTAACTCGAATCTAAAACTATTTTCAGAACAGAAATGTCTTCACAAATATGCCAGAATGAAGAATATGCCACCTCAAATATTTACAAATAAATTTGTTGGGAAGCATCAATGTGGTCAAGCAGCTGCAATTAAGAAAGTATCTAGTGAAGATATATTTTTTAAATCCATGTTCTGGGGACCACAAGGTCTTCAAGTAACAGGATTAGAGAAAAAGGAGCTAAGATTGTTGGCTTGCACTTGCTCGTCAGTGACATGCACCAGCTTCTGTTTGCTTGTATTTAAGTTCCTAAATTATAAATCAACTCAGATTATACTCCTTACATGCCCAGCTTGTGTGCAAATATCCCTTCCATGGGCTATTTAAAGCAGATTTAGCTGTTATAACTAACTTGTCACCTCAGACATAAGTACCTCCAGCGCTGAGATGCAGCTACTCAAAGCAGATACTTAATATCCTACAGAACAGAAATATTCTCCTCTGGCTCATAATCAACTCCCACAGTGTGCCACCTTCTCTCTTCTCTTGGTTTATAGAATTGGAGAATTCCCAAAAGTGCTTCCTACATATTTGTCTCCTGCTCCCTTCTAAGATCCTTGGAAGACTGGTTTCAAACATACCATCACTGGCTTCCCACCGATGTCCAAATCATGTGATGATTTCCCTGTGTCCTCAAACCTGAACAGCCTCAAACTGAAACTGGATGAAAGCTGTCTACTTGATTTAACTTGATTTAAGTTTTTAAACTTAATCTCTTGTCTTAAACTTTCTTTAAATCACAGACTTTTCAGATCCTTCTATAGACAGTAAGATCATGACTACAAAATATAACTTGCTGAAAAAAAAAGGACTAATCTGAAAAACTACTTCAACATAAACTTCTGTAGAGTCTGAGTATCACTCTATAATGAATATTAAATAACAAAGATAATAATCCTGGTTTTGTTAACTTCTATTTTGCTTCATTCAGCCCATGCAGAGTGTATTGAGATCTCCATTCATCCATGAAACCCTGCAATGTCTTACTGTCTGGTCTTATTAACATATGAAAAGCATCAGGAACTGTAATTCTTGCTAAAGAAATTTCTACAAATATAAAACTAAAGTAAAATTGTCACTTGTTTGCCCGAGGAGTAAAGTTTCTCCATAGTGTTTCTCTGACTGTCCAGCTGTCTGTCTAATGGCTCCCTCTCCTCTACTGACTTCTGAATTTAGTAGCCAACTCTATCTTCTCTTGCTAAAGGAGTCAAGTTGCAAAGACGTTCAAGTTCTTGCAGGAATAGACATTCTTTTTTAAGATCAGTACATTCAAACTAGAGGGAAGTTTCAGCACGACACTGAGGGAGAAGACTGACATCAAGCTAATAGCTCGCTTTCGTGTTTGGTCTGTCTTAAAAACCAGTTGCACAAGTATTATTGGGAATCAACTTCAGCACATGTTAACTCTTGCTCAGAGAGCAATAGGTGAGTGCTGAGGGGATCTAACAGAGCTTTGAAGGGAGAATGAAGACATCAAAGATATGTTAAGGCAGGGGAACCCAATATGTTTTATATAAGTCCATAGAGACTAGGTTGAATGAATTGCAGCTTAAAACTGAATTAAATTAAAGTTAAAATGGCACAGGTTGCTTGATGTTGAAGTTTTAACATTTATCCTGTGTCTTGATGAGCTATTGACAGGAAAAAATTTAAGGCAATGCCAATACACTGAGTTGAAAACCATATATTAAAAATTCAGAGAAAGATAAAATACATCCCACATGTTCACCTCACAGGAATTAGTAAGCAGATTTCATAGCACTATGGATTTTAGGTCTACACTACCTACTTAATGCTAAACATCTTCCAATGCCAAACCTTCTTCTGGCACTGTTAGGAGATTTGTCACACATAAAAAGTTGTATACTTGTAGCAAATCACATGAAATACAGATAAGTTGGACTAGATAAACTTTCAAAGTCCCTTCCAACCCTTAAGATTCTGTGATTCTGTGAATTTAAAAGTCTATTTGTAATTGACACTGGCTGTCCAAATATTTATAAGACCTTCTGACAACATCTTAACACAAAACCTTAACTTCTTGTTAGAATCCATTAGAGTTTTACTGTGGACGTGAAGTGGGGTCAGGATCACAGTAAATGCTTACTACTTGAATTGTGATAGTGCTGGGAAGAGATGCCCACTCCATTCATGGCTCGATGGTCACACTCAGAGAGTTGCAGCCAATAGCCCAACATCTGAGAGGAAAGTAATGACAAGTGACATTGCTCAGGGATTGGTCTTGGGACTGGTGCTGTTTAAGATCTTTTTCAGGGATATGGACAGTAGCATTGAGTGCACCTTCAGCAACTTTGCAGATGACACTAAGCTGTATGCTGTGGTCGACCCTAAAGGGAAAGGATGTGATCCAGAAGGACCTCCTTGCAAGGCTTGAGAACTGCAAAGCTCATGAAGGTCAGGATCCTGTACATGGATCAGGGCAATCCCAAGCGAAAATACAGGCTGGGAGATGAGTAGATTGAGGAGAACCCAGAGGAGAAGGACTATGGGTACTGGTGAATGAAAAAACTGAATATGAGCCAGTAATCACACAGAATCACAGAATGTGTTCATGAAGCCCATAGAGCCAACTGCATCCTGGGCTGCATCCAAAGTAGCACAGGCAGCAGGTCAAGAGAGGGGATTTTGCCCCTGTTTTCTGGTGATACCCCACCTGCAGTGCTGCATCCAGGTCTGGGGGCCCCAACATAAGAAGGACATGGAGGTGTTGGAGAGAGTCCAGGAGAGTCCATGGAGGTCACAGTGAGGATCAGAGAGTTGGGGCACCTGTCATATGAAGACAGATTGAGAGAGTTGGAATTGTTCAGTCTGGGAAGAGTAGCTTCTGGGAAACCTTATAACAGATTTCCAGTACCTAAAGGTACTACAAGAAAGCTGGAGAGGGTCATGTACAAGAGCATGTAGTGATTGCAAAAGAAGTAAGGGTTTCAAACTGAAAGAGAGTAGTTTTAGGTTGGATTTTTGGAAGAAGTTCTTCAATGTAAGGGTATTGAGGCACTGGAACTGGTTGCCTGGAAAAGTTGTGAATACCCCATCCCTGTAAGGGTTCAGGGCCAGGTTGGATGGGGCTTTGAGAAATCTGGTCTGGTAGAAGGCATCCTTGCCTGTGGCAGGAGTGTTGGAACTAGAGGATCTTTAAGTTCTCCTCCAACTCAAACCATTAAATGATTCTCTGAATCTGTGATCCCATCTCCATGCAGAAGCAAACTCTACTTCTGTTTTCCCTTGCAGATTCTGGGCCTGTGGCACAACTATCATGATGTTGATGACCAATATTCTGTGTCAGGGGAGAATATGGTATACAAACTATAACAGCACTTGTATTAGACAGGGCATTGGTCCTACCAGTCAGTATGGCAAGGATACCAAGCCCTGCAGTGGACAAAAATAGAAAAGTAGGAAATATGAATAGTGCCTTTTTGCTATGTTAATGAAACAGGAAAAAAAAAAAAGAAAAATATGAAAACTCAGGCTACAGTTGAATCAAGACAGACATGTTTCCCAGGAAGAATGTAAAAAACTGAATATCTAGGCTCATCAAAAGCTTTCATTAGAAGTCAGACGTCAGCTCATTTTAAAGGCATCATCTAAACTATTAAAGAAAGCCCTTTCTGTTTTGAGTTGGTACTATTTTCTTACTGGTGGTTACAGAGTAAATACACTCAGCAAGTCTTTCTCTGCTGACTTGGCATTTCTTGGATCCCCCAGGATCTATAAGCCCGTTTCATTTTCATCAGTCCTGCACATAAATAGTTGTATGCAGCAGACCTCAGCCTTCACTGAAAAAAAAGGCTTTTGAAATGTTATTTGAATCGGAATGCTCATTAGATAAGTCTGCTCTGGAGCCAAGGGAGACTTAACAATAGCCTCTTATAGGTCTGATGTTCTCTTTTAGCTATAGAAAGTAAAGTTTGGGTTTTGTGCAAGGCCCCAGATTAACTCTTGTGGGGACTAGTATCTTCATTTTCTTCACTGAAGTCAGTTAAGACAGCAGAGCAAATTTTCTTACAGAATGTTCTTCCAGGGTGGAAAGTTTCTGTGACCCAGCGAATCCATGTATTCCACTTCAGTGGCGGAAGAAACATCTATTCTGACTTCTATTGAAACCTGTGCATTTAAAACCATGTTGAGCTTATGCTCTTTGTGTGAAAAACTCAACATTCATTGGAAAATAATGACTTCTTGTCCTGATTTAGGCCCATCCAGGGACAAAAGACCACAATTACACTTAAGTACCACAGACTTAAGAATTCTCTATAGGACAGGGAGGGCTTAATTGCCACTTATGTTCCAGGACAAAACAGACCAGGCTACTTAACTTGGGAAAGAAAACAGAAAATAATTTCATCCTCACCAACTAAAGCATAACCATAAAACCCCAAAACATAACCAAAATAAAACAACACAGAGTACTACCATGATAAAGAGTACAACCAGCCCTTTAAGACCACCTTCTCCCTACCCCTCCCCTCAGGGGGACAGGGAGTGGGGATTTCAGTCAGTCTATTCCTGATAGCTTCTGCTGTTTGTCCCTCCTCAGGACAGGTGGGCACCGCACCAGCCCTCCCTGCACCTCTGTGGGGTACCTCACACACACAACAGCCCTGCATGGGCTGCTCCAATGTGCGTTCATCCCAAAGGCTGTAGGTCCTCTCTGCCTCTTGTGTGGGGCTGCTCTGCAGCGCGCAGGCTCTCCAGCATGGCCTGCACCATGGCCAACTCCTCACACAATCTCTGCCCATCCAGCTGCACTCACACTGAGCTGGTGGCTCTCAGTCTTGCCATTGCCCTCCATGGGTTGCAGGGGTACAGCTGCGTTCTCACCATGGGTTGCAGAGCGGTCTCTATTCTGATGCTCCTCCATCCTTCCACCTTCTCTGACGTTGCCGTCTGCGTGGTCGCCTCCATCTTGTACCACTTTTACACTTCCTCCCAAGCACTTCAAATTCCAATCCTTAAATAGTGCTGGCAGAGGCATCAGATTGGCCCAGCCGGGCCAGAGGTGGGTTTGAACCCTAGAGCCGGGGCAAAGTCAGAGAACTCTTTATCGGGTCTGCACTGCAGACTCCCTCCCCTGTTACCAAGTAAAAGCAGCTCCTCACAAAACAATGACACTTCTGATCAGTCAAGACCTTCAGTATCCTAGACCTGCAATGTCCTAGATGGGAAGTTCTGGAAGGGACATAAGATCATCTGGTCAAGGCTCAACACAGATCCTACCTACACAACTAACAGAGGGTAATCTACTCAAAATTACCAGGTGATTTATCCCTTCTTTTGAACTGGTGTTTTGCTTATGGAACATGGAAGTATTGGTTCATTGTTTATAACCCTCCATGTTACACAACTCTAGCTGGAATATCAGAGTTACCAGTCTCACCCATTCTGAATGAGGTACTATTAATTGATCCCTCTGGACTTACTCTGTGAGTCTACTTCAGCTATTCATTTGTTCATTGCCCTCATCTACTTTATTTCAACATCGAGGGCGTTTTTTTTTCAGTTAATAAAGTGGTTGCAGGTTTTCAAGTCAACTGTAGCCCTACATATGGAACGGTTAATGTAAAAAAAACCCCACCCCATATAATTTATAGGGTAGCTGTGAACATAATTAACAACAAACCTTACATATTTAGATTGACTGCATTTTGGGATGCTTAAATTTGAAACAGATGGTCAGGTGATTTGAAAACCACTCAAGGAAGTCTGGAAATTAGCTCACAGCAAGATGAAGGAATATCCGCTAGATTGAAGTGGGAAATAAGACGGGGCTGTTGATTAGGCTGGAGAGTAAATGAGACTACAATAGATATTTGCTTCCATAGACTGGGAAGAATAATTTTCTGGGTTATGAATATGATATTCACTCTGATACATACCTAGGAAAAGAGAGAAGCATTCTGACAGGCAATGCTTAGTTGCAGACAGTTTAAAATCAGTGCCAATATAGAAACAGGAAATTTATCTTATAAATAAACATGACTAAATCTATGAAGACTCCAGGAATCTGAAGTGACAGTTTAAGTGGCTCCTCGTGGTTCATCATATTTGATCTCACTGTGTCAATGTCACAGTGGCAGCTGGTATCAAAAATCGCTGGTTGGGAAGAGGATAATAAGCTTCTCTCCTTTTCCTTGCCGTCTTTCTTAACCATGCTATTCATATTTATGGGGGTGGAAACTGAGACAGTGGTTTTGAAAAGTAGAAAATAGAAGGGATGTCTAGGTTCACCGTACTCAGATCATGCCCTCAAGTACAAAAAAAGTTAACATTTCAGCAGCAGGTAGAGAGGAAGTCAATATCATTTACCCTTCTATAGGAATGCCATCCTTCTCTCAAGTTCTGATCTATCATCTCCTTGTCCTGTCCAGTCTTGTCCTAAATTCACCCTGTTTGAGGTTGCACATGTAACTGAGTTGAACTGTGTAGCTGACTACCTTGCATAATGGGAGTCCAAACCCTTTCAGGCAGAGTCACATCTCTAGTTAGTTGACTGCCACAGCTATTGAGTAATTCGATGAGGAATGTGGACAATAACACCTCCTCCTTCTCCTTCTTCCCAAGCAACATGTTGTGTTCCTAATATACTTCACTTTGATTCTGGATGTTCCTGTGGCTGGCCAGATCCCTAAAGGTCAGGTGCTACAATAGTTCTCATCAATAGATTTGACTCTTCCCAGACACAGTATCACAGAATCACAGAATGGTAGGGGTTGGAAGGGACCTCTAAAGATCATCTAATCCAAACTCCCCTGCTCAAGCAGGTTGACCTTGATCAGGTCACACAGGAATGTGTCTAGGTGGGTTTGAAAACCTCCAGAGAAGGAGACTCCACACCCTCCCTGGGCAGCCTGTGCCAGGGCTCCCTCACTCTCACAGTAAAAAAGTTTTTCTTTAAGTGGAACTATTTGTGTTCCACCTTTTGTACATTTCCCCTATTCCTATTGCTGGACACTACAGAAATAAGTATTGCCTCATCCCCTTGACATACACCTTTGAAACACACGTGAACATTAATGAGATTCCCCTCTCAGTCTCCTCCAGGCTGAACAGTCCCAGATTCAAGAGCCATTCCTTTTCATAATAAAAATGCTGTAGTCCCCTGATCGTCTTAGTGACACTGATCTGGATCCTCTCCCGAAGTTCCCTGTCCCTCTTGAGCTGAGGAGCCCAGAACTGGACACATGACTCCAGATGAGGCCTCACCGGGACAGAGTAGAGGGGAAGGAGAACCTCCCTTGACCTGCTGGACACACTCTTCTTAATGTATCAAATTATTGATGCATCCAATTCATCAGCCCTACACTTAAAGACAAAATTCAGAACTCAGTAGATTTAGGATTTCATACAAGGGGTCTGCTGGTGGAGGAACGAGTTTTGTGCATTGTATTACAGATGGAGAAGGTAGTTGGCAGTTACAGCACTACTAACAGGGAACTACTCACTGATACTGACAATTCCTTTTGGCCTTTTAACCAACTCCCCTAGAGGAGTCAGAATTGCTTTCTTTACTGTTAGACTTTATTTCACTCAAGGAAAGCCCTGTGTCTCACTTGTTCAGTTTATGCACTATCCCATCCTTTTCTCCTGACCCCACAGGGAAATGCCTACATAGCCATGTTGTGAACACAGATTAATGTTCACCAATAGCTTTTCAAAGCCTGAGGTAGTACACACAGCTTTCAGGAGACAAGGAGTACTGATGATCCAGGATACTATGGAGCTTTCTAAAAACTTTCCATGGATCAGCAAGAGCTACATAAAATGGGGACAGGTTGAAAGGACGTTGCTTTCCAACAACACCTGGAGGCTGGTACTTCTAACTGGATGTTATCTCCAGTACTTTGTAGAAATGTCAGCACTAAGCATAAATCTGGGTCTGAATGAAAAACATACCTCTTCTTAAAGATTGCACCTCTGACATTTGCACCTTGACATCCTCAGCACTGACAGCTATCTCATTACTGCTCTACTTGTATTAAAAGTTGGAATACAACTATTGAAAATGTCTAAGTTAAGTTTTCATCTTCTCCAAAGTGCATTTATTTCATTGAAATATATACATGGCAGTTGTACATCCATAAGTATTTGAAATCCAGTCTTTAAATTCTCCTATATATGCACATATATTTATAACTTAATAAAAATTTACCCTTTCCACAATTTTTTTTCTACAATGGGACAGCCTGTGAGGAAATTACATTTTCTTTTTACTGTTTACTCAGCACAATGAAAGAATATATTGACTGCTAAGTTTCTATGACTTTTTCCTCCATAGCTTAAGAAAATGGACTTCCACTCCTACTAATTTAATGTATTTTCCTTGTTGTCCCATAAATTGCCACTGCAGTTATGACCTCTTTGCAAATTTACAGGTAGAAAGAATTAAGACACCTATTTATTTACAGTCATTCTCAAAACAGCTGTGCATCCACATGATCCTCACAAGAGTTTTATGCACTATGGGTGTTTCAATCATAAAACTATGTGTCTGGCATATGAAATCAAATCCACTTCAAGAGCTGAATTTCTTAATTGGATGACTGGAGCTATTATAATAGCCTGTGATCTAAATCATGCTTTTATTAATCTTTTCCTTACTGTTCTTTAATAACATGAGTGCTGCTGATTTAATCAAAACTGTACATATGGAAAAGGATAACGTGCCACATTGTTTGTTCCCATTTCATTTCTTCAATTATCTGCTGCTGGCATGCAAAAGACTGTACATAACCTCTCACTTTGTTAATGAGTGCATGGTGTAGACCTGCAAGTAGCTTGTGCTGTGAAATCTCAGGCTCTGGCTTGAGTCCTTGGACATCAAGACTGATGAGATGCAGCTCACTGAAGGAATGTAGCTAGTTAACCCTCTTAAGTAAGATGGAGGGCTGAGTCCTCTGAAGCTTACAGTGCTGCATAGATCATATGTGCTGAAACACACATTGGAATCCATTGGGAAAGATTGTACATAGGTCTTTGCAACAAGCAGCTACTACTATGTAAGCAGAGGAATCATGTCATCACTATGAACTTCACAACTTTTTTCCTGTAGAAAGTGATTTCATAAACACTTGGGTTTTATTCTACCATGATACAAACTGTTGTCAATTACACATAAAGGTCTGAATTCATCCCTATTGAAGTTACAGTGATTTAGTAGGAGTCATGGAAAGATGTTGGCTGGTGTGTTGATTGCAAAGTTTTCTAATAGTTCCCACCTTCCACAGCTTAGACTCATAAGAATACTTTAGCCCCCACAGTAAAAGAAAGAAATCTCTACCTAGAATTTGGTTTTTAGTAATTTCTTAGGTCAGTTATGATTTAATTAGGGTTCACTAAACTTAAAGTTACCATTTGAACAAATCAACGTGACAGAATAGATGAAAAATATTTAAAATAAACTCATAATTGAAAAAAAACACAAAAAAATGAAAATGAAGCAAGAGCATCACTCATGTACAACATAGTAGAGAATTATCTGCTGCTATTAAAAATATAAATGGGAACTAAATGGCATAGGGATAATTCAGGTCTCACACAACATACACTTGTAAATTTTATGAAGACAACCAGAGCCACCACTTAGGCGTAGGATAGAAACAGATGGTCCCAACCAACATGAGATGAAATTGATGCTGTTTAGGTAACAAATCATCCACAGCTTTGCAAATGGCTCAAAGTGTCCTGTGCCATTGATACGATGAGTATTTTGTTATTTTGATCCTTTCCCCACTGACAATATCAAGGCTACTCTGCTCTCTCTACACTAACACCTCACCAAAACAAATCATGTTTGGGTTTTGACCACTTATTTCAGAGGAGTTAATTTGTGTTGTAATGCTGACACAGGGCTCAGGTTTACACCCAGGCACATTGTTGTTGACAATTGCCAGCATACTGGCTTATGACATGAAGGATACCAACTAGCTTGTCAGGATGGACATGTGACTGGGTGCACTTGGTCAAGCTCATATTCCATTGCACCAGACAGAGTAAACACAACTGATTTGGAGGCTCACAACTGGGCACAGTACTACAGACAGCCCAGCAGTACTCACGAGATTACGTGAGATTAGCTTCCTACCAAAATGACTGTCTAGAGACAACAAAGGGCCATCACAGACCGCACTAGCTTTTGCTATTGCTTCAGTGTCCCTGTCTTCACTGACATTAACACACATCTATTGAAGCCAATGAAGAAGAGCTTCCCAAATGAGGTCTTTCTCCAACTACTGTGGAGAGCCTGAAAGAGGAAACCGAATGTCAGGAGCTGGTCAGATCCCTGAAGGTGCTGCTGGAGCTATTTATGGCAAGGAAGCAGCATTAAAGTAGAAGATGGGCTGAGGGTATGGTGTACTACTGAAATAGGCACAGTTCATCAATTACACAGTAGAGTTTTCAAAATATCAGAAAAACTGGCAAATATATGTTTTGGTTAACATAATACATTATTTTAGCATAATTAAAAGGTGATAATAAATTAGGAAAAGGACAATCCTTTTGAAAATCCCTAAATGATTTCATATGATTATCGAATCATAGAATGGTAGGGATTGGAAGAGACCTTTAGAGATCATCTAGTTCAACTCCCCCACAGAAGCAAGTCCACCTAGATCAGGTCCCATAGGAACATGTCCAGGCAGGTCTTGAAGACCTCCAAGGAAGGCGACTTGACACCCTCCCTGGGCAGCCTGTGCCAGGGTTCCCTCACCTCAACAGTGAAATAGTTTTTCCTTATGTTTAAATGGAACTTTTTGTGTTCCAGCTTCATCCCATTACCCGTTGTCCTGTTGCTAAATACCATAGAAAAAAGGGATGCCCCAATCTCCATTCTCAGCCATCTGCAGATGGGAAGATACAAGCCTATACTTTTATTTCGACATGGAAAACAGTAGAGAAACAGTAGGGAACATTTTCTTTTTTTAATGATCTCATTCTTGAATGCATTCTGCCACTGCCCAAAGTTATGTTTGGGTAAATTACTTGTTCTAGAGATTTCTGTTTTCCTGGCAATTAAGTGAGAAAATAATTATTGTTGCAGTTAACAATTACTGCTTCTGTTAATAATTATCATAATACTCTATCAGAGAAAACAGTTCTGATTTAGGCAGAAGCATGGAATTGTCAACAAGGCAAAGTTTCTGGAAATGAGTTTTAGAACAAATTATATTTGCTTATGATCCAATGAAATGGAAGGAGTGTATATGCCAAACTGATGATTAGGCTATAAAAAGACTCAACAATAACTAATTCGTATATAATAGCATGCATTTATTTATAAGGTTACAAAGCATGAAAAGTTCTTAGTGTTGCTGACTAGATACTTGAGAGCGAATACAAGGCTGTGTGGATCACAAGATTCTTTTAGAAACATGATTAAATCATACTATACATAGCAAATAAAGCTTTTATTACTGGAAAATTATTTCATATAACACATAAAATTGCTGGAAGAATCCTTTCTTAATTACAAATTTTACTCATTTCTTTGATACCATCATTCAAACGTTTCCTTAGAAGAACAAACCTTGCCAAACTAAATTGGAAAAAAAGTCATGGGTTTATGAGCTTTAAAACATGGTTAAAGTAGCTTTCAGAAATCTGTTCTAGGTGTAAGCTGCGAAAAAGTGAATGATCACAGACTCACATATGTCAGACAGATATCATTTGCTTTAGTACAAAATGGTCTTGTGGTTGAAAATTTAACTGAGACTTAGTAAGGCCACATTCTCTAAGAACTGATGTATAAGTCTTGGGTGAAATCATAAAAAAACCCAGTCTAACTCAGTTGAAATGCTACCCTCCTTTAAAGGAAAGTTATGAAATACTTTCCTGTTTTGTTTAAATAGAAGTATCCATTGAATCCAAATGGGACAAATATATATATATTAAAGCATCCATAGTTTTCACTTAAACAAGTTTCAGGTTGTTTTCTCTGTGTCACAGATGAAGTTGCTTTGTTAAATAGGATTAATCTGTTCTCAACTGGAAGAAGTGAGTTAGAGAAATGAAAAAAAAAGCCCTACCTTCTTGATGTCCTGTAATGTTTTGGGCAACAAATGAGAAGCATAACAGAGGTAGTTCCCACAAGGTCCTGATACACTGGAGTGACTTTATAAAGGAAGAAAATGCCCTTTTCAAAATGCTCTTGAGTTGTTGCTGTTGCTACCTAGTGTTTCACAGAGGGCTGCTGGGAACAATATTGACATCTGCCCAGTTTTGTCATCTCCCTTTTTATCTAGTTCCATCACACTTTTGGTTTCTCAGTTCTTCTGTAGAAATGATCCTTCTGTCCACACCTTTTTTGACAACACCTTCCCCGAGCTTCCCTATGAATAAAAATAAGCCCAGTTAACACCAAGCCGTAATTTTCATGAGGAAGTTTTGCCAAATTCTGAAGAATTTATTTGAGATATGTTTCAACACACTAGGAGTTGAGAGAAAGTGTCTCAAGGTCAGCACAAAGGAGGATGTAAGCAAGGGAAATGTAACCAGACTCATCATCAGCATGTCTCATGCTATAACAGAAGAGTAAAACCCTGCCCCTAGCACAGCTCTGTTGTATAACTCACAACCCGGGTGGCCACTACAGCAATACACACTTCTTTGCATGACTGACTTATGTTCTCACACCTGCTGCTACTGACACGGTCTCTGCAGGCCACAGCTGTTTGTAGCTGCAGGTTGCAGGTTTGGGTATTTCTTGCAGTCAGTGCCTGTCGTCATGACAGGCATCCTGGAAAGTTTCCATGACAGGCTGGTCACGGATGTACTGCCACTTCTGCTGCTCAGGAGCTCCTTACAAGATTGTTGCTATCCTGGGCTCTTGTCAAAAAGGTTTTTGCAAGTGTCCTGTGATGTGCTGAGTAGTTAAATAAAGTAATGTATTTGAAGACCCTTATGACAAGAAGATCTTATTGACTGTATTATGTTTGGAAGCACAAAAACAACTGTCATTCACATATCACTCTTCTCTGAAAGTTACTCTGTGCAGTAACCTGCCAAGAAAGGAATGAGCGCTATGGTAAACAGGTTTTACTTCTTGTCTTCTTTCATCTGTGTGTAGGACCCTGCATTCTGGCATGGTGATAAGTGAAAAGGGTGACTATATTTCTTCATTGAATTTCAGAGAAATAGGTCACATCTTGTCAAAATTAGAAGCATACAGACTTTAACTGCGTCCCACCTATAATACTTCAGCTACCTCACTTGGGAATTGCATGTACTATTACTGGCACAATTATGATGCGGTGAGGTACCCAACATGGTGCTGTGTTTCATTTTCTGCCTCCTAGCTCTGAGTTAACTCTACTTACATGTTTTGCTGCATTTGTAAGTAACCCCCTCCCCAAAGATCATTACAACTAAACTACAAACTAACCTTTGGTATCATAAGAACAGATTGTCTTGTTCTTGCTTGGTTTTGGGTTGTCTCAATAGCTTGCTGTTTATGCGATACCTCTAGGCTGGTGAAACATTTTCAATCACATTTGTTTTAATATGAGATTTTCTGACTGGTCCTTTGCCCTTGTTAAATCCTAGGACTGGGACTCCCAAGTAAATTGACTCATCTAATGAGAAACTAGAGCTGCAGAGCCAGAGGTACCCCTCATAAAGGAAGGAGAGTGTGTCCAGTTATAATCCAAGCAGTAAATCTGGTCAGAAAGGAATGAGAGGAGATGTAAAGAGCAGCTTCATTTTTTATAAAACACTATAGATACCACTTAATACTTGTTTTTGGTGTTTTCAATAAAAATTGTTTTAGGTTTTGGGTTTTTATCCTTTTAAAATTTCATATTTTTCAAATTAGCAAAATAGATAACATTTTGATTCTTTCATTTACTTCATACTGGAACTGCTGGCAGACAGGCAGCAGTGCTGTGTGATAATAGGACTCCTCAAGCAAAGAATAAGGTGATTTTAAGAAACATAAGAGATTTCCAAACCCCAACTTTATTTTTACTAATTATTTCCATACGATTCTAATTCAGCCAACTCCCATGGACTGTAGCCTTTATCATGGCATTTTGAACAGCAAAATGGACTTCAGGGGCAATTTGCAGGAGCACAAGTGAATAAAAAGAGAGCGGCAGCTATGGAATTTTCTGAAATAAGATAGAAAAACACATCATTAAGTGACTTGATGATGGTGAGCAATGTTAAGAGGAATACCCCTCCTTGAGATTTCTTTATTTGCCTGAGTGATTAATATGTTATTGGCCTCAAAAAAGGATTCCACAACCTTGTCTCTTACTCAGTACAACTTTTCTAATAGCTGTCTTGCCTTGGGAAAACCTAACACTATGCATTTCTAGTGCTTTTCACCACAAAAACACATGCTTTGCAGTCCTTATTGCAACCAATAGGAAGAACAAAATCCTCATGTACTTTTGAAGGTCAGGTTTCTTGGTTAGGAAGTAACAATCGATTAATATTTTTCTTATTCCAGGACTACAGTGTCCCAAACAAGGTCAGAACTGCATCATACTAGGCATTATATAGATTCTTGGAAGGAATAAGTTGCTGCTCAAACCTCAATAGAAACAAATGACAGAAGTTTAGAAGGGAATGATAGAAGTTAGAAGGCAGAATGGGAGAGCATTCAAACCAAATGCCAAAGATAGCACTCACTCACCGCAGAAGTTAACCTAGAGTTCTGCCCAACTTGCCATGCTGCCTCATAGCACAAAATCACCATTTAACACAGAATTCTGTGATTTTATGTTATCTTCTGAAGAGCAGAGGAGCAATGGCA
The DNA here is from genome assembly GCF_028858725.1 of Colius striatus. Classification (NCBI taxonomy): domain Eukaryota; kingdom Metazoa; phylum Chordata; class Aves; order Coliiformes; family Coliidae; genus Colius; species Colius striatus. The sequence continues at coordinate 90,455,146 of NC_084762.1, read as the reverse complement.
ACTTAATTTTCTACTCTATCTAGTGACAGGACAAGGGGTAATGAGAAGAAACTGGAACACAAAAAGCCCCATTTAAACATAAGAAAAAACTATTTCACTGTGTGGGTGAGGGAGCCCTGGCACAGGCTGCCCAGGGAGGGAGTGAAGTCTTCCTCTTGGAAGGTCTTCAAAACCCACCTGAATGTGTTCCTATGTGAGCTGATCTAGATGGACCTGGTTCTGCAGGGGGGTTGGACTAGATGATCTCTAAAGATCTCTTCCAACCCCTACCACTCTACAATTCCATGATTCTGTGATTAATTAATCTTCCCGAAACAGCAATTGACAGTTGTAGTCAGGATTCAGTTGGAGTTTACAAGTGAACAAAATAGACATTATGGCCTTTACTAAGCTGAATGCAGCATTTTTTTTGCTCACAGCAGAACATTCTAAGTTGCATGTGTAGTAATTGTGTGGCTTCATCAGACTGAACACTCTTATGCTGAAACTCTGTCCTGAATCAAAATGAATTTTGCAAACATTTTTGAACTGGAGATCCTTAGATAATGTATATCTCTGCAAATCTGGGTATACATGGGTAATGAATGTAATACAATTTTAATGAGAATTTCATTTTATGACTCAGGATACAAGAAGATGTGACTTCTTCTAAAATAATTATCTTTGATTAATCTGTGGGAGTTATTAATTTCAGACAAAAGTTTTGCTTTTTTGAATGTCCAGACTAATGAAATTACTCTTATTAGTTTGAGAGTAGATGACGAACAGAGATATAATAGACATTGCAACAGAGATTCATTGGATAGCCTACTGGAAATTGAAATTATAGCAAATAAATATTGTACACACATGCAACACAATCTGTTCTAAATTATCACCAAGCACCTCTCTGAAACACAAAACAGGAAAGAGAAGGAAGACTGGATGTGCTAAGGTGCTTACAAAGGCAAGTAGGTAGTTAGATGTTTGCCTGTCTTCTTTCTTAACAGCTAGTGAATTAAAGTATAAGCAAATTTCATTGATAGGACAAGGGGTAATGGACATAAGCTGGAACACAAGTTCCACTTAAGAGGAAGCTTCCTTACTGTGAGGGGGATAGAGACCTGGCACAGGCTGCCCAGGGAGGGTGTGAAGTCTCCTCTGGAGGTCTTCAAAACCCAAATGAATGTGTTCCTGTGCCCCCTGATCTAGGTGGACATATTTCAGTGGGGACATTGGACTAGATGATCTTTAGAGATCCCTTTCACCCCCTACCACTCTGTGATTCTATGTGTGATTCTGTGACTATTAATGGAACAAAAGTATTCTGCCCAGACAAATCAACATTATAATTCATAATTCTGTGTTCTGTTATGACCAAAGGGGTGAAAGAAAATTCATCTTTGTTATGTGAGTTGTTCAGACTCTCAAGAAAATAAAGAAGAATTCAAAATTTTGTTTGCAGCAAACCAACTAAATGAATATAAGAAACAGCAGCAGGGAATTCAGAGAGGTTGATGAGTGAGGGAGTGTTAAGGAAGGATATGGTGATGGATTGTACAACTGTTTAATCTCTGTGATTGCAGTCTGCTCTGTTTTACTACATGTTCTGTTCTGATGAAAAGGAGTGCAGGAAAGAAAGCTGCTTGCCTGCCTTAACTGTCAGATATTCGATGCATGGTGTGGTAGATTCTGGATTCAGAAGGATCCTCTTCCTGAAAGCAACTCAAGTGAAACAGTTGAACTGCAATGCAAGAGTGCAGCAGCAACAAATCTATAGCAAAGACAGAAACTAGGAAACTTCTAAGGAACAAGTGAAAAGAGAATTTTCCAGGCACTAATGTTTGTTACATGCCAAAAAGATCCTGAAAAGGACTGAGCCCAACGTTGTAAGAAAGAATCAGATCTGAAAACACTCTTTGAACATGGGAGGATCTGATTGCAAACCAAATTATTTCAGCTGCATCTTACTCCACGGGTCTTTGGTTTGAAAGCTCATTTTAAAATTCCAAACTATTTTTTTCTTGTGTTTTCTGCAAGCACCTCTATGATGGTGGAGACACTGCTTGGTGTAAGTTGAGCACTCTCAGTCCATTAGAGAGCTCTGACTTACTTCAGGTCCTATATCAGCATAAATCAACCATAAAACAAAAGTTAAGAGTGACAAATAATAAGATATAGAATGTCAGAATGATTACCATGCTCCCACATAATGCATGGAAAAATCCAATTAATTTCATATATTTTATATGTAGAAGAGCAAAGTATCGGGTTGGAGCATGAAAACCCAAATAAACATACAGTATCATGTAAGTATCCTCACTTACACAAAGCTTACACTAAACTTTAACAAGTTTGCCTATAAAGGGTTAGGAGAAAAATCAAATCTTATTTTATTTGATTTAGAAGTGGATGTATATTTCTTATTCTTTTGCAATAAGATTATTTATCCACAAATCTACTAAAATGAAATATTATGGAAGATAAATACTTATATCTAAATGGCAACATTTTCCCTATATATTCCTACTTTGGGACACAAACATTACACAAATGTGTCATCTCTTTTAAACATTATTTTTCCTCCAACATTTTTACCATTATCTTCCCATATTTATCATTGCTAGTAAAATCCATCTTCTGTTGCATTTGTGTTCCTGGATGTCCTACTTGCAATATACTAGGCAGTGTACAGGAGTCAGGTACTTACTTTTCTTCTATATTTCATACTGAAAACCATCTCTTGGGATCTACTACCAAAATCACCAAGAGATATTATTTTTGTTCCTCCTTGTAGTTAGCTTAAAATTACCTAACTTTCAAGTAGTTACTTAGGTGTTTATAAGTCAACTAATTTATAAGTGAATTTCTCCTTACAGTTGCTGGGACAGAAGCCAAAATGTGTTTTTCCTGAGTTGATGAATGCTGATCTTTTCTCACCCTACATGTCAGAGCTGAGCTTTGGAAGGAGCCATCTCATTTTGAGCCCAAGAGTAGCTAGAGACCAGAATACAGTAGAGATAGGACAATAACTGTGTTTGAGCTCCTCCAACATTGATTTCATTCCCAGATGCTTTCCCAGACTTATTGTATGGTTGACTTCTTGCATGGTTGACTTCTTGTATGGTTTTATGGATGTTATTTAATGAGTGTGGGCCCCAGCTTCCCTCCACAAAATGAGAGCTATTTCACAGCTTGTCCATCAGTCGTTCAAGTTCATTTTGTCTCAGCAGACAATACACTCTTCAGAGCAGGAACATCCACTCTGAATGAGACCATCTACCTTAGTGGGATTCTGTCCATGGCTTTAAATATTGTTCTAACACAAATGATTAAAGACAAATAAAAGCAGGATCTATCAGTTGTTACCTACTGCTGTGAGCATCTTGTAGGCATCTACAATGAAAGATGAAAATAAACATCATACTTGAAAAAAAATGTAAAGATCTTTCATTTTTACCCTTTCCCTAATAAACATCCCACTGACATTATCCCTCCTGATTTTTCAATATGGGTCTTGTTAAGCTCAAAAGCATTACACAAATATAATTTCCTTACTTAGGCAATCTTATTTCTAGTGATTCAGACGTACCTCAGAACTTTGCGAGAGAGGCAATTGTGCATTTTCCTTGTCAGCCTAGAAATAAGCATTGTATAGAACAATCCTACTCTGTTGTCTGAATTACAGTGCAATAATTGGCTCAGAGTTCCTAGTCACGACTGAGTTTCTGTATCTCCTACATTGTTTTCTTCTCTCTTTCATTTCCATATCTACATCTTCATTTTAAGTTAAGAGCTGAAGAATTATTCAGCAGCACAAACCAACAATTTCTCTTCCCTCTAGAAATTTCTTTACCATTTGAATATATTTTTAAAGATGTTGGAAAATGTGTGCATTAAAGACTGTATGTATAGAAAGCCAAATCTTAAACCTACTCTGCAGAGTTTGAGTCTGCAGTTCCACCTCAGAAGACAACAGAATGCCAACATTTGCTTCCTGAAAATGAATGCTGAAAAATGTAACAAGTATCCTTAGCTGCAAACCGTGTAGATACTAGAATAGTGAAAAGTATAATAAAACACATTATCTTTAAGATATCACACTGGTAAGGGTGTCCAAAGGCTAACTAATGATGATACTCGATGACACAAATGCACTGCTCTATATAAGTAATCTTAATGACCAATAAAATTAGACAGGGAAGTGGAAAAGAAAATTATGAGATGTATGCAGAAATCTCATTACTCAAGTGGCATGGAACATTCAACACAGAAACAGATCTGAAAGTAAGATAATAATTTAAGTTTTCCCTTCAAATTAAAACTTTGTCATGTACTGATTTTTTTGAAGACATCCTGGAATGCATAATTGGCACCATGTCACCAAATGTGTAATGCCACTTGTGATAAAAGGTATATGATTTTTTTTTTGTTCCACAGTGTCTCTCTGCATTATAAAATTAGCCAAGGATTATGTATTTTAAAGCAAAGGACTGAGCTCCAGCATATCGAAGCCATCTGCCGAACGAATCAGACAGAAACTGCCACAATCACCAAACCATTAGATACTGCCAGCTTTACCTAAAAGGAAACACATGTCGCACTAGTCTGACATTCTCTGTTGTCAAAGAATATGACTTGCATACCGATCCAGCAAGCATCTGAGCAGCTTTAAGCACAGAAATGGTTTAGACTGATTTTGTCAAACGGATTGAAATAGAAGAAAAAGCAAAGGAACTAGGATCAAAGTGTTCCAGCTCCAAATTGTGGAGCTACTATTCTCAGCAAAGGCCATTCATTTTACATGCCCTGGTTCAGACAAAGGTCTCAAAGATGAGAATCTAAAACAAGTGACAAATCTGTCATCTTAAAAAAAAAAAAAAATTAATACTATTCTGTCAAGGCACAGTCACCAAAAGGCATCTGAAATAATAGCACTACACTGAAGAGAGATTGCCTGGCTTCATTATGACACCTTTACCATATTAGTTCTTTCAGTTTTGTCTGTACTATAGGCTACACATGGCCAAGGCATGGAGACAAAGCTGGTCCACACCTATCCACACTTTTTAATGTCAAAGTATTCCTATGCCAGTCAACACTTTTCCCAACTTATTTTGGGAATAACATCAGACAGGGACTCTTCCTGTTACTCAATATAGATAAGGTCACCCTGTCTCAGAGAATAGGACAAAATATTGCCCAGATAGATGTGAGCTGTGCCATTCTATCTGTCCTCTTAGCCAAAAAGCAAGAACTTACTTTATCAGAAGATATGTAGTCTTGTAGTCTTTCTGTCTATAATGAAAGGAAATACACACTTGCATCTATATCATAGTGAAGTGGTACCCACATCCCCAAGCTCCTGTGGGTGAACTTTCCTGGCGTCGACAGGAGCTGTAATGTGTAGGAGGACAGTAACTGACTTAAGGAAACAATTTTCTCACAGAGTTTTGAAGTTAGAGAAATCAAAAATTGCTTACATTTCAAGAAGAAAATATCCTTTGTCTGAAAATCAGTAAAGAACTAAAGGATTTACCATTCTTTATGCATTGCTCTGGTGATACTGTTATATATAATCTGGAAAGCAACGGCAAAGTGACTGAGTATTGGAAAATGGCTTTGCCAGAACATTGGCTTATATCTGCAACACAGAATTGGCCATCTTGTGCTTAATATAATGTTGGACTAATCTTCTATTCTGGGACCTGTTGGTTCTGAGATTCCCATGTCTTAATTTCCCAAGTAATAGTGTCTTTTGCTCCTTTCTGCCCAGCCATGCATCCCAGGGAGACACAAGGAAAAAAAAAAGAAGCAAAGAAGTAAAAGAGAAATCTGTAGAGAACCACCATTAAGGGACCATAAATAGTGGAATGCAGAACACTCAAAGCCAGAGGGCTACTAAATTTCAAAGATGTATCTGTAACACTCAATGGACTTGTCCTGTAGAATTCCTTGACATCACATCATACATCTTTGGGGATTTTTTGTGCATCAGGAGGGTTTAGGGTTTATTTTTGTTATTCCTTACATCATGTTGGTGAAATAAAAACAGGGAGCTGCTGCCATATGCTGTTTGCATATCTTGTCACTCTGTGCAATAAACTCTGAGCCTCACCTGCATCTCTGTTTGTACTATAAGTTCTTTAGGGTGAGGACCTTCTGCCACTCAGTGTTTGTAGAGTGATTAACATAAATAAGAAAGCCACATCATTTGTTGGCTGTTAGGCATGACTATAATAAACATAATAAATAATAATAATCTTTTTAGCAGTCCACCAATTAGCAGACATCAGAGTAAAACCTTGCAGGAAATGAAATGCCTGCCCTGGGATACTTTCTGTGCCATTCTTAGCACAAATGAAAACCAAAAAGAAAATTGTTCATAATGAGCTCTAGATGAAAGTCTTTGCAGGAAGGGAAGAGCTATGCCAGAAACTGAGTGGAGAGTTCCTCCTGGCCTCAACTTTGCTAGAGGCAAATGGTCTTGGCCTAATGCAGTTTTGTCTTTTACAATTTGACAGTAACTGTGGCACAGGAGCAGTCTAAACAGGCTATTGTTAGTGCTGTGCCTTTTCCCCCTTTGCCCAATTTCTTTGAAGTACTGTTGTCTTTTTCTTTCCTCTGTTTTTTTCTCATTCTCTACCTCTTCCCAAACAGCTCTTGTGGTGTTCTTTTCTTCCTTCCTACATGCTCTACTTCTTCCTCACTTCAGTCTCTCACTCCGCACCCCAAAATCATCACTCACACCCCCACACGACACACAGCCGTCCTCCCCTCCACTTTTTCTCACAAAAGCTCACGTACGCCTGCTCTGTGTATGGTGTTCCCAGGTGGTGATTAATGAGAGTTCTAGCTGGAGCTAAAGGCTGTGATGAGTGTCTATATAATAACAAACATTAGTGCAGGCGAGGGAGGTAGAAGCATGCATATCTCTTCTCCAGGCTGCCAACACACTTATTGCTTTATAGCAACTGATTTAATACATGGAGTACTTGGGCCTCATTTTAGCCAGAGCCATTTAAAGGTCCTGTTTAACTTCTGAGGTACAGGAAAAAATACCAGAGAAGATCCAGTCCCATGTCACATTAGTAGGGGAGGATCTGCCTCTCCCCAGCTTGGTTATCATGTTAAGTCTGGGCCATCAAAGGGATTTTCTTACTATTCAAACGTTATAGAAGAAAAGCTGGAATGGCTCCTGCCTCTGATGACAGCAGTGTAAGCAGAACATCTCTCTTTCCATAAGATGCTGCATGGGGCTGTGTCCCAGTAGTGTTCCAAGATCTCTGCTGCAGGAGGAGCTACCAGCTAGCTCAACCTGTCACACTCACTCTCCTGCCAGTCTCCCCTGGCGATCTCATTTAGTGCATCTGCTTCTATTTCAGAGAGTGCTTAGGTCCCATCAAGATATGCTCTGAGGAAACCGAGAAGTGTCCAAACAGAACAAGTGACATTTAATCTCTACTTCTGCGCTTTTAACTGAGAAGCTTGACAATATGCTGTGATTGTATAATGATTCAGGGAAAACTATTGGAGAGGCAAAGAGCAAAGAAAGATGTCAAAAGAAAAAAACCCAAACAAACTCAACAACTCCATTAGAGCTAATTCTGTGCCGAGCTGAGAAGGAAAATTTTAGACTGTTGTGAGACAACTACAAAAGAACAGCCAAGTTTATGTATCATAAAGAAAAGTTTTCTTGTAATGGCATTGATAATAATGATTTAAATTAAAAGTTATGATATGATTATTTCTGTATAAACTTTGAAAAATTGAACAGGATGAAATCACACAAAATACAGACAAGGTATTTTTGACTCTGGCTTGCATTTAGAGAGTATTTTGGATTTGCATGTTATATTTGTACGTGCCATCAGAACCAGGATCAGGCTACGCTAAAGCACTCCCAGTGTATGGTACAGAATGCTTAATGGATGCCCAGACTCTGCCCTGCTTGATATCCCATCCAAGTCATACACAAATGACGACAGAATGTGACTTAATGCTGACAGTCGTTGTTCTGGATTGCCTTAATGTGATTACATTGGATCCTCTCACATCATTTCTAATCTTGTTTTCCTTTGTCTAGATTTGTCATTTGTGTTAGAGGACTTTGTTGTCTTTGTGCTTTGGTCTCTTTTAGTCCCTTTTCTTCACTCAGTTGGACTCACTGCTGACTTTGGAACATGGATTTGAGATAAATGAGGAGTGAGCAGAGATCAGAATCTATTGTGCTTATTAAAGAAACCTTCAGGCTGCTTTGCTCTTCAAGTAAATAGCGTATAACAAGTAGTCTGCTAAAAGATGAAAATCAGGGATAATAGAAGATCTTGCACTGTTGTGAGAACAGTCAGCAAGATGATAAGCCATTGTTTCAGCCTCATATTGAGGAACATGTATTTCAGTCCCAATCCTTATGTAAAGAATCATATATGCTCACAGCTTTACCCAGGCTGATCAGATCAGAGTAAAAGTCAAGCTGTGTCCTTCTTGAGGAAGTATGTGACCGGGTCAGTAGGACCTGGCCTTATTTCCCCAAGTGTCATTCATTTTCTCTCATATCAGGATCCATTATTATTGCATTTTGGTTTCTGCTCCTAATAAGTGGATTAAAAGGAGATTGTAGAAGAAAATTTCCTGGGCATTTGGAGTTCATTCTTCTCCACATAAACTGTATGCTTTAGCTGCAAGAGTCTGTAATGGCTGTAGGACTTCTCTGCTTTCTGCTTTGTGAGCTGAGTATCACACTGCTCCTTCTGAAGGAAGGAGGAGAAAGTGAAATTTGGGAAAAAACAGGGACTATCTAGAGAGCTGCACAGGATTTCTTTTCAATGCTACCTGCATTTTGTCAACCATTATAGGCTTAAATGTATTGAGAACTGAGTCAGTATCTCAACTAAAATGCTTTTCTCCCAATTACTTCACTGTGGAACTGTTCATACAGTTCAGGAGAATTTCTATCCAAGCTTGGGCTATACTGAGTAACTCCCATGCCAACAGCTATGCTGGACAAATATCCTGCCTCAGAACACTTATCTCTTGCTAGCATTTAACAGCTATTTCAGGGCCTAAATATATATTTCTACAACTTTTATTTAGACACATCAATTTCAATTTCAAATCTGAATCTGATGAAAATATTCTCTTCTAGGGAGAATCATCCAAAGCTGAACTTCAGCCCAGCTGGAACATTTAGTTTTTGCCCACTGAGTTATATGATCTTTTTAATGGAAATGTCATCTCCACCTTAATTATTGCAATGCAAGAGGAAGGTGTTATAATATTCATGACAGTAAGTAAAAAAAACCCCTAGATATAATATATGAGAATATCTATTTTCGAAGATTACTGATCTCTGTGGTAGAGGCTCTGGGCAATATCCAGTTCTGGATTTTTTAACAGAAATTTCAAAGACAAGTAAACAGAGAGGTAAAACTTTATTTAAGCATCTGGTTTGGGAGAATTGAAAGATTATATTATGTCTTAATGTTTCTCACTACTGGGCACTAAACCTCTGAAATTGTCTTCCCTGTGTCTTGAAACCTGTTTTTATAAATCTCCTCTTACCCAATTCTGTCTCCATTGAGAATAAACACCTACTTCTACCCATTTCAGAGTAGAAGTTCTGTCTCTTTTTGTTTATTATGCTCTACTCCCCTTGAAGATAATGGTAGATAATGTTACTGAACACATGTCAAATTGAAATAGAATCCTAATATTTATGATGTGCTTTATACTTAGACTAAACCTTTATTTTACAGTAATTCTGTATTCTTTGAATGTTACTGATTGTCTGACATGATTTTGTTAATTCCTGTACTTCAAGACCAGTATTTTTGATACATTCTTTTCTCTTTCTACATTTTAACAGTTACTGTACTTCCCCTCAGTCTCATATAGACAAAATTGTACCAGTCACTTAGTCCCTCCTCACAGATCATTCTTTCCGGATCTCTGTTTAGTATGAATTCAAAATAATTTAGTCTCCTGAAAAATGAGTCAGAAGCAGTCAATAAAATCGTCTTTTAATGAAATTACTGTATGAAATTGCTATAGAATATGTTCCATAGCTGTAGAAGAATTCAAGATTTATTAATGATTTGTGATAATTTTATTTTTAATTTGAGCATTCAATTTTGGGCTCCTCAGCTCAAGAGGGACAAGGAACTGCTAGAGAGAGTCTAGCACGGGGCCACCAAGATGATCAGGGGACTGGAGCATCATCCTTATGAGGCAGGAACTGAGGCTGTTCAGTCTGGAGAAGAGGAGACTGAGGGGAGACAAGTATTTAAAAGGGTGAGTGTCAAGAGAATGGAGAGGCATTTTCCTCTGTTTTCTCGAGTGATAGGACAAGGAGTAATGAACAAAAGCTGGAACACAAAAAATTCCACTTAAATATAAGGAAAATCCTTACTGTTGAGGTGAGAGAGCCCTGGCACAGGCTGCCCAGGGAGGATGTGGAGTCTCCTCTGGATGTTTTCAAAACACGCTTGGACATGTTCCTGTGTGACCTGATCTAGGTGAACCTGCTTGAGCAGGGGGATTGGACTGGATGATCTTTAGAGGTTCCTTCCAACCCCTACGATTCTGTGATTCTGTTATTCTGTGAGTCTGTGATTTTGTGATTAAAGAGAGAGCAGTGTATGGAAAGGGAAGTGGAAACTACATAAAGGTTCTACACAAATACAGTTGTCCTGTCACAGTAAAAAAAATCTGTTCCTACTTTTCTTGTGCAGCTTTATTAATCAGTTATTTGAATAAGCTATATTGAGAGCAGCATATTGAATCTTTTATTAAAAATGTATGACAGACAAGCACATTAGATTAAATAACATGGAAGATTCTCATGGATAAACAAATACCAAAATCCAAAGGAGTTTAAATACTATTTTTACACTTATGTATAGCCTTCAGTGTACAGGCACACCAAATACGGCTCAATTTGTAAGTTTTAACTGGACATGGTAAGCTTCTAGCTTATCCTTTCAGGTTGCCTAATTTGTAACTTCTCATACTTTTTCCAATTCAGGAATCAGCTATGCTTTCCACTGGCAAAAAAATCATAAATCCTTAAGAGTGATTTTTAAACTTGTAAACTATACACTGATTTCTCTTTGTCACATTTCATCAATACATTTAGGAGTAGTCCATCAAACCATCAGGTTTCTCAGATCACAGGTTTAAAACTACCTGCATACACGGTTTAATGGAAAAGCACATCAAATCTAGATAGTTCATAAGTAGCTAAAACTAAAACATCATCACTTATGAAAAAGTTAAGCATCTCCTTTTTTTAGGTTTTTTTCAATCTGCTCTTCTTATGTGCATCACCTAAAATCCGACCTTGCACAAGAAGACAAGAAAGTAAAATATCCTTGTTATCCTGCTTGCTTTGTGGTTTTAACAACACTTCACCATGTGTTTGCACTGTGAAGGCATCTTGGATCACCAATCGATCACTTAGTCTGCTGAACAAAAAAGGAAAAAAATTAAAGCCTACCCCAGAATTAGCTCAAAGTGCATCAGGTGCATGGTCTGGAAAGACAACGCGAACAGGAGAAATGACAGAATTGAATAATGGTGAATAGTGAGTAACCTGTACTGTCTGTTGATAATTTGATTTCTGTTCTTGTCTGTGCTGAACTTCCAGCATTTCTAAATAATAAGAAAACCAGATTGTAAAAACCTACAGAAGCTGACTGCAGATTTTCTTGAAGATGTCTTAAAGCTTAAAATACACACACAAGCAGAGCACAGGTCATGTACATAAATGACAATGTGAAAGAGTGTGTCTACCTTTATACATGATTCACAGACCACGTGCACAGCTATATCACAGTATATAATTTGCAAGAGGGAGTAACACAAAGGATAAAGAAAGTTCTCACAGAAAAGAGATGCTTCAGTAGCCTCTGTCTCTGTAGCCTCAATATGTCACACAATACAGTCAGATAAATTTGTACAACTTGCTCTCTGTTATCATGTTCCCTTTTTTTGCATTTTGCACAGTCTTTTGGTTGTGCTTATGCTCCCTGGACTGGAATATCAGACTTGTATGTCTCTGCTTGGAATGCTGACAAATCGAATCATTATGAACCACTCTCAGGAATTTCATTGCCTGGGTCTTGACAACTGCCGATGACATTCAAGCATTGACTCTAGCAAGAGATGCTCAAATGGTTTTAAATCTTTAGATCTCCCTCCTTCTCACTTGAAATATAAATGGTCAACTGAACTTTAGTGCAGAGATAATCAATAAGAATCAAGCAGAAAGGAGGAGGTTTGTGGCAGAGTGGATGGATTCTTAAAAGAGGCAATGTCAATAAGCTTATCTTTTCCTCACTCCACAAAAAGACCAATCTACCTCACAGACATCAGAGTATTCTCCATCATGAATTAGTGTCTTTTACAATGTGGCACTTCACCTTTTTGCTTACTGGACAGGGTTTGCAGTTATGCTTGTTTAGCCTTTGGAAGTAAGAAGGCATGTACATGCTTTGTAACACTCAACATTTCCTGAAAATATTCAGATGAAGTGTCAAGCACTCCCACTGTAAACAGAAATCTCCAAAACTGTGGACAGTTTTGAAGAGTGTGAATTGCATAAAAACTCCAGATGAACCTTTCTTGCTCTTTAGTTGTCAAAATGCTGTATTTCTTGGGTGTAAAATTTCTCCTTTAATGTGTCTGGATATTTATTTCTACCCTACAAGATCAGTTTTCTACTGTACTAAGAAATTAATCTGTGAGAAATACTTAACATGAAGCCTTTCTTCCATGTTCAGATATGACTTTCATTAAAAATGAGGCATGTTTGCCATATATACAGAGACAGGAAAGTGTATACTTCAGTGGTTTCCTCAGGCTAAAGTTATTTCTGAATAAGCAACTCACCTGTACATCAGGAGGTACTAAAAAGAAGTAGACCAGAATAGAAAATGCAGAGACTTGCAAGGCCTAGGATGACAGATTATCTTTTCTCATTTACCACTGTCTAGGCAGAATATGTGTATTGACAATTGATTTCTAATGCTGAGAGCAGACTACAGGTATTCTTAGTCTCCCAAATGGTCCTGAGACACAAATTATCCTTACATTTGTCCCTTCCATGGCCTCCAGATCTTTAAATTCTGACATACAGAGATGAAATAAAAGATGAAATGGAATAATTAAATAAGCCTCAAATTCCAACCTGAATATACCTACATATTAGTTGTGGGCTTGCTTTCCTAGTACCACAGTGGTACTGAGACGAGAAGTCTTCCTTAATTTATCCTGTGTTTGGAAGTATTTAGATTAAATGTGCCTGACTCTACGTTTTTTTTTTTTGGTGGAGTCCAGATATGCCCTATCAACTATTTATTCATCGGGATGGAAAACAGTAGAGGAAAGTCAGATAAATGACTCACAAAAGAAGGGAGCATATAGCCCCTAAAAGGCTATATGCTCTTCAACAACTTCCTCCTCCAGAAATAATAATCTTCTCTTCATTGCTAATCTCTCCTGCTTAATTCTTTTACTGCCTACTATTAAATTCTTCAAAGTACCCATTTTTTTCTCCGTCTTTTTGGTTTTTTTTGATTGGGGATAAAGTTTAGCATTTAAAAAATACCCAACCCCTCTGACTTAATCATGTTGACACACTTTTCCCCTCTGTTATATAGGTGACAAGACTAAGAAATTAACAAATGACTCTAAGTACCCTGCAGTCCATCTAGAACCTTCCACCCCAGAGAGAAGAGGCAATGGCAGTATCTCTGCAAGGAGCAATACATGTGCTTTGAAAACAGAGATCTGAGGTTGATTTTGCCCTTTTGTGCTTGTAAGTGAGGATAATATGAAGGTGTAAGAATAGCTACATTGGGTCAGGCCAAAGGTCTGTCTGGTCCAATATTCTCAATCTAACAATGGCCAAGAGACGCAGCAACATGCAAGGACAACATACCATGATGTTTCCCAAGATACCCTTAAAATCTCTAGCTCTTTGCAATCCCAGACTGACTGAGCCAGAACCTTTACATTTCCTAGGCCTTGTTTTTTTTTTCTTCTATGAATCCGTCCAGCTCTTTGCTGAAGCAATATTAGTTTCTAGCATTCACACTAGAGTGAGGAGCTCCCATGCTATGAGAATAAGCAGCTTGCTTTGGTTTCTTATTTAATCCACTAGTTTCGTTTGACGCTTCCTACAGCATGTAGTGGAATAAACAGTGAACAGTCATTCCCTATTCATCTTCTTATCACTCATTTTATAGACCTTTATCATAACTCAGCTGCCTTCCAGTCAAAAGAGCTGCCACAGGCTCCTTCCTATAAGGGACATGTTAACACTACATGGGGCCATGCTAATAGGCTTTGCACAGGAAAATGGTTCCAAGGTAAATGAGAGGCACAATTTGCACCGTGGTGGTTGTGTGCCCATCTGATCAGAAAGAAGACTGGATCTCCTGTAACAGGTACCACAGCCTAACAGTATTAAGCCCAGGCTAGGAATTTTTTTCTTTCTTTTTTTGTTCAGTACATTAAAGGACAGACACAAGATGGTATTGTCTGGGGTAGAGTTAATTTTCTTCCTAGTAGCTGTTATGGGGGTATGATTTTGGGTTTTTGCAGTACTGGCACAGAGGGGCCTTTTCTGTGGTACAGACAGAGGAGCAGCAGCAGAGGGGCCCCAAGGGTGGAGGAGCAAGAGGGTGGCAGGTGGTGCAAGCCTGGAGCAGGGATCTCTGTAGCCCTGGAGAGACCCTATGGGAGCATAGACCCACCCTGCAGGCCGGGGAGGGCCCTAGGCCGCAGCAGGGGGAGATTTCCTGCAGGAGCTGCAGGAGAGGCCCAGTGGGAGCAGATTGGTCCTGAAGGATGCAGGCCGGGGAAGGGCCTGTGCAAGGAGAGAGGGAGGAGTGGCCCAGAGGGGCTGCCATGGACCCACCACAACCCCCAGCCCACCTTGTGCCCCTTGGAGAAGTGGAGTTCAGAGTAAAGGGCTGAAAGTGGGACTAGGAAAGAGAAGGGGAAACGTATTGTTTTACTTTATCTTTCTGTTGAGTTTGGTTTGCCCCTGTCAATAATAGGTGAGTGATCTCCGGCTGTATCTTGAACCATGATCTTTCTTTTCCTGTATTCTTCCCTTGTCCTGATGAGAAAGGACAATGAGGAAGCCCTTAGCCAGGTTTAGCTACCACAGAGGGTCAGGATCATGCCTGGTGAGGGGAAATCAGGTCAGAAAGAGCCCAGAATGTCTGGGCAGGATCATGGGACGTAGACTGACAGCCTCGGGCTGGATTGAAATGAGGCTTCTACACTTGCATGGACAGGGATGTGAGAGGCACCGGGTGAGGCAGGTCAAGGCCAGTCTGGCCTGTGAGTGCCCTCAGGGCCAGGACATACATCTTCCAATTAAGTTTAATTTGGAAGTATTCCAACTCATGCCCTCTGAGACCTCTGCACAATGCAAACCAAAGGCCACTACGTGAAAAGAATGAGGAGATGTGCTTTAAGGCCAAGCTATTGATGTAAACCTGCTAATGCTTGCACTCTAAGCTATTTGGATACAATCCTATCCATCCATCCATCCATCTTGGTGTGTCCGCAGTGTCTCCCAATTTGTCTGATCGGAACTTTGTAGTTTCTCACCTCCTCTTTAGTCACAGTTTGATCTATCAAGCATCACCATGCTCCAGAGCTGTTCATTTAAATCACTATGCATGGTCTCCTAATCTTCCTTAGTAAAAGTGCAACAGCACCTTTCTTCAAAATAAATAAAACAAGGCAGCAACAACAATAAGGTCATCAAATATCAGAAGTAAATGAAAACAAAACAAAATAAACAAGAATATATCACAGGACAAATCATTCCACCAAACACAACTCTGAGAGGGAGAATAAGCAAATATAGAGAATATGACAGAAATTACTTAAATTACTTTTTTTAACTTCTGAGAAACACTCAGGCAACGGGACAATAGGCTGGATGGTGTGGCTAACATGCCTGTTCTCAGCAGTGGAAAAAGGAGATGATAATAACCCCTTCTGATGTATAGTCAAGGGACATGAGCTGACGAACAGAGGTACGATTCATGATCCTTGTGTTAGAGGGGAATGACAAATGATTGTGATAATATATCTCCACATTACTTCTGACAGGTGGCTTTTGGAAGGAGAGAATCAGTCCCAGCTTGTGAAATGGAGAAAGATCTCAACACAAGTTAAGGCAGCAGCTTACATTTGAATTATACTCTACAGTACTTAAGATCTTCTAAGCATCAGCTATACTTCCCTTTGGGCATTTTATACAGTAAACACCCTATTTTCCAAGGCATTCAACATCCTCTGCATTTCCCTGACGTTCCTGTGTCTCCAGGGCACTGAATATCATACCAAAATGGACCTTCAGTAGGCTATACATTTTTTAGCAAGGACTTTCAATAATTCACAGGATCAGGCCCTAAATATGCACGTTATTAGATGAGAAATTTTCCAGTCTCTTTACTATTCAATTTCAAATGCAAAGAGCCTCTGGTTTCCGTGCAGTAGCAGTGTTTCAGTCTCCCAGCCATATAAAATGCCCAGCTAATTGGGCTGGTAGAGGAAAGGGGGATTTTTGTGTTTGATAAATTAATCAGTAAGCACTGCCGTACGTTTCCCACTAAAATCCTTAATTAGACATAAAATGCCAAAGAATGGGATTCTTTTTTTATTTCGGTTTTAATTGAAGGAGTGACTTCTGATCCTCCATTAGCAAGGAGAGAAGAAAGCCTTTCAAACGGAAGCTGCACCCCAGCTGTTGCTTAGTGTCTGAGAGGTTCAGCACTGTGCTTCCATGACTCCCAGGAGCCGATTGATACTTAGCATAAACACACTAAAAGGATCAAATTGACATTCACACAAACCAGAGTCCACGAAATCACAAAAGCTTTTAATCCAAGCCTCTGTGTAAGAGGATAGCTTCTAATTAGCTGTGTAGACTACTCATCAGTGCTTAGTTTATAAAAATGAAGCTATGAGTAAAGAAAGCAAAATCTGAAATGTTGGTAGAGTCCAGGTTTAAGCTGGAAGAATATTTAGTCATTCCCTGACCATGTTTTTTCTTGCTCAGTTTTGCAGTGTTTCCAGAGTTTTTGTAACCAATGAAGACAAAATCTCTGAGACTTCATTGGTTACAGATTTCACACACACACACACACACAAGAAAAAGGCAACTAGGGCAAATGAGGATATTCTGTAAGAATTCTCTACAGGGCTTTACTTCTGCCTTGTACTTCTGAGATGGAGCTAACACTTAGCTGGACCCTAAGGCAATGTTACAGGGCAGCTGCAAGTCAAGGTGAAATGCCACTTATATTCTTTCATTAACTCTCCTGGGCCTGTCATTAAATATGGCAGGCTTAGCATTTTTTACTTCAGATGAAAAAGCACCACTAATCCCAGAAGGCAGAATTTTTTCGATGCCTAAATTGATGAACAAGACAAGGTCAGCAATTTTGAGTTTATTGACAGAACTCTATTTACCTTTAGAAGTATTGAAATGGTATTTCAGGTGCCCTGGAGCAGAACTGTGACCAAAACGAAGAGGGAGAGGTTTATGAGAACCACTGCCACTATGCTACCTGAGGTATTGTGAATGGCTTTTGTTTAACTTGCTAAAGCAGAGGGAGATATTTAGTGATTGGAAAATATTTTCATAAGAAAAGAACTTTAATAAATGTGACAGCACACTATAAATGGAGATAAACACTGAGAAGCAGAACAATAGAGAAAGAGCAGAAACTGCAGCCAGCTACCCATTTACAGTTAAATATAGGTTTTGATGCAAAAAAATTGTGTGGGTTTTCTGCTTTGTTTGAAGTTTGTTTATTTGCTTAGGAATGATTAGCACTAATAAGTTCATTAGCTGATCTAGGTTTCAGTGAGAAAAACAGAGCTGACCATCTGAAATCTGTCCATTGTCATAACAATTCACTAATGACATTCACTGAAAGCCACAGCTGAGCTCCACTTTTATTTATAAAGCTACATAATGTCAGTTTATACATAATGAATAATAGAAATAAACAACTCCATATTGCTGCAGGAGCCAGGACACAGTTCGTAAGAACTGGGTTTTCTCCTGTAACCATTGCTGGAAGGAGTTTGCCCTGAAAGGCTCTGCCTTCAGCCAGAAAAATAGTGTGGGCTGTTTGCTCTTATTTTTTAAACAAATGCAGATTATCTAAAAGTAGCCCAAAAAATAAATTAAGAGATGGCAGTAAATGTTGCTAATAAAGACTAGCAAGTCTAATTAAAATCTAGACTCTACTGAATTTAGTTCAACCCACTAAATCAGTAGCAGACAGCTCTGACCTGAGCAAGGGACTTGCAGCCCTACAGTTGTGGCTGCACAATAAAAAACCATTATCTCCTTAGGTTTTACTGCAACTGAACTAACTCCTGTTAGCTAATATGAGAGGAACATACCTTTAAAGATATATACCACCTATTTCTTCATACAAAGTATATGAAATGATCTGGTTACTAAGCCCTTGAAGTAATCAGCATCTCTGCATTCTGATTAAGTCCTGACGTTAGGATATCTGGAAAAGAAAACTCTCCTGGTCACCAGCAAAGAAAGCAACAGCAAAACTTTGGGGAAAGTTGGCTGAGTTGAATCTGTCAAAGTGGAAGTATACTTCCAGGGCTGCACCACCACTCTCACCTTAACTGCAGTTTGAAATGAATGTGGCTACGACCTTCTTTCTTGCATCTTTGACAAGTGTCCTCAAGGCCATTGAGGACGTTTAGAAAGAAGTGTGTCTACCTGGATGGGTCTGATAAAGCTATGGAGAAGACAAACTGCTAGAAGCCAGCAGTCTAGATTTACATAGAAGCTGAACTTTTGTTTCCTAACAGGCATCAGGCACACAGGGAGCCAGACAACTTGGGAAGGTTGTACTTTTCCCCAGTCAATGGTGCTGAGTAGGTGTGTGTGCATGGAAAGCAACAGTTGGTAATTAATCTCAGTGAAGTTTCTGAGAAAGAAAACATTCCTTTTGTCCTGGAACACCAAGAACTTTCTTGGTCATCTTTCCAACTAAAATTCTTGTAGTTCATCAAGACTATATATGGGATTTTTCAAAAGTGAACAACTCTTCTAAGGGATCAGTATCTGATGTGTGTGCTGTGAGCAGGGAGTAGCTAGGATTTTGTTGATCCCAGGGTTTCCTAAGAAGAGCTTTCTTTATGGCAATGGTTCATGTCAACCTTAACTAAATCCTCATTCTATTTACCCTAGAGTACAAGTGTGGGCTTAGTAAGCCCATGTTTTCTTCATGTTATCTTTCACACACATATTTACCAGCCTGCTTTCATCTGGCTGCACATTTAACTTGGCACTGCAACTGTTAGCCACCAAGTTAGACATCAGAAAATATGGCCAGCATCCCTCCCACTTCCTTAGTCTTCTCTCTCAACCATGTTAACCTATGTTCTGTTCTCCATTCCCACTAGCAGTGCCCTGAGGAGGGAATGCAAAGGGTTGCTACAGAGTCATCCTTACGCACAGCTTCTCTGCACAGAGGCAGCAGACACAGTATGTCTCAGATGTATTGACATATTCAAACCATCAGCATCCAAATCAGCCACAGAGCATCATCTCCCACCTGCACAAAGTCACTAACACCTTCACCTCATCTACCAGATGTCTTGCCTACCTCACCTCTTCAGGCATGTTGATGTGGCTCCATGCTTTTCTTTGCAAATTTTGGTTCTGTGCAAATTGCTTATGGTATGCAAATCAATGCATTAAATAACTAGCACAAAATGACACATACGGAGATGTGCATAACTTGGCAGCTATAAATCTGGAATCATTCCAGTGACGTCAATGGTTTCACTTCAGATAGGCTCCAGTACAGAAGGTGTTGAAGCCTGGACCTGTGATATTTTCTAAACACAAACTCAGGGATGAATGATTTCAAAGGCATAATTATTAGTAATGCCTTGTGGTTGTTGTTGTTTCTTTGGGTTTGTACAACCAAACATACATCCAGAGGTTGATTGCAGAGTGTATTTGATTTCAGTTAAGCTGATATCGGGGATAAATAGAGAACCTGTGGTTGATCAGATCTCCAGGCAGTCCTAATCGCATAATAGTTTCTCTTTTAAAATAGTTGGGGCAAATAATGCAGGATGTATGCCAAAAAGTCTTCAGAAACAGATGTATGCCCTAAAGTGTTTCAAATCAATTCAGAATGGGGAATGAGTATCGATCAGTTCAGTGTTACATGCCATGTATTTTTGATCTGGGACTGGGTGCCTGGAAGCATATGTACTGTCTTGTGTAACCACCCCCTGACAAGGATCTGCTGTTATTGTATGCAAGAAAAGCAGAACATGGTAAAGGTTCATGCTGCACATGGCAGAACCACAATCCTGAGCAGGGGCCTCAATTGCTGACTGCTCCAAGTGCTGTACCAGTCATTTACACATTTGCAAATGTCACTTTTGCATGGCAGGATTTCCACCCACTTTTGCCTGAATGTAAATGACTTCAGGAGACGACAGGCATTAAGTGTTCTCACAACTGCCCCCAACATCCCACCACTCAAAAATGATGCTTCAAAACACTCCTAGAAAAGCTTGTAAGACTTTTAACATTCATTTCTGTTTACGAACCTTCCTGGTCACCAGTGGGGCCAGGCTCAGACACTGAACTACAAGATGTGTGAATCGATGACAAGGAGATTCAGCAAAGCCTGATAATGAGAGACTCTGGAAGAGTCAGGCTCTGCATCTGCTGTCTATTTGATCTATGCAACTCACCTTAAATTCTGTTGCATTTTGCATGAGTAAAAAGCTAGAGGAGGTTTGCATGGTACGAAGAAGCTTCCAGATTTCTTATTAGCTAGCTGCACTGGCATCAGAGATTATGTGTATAAATATAGAAGCAATCTAAACCGTGGAAATGTCAGTGTCTATCTGTACATACAATCTAATGTTTATCAAGTTTGTGTAACATTTGAATCAGTAGCTACTTTTGGATGGTTTTGGTGGGTTTGGGGGTTTTTTGTTGACAGCATAATCATGATATCTTTGCATTGGTGTTGCTATAACTAACTTCTGCTTCAGCTGACAAAATTAGAACCTCTTATTATAGTCATCGCTTTGGGAATGTTTTTGAGTTTGTTTAGGTTTTTATTTCTCAACCATAACAGCCTCCCTGTAGACCTTAACTGGCATCAATTTACCACTGTCTTGACATCTTAAAGTTGTTTCTTATAAAATTTGCATTGGTCTCATTTTGTTTCAAGCTGATATTGTGACAATGTCTCCCTGGATTTATACTGACAATTTATTTTTATTTTGACGTAATGTCATCCCTGTAGCCCTTCACTAGAGTCTATCATAAGTCTGTGGATTTAAATGAAAAGTGATTTCATCCTGTAAACTGCAGTAACTAACTCAGCTTTCTTAGTAGCTACTTTTCTGACCTCCATACCTAGCTATTGATTGCACTTAGATTTTTATAGAAATGTCAAATGTTCCTGCCCAGTGCTTTAGGCAGCTCTTCAGTGTGCACCAAGTAAGGAAATTAAACAAAAGCTTCCCTTGAAAAGAAAAAATAGACACCAGTAAGAAAGGGGTGAATGCATGTTTGTAACAGCAGCACCAAATAAACAACTAGGTAGTATTGGTGACATCACCTTGAACTGCTGATAGCTCCTTCACTGAAGAGGCAGGGACATCTTTTTGGGACTGAACGGTTGGGCTCTTTCCAGCCATTCCCTTGGCAAACAGAAAGTCCTTAATATCTCTATATTCTGTATGCTGTTGCTACTTTAATTATCAAAGATAACACTAGGCAAGCTCTGGTGGGAGCCAGGGTGAGAGGATATTTCAGGAAAGTTCCTGTGTGGCAGGTATGTTGTTAAACATGCCTTATCTGGGTTTGGTGTTTTTTTCTGTTTGAACTTGGTTTATTTTTTCAGTTCTTTCATTTTTAAATTCAAAGAGGCAAGCAGGATAGCGTGCAATATCACAAATGCCTTGTGACCCTTTCTGAAGTAGAATTGTTGCATGGCATAGCTAGAATTCCCAGGGGCATGTTTGCAAACTATAAGGCAAATTTCTGCCTGTAGTTATTGAATATTCCCTGGATTATCTGTGATTCTGACAGAGGGGTTTGTGTACGTGATTTTGAAAAGCTTTTGTTTATCAGAATACAAGCATGGCTTAATGAGGTATTTGCAGCAGTATGTTTATTTATATGTCCTGGTATAGATGGTTCAGCTCCTACACAACTTCATATCTGGTAAATCACAGTACAGGTATAGAGAAAAGGAGCCTTCAACAGCAAAATTTTACTCATTTTTGATGAATCAGGCCATCAATACTAAGTAATGGTGATAGTGACTTGTTTTGTGTCACCATCAGTGCTTCAGCAGAAGCTATACCCCTCATGGTTTAACCAAAATTAAGAACTCAGGACTGAAACTTTCATGCATGTGGGAGTCATTTATGATGTCCGACTTACACAAAGAAAAGTGAAATGTGATTGCCTAAACAAGGGACTCAAGTGTTATTTGAAAAGGCTTCCAGCTCATGCTCTTTAGAGGTGTCCCAGAGGTCCCATGCCACATCTGCCAGTCCCACTGTGGATGTTTAGATATTGCAGCAGTAGGTCTCTTACCTTCAGGCAATGAGTTCTAGCCCTAAGTATGACAAGATCAGGAAGAGTGACATTTTAACAGCAGTGCAAGTCAAGAGAGATGAGAGAAGAGTGTGTGAAGCTAGTGAGAAAAGTTTGTCTTAAAACTCTTCGAACAAAAATGATGGCTTTCACATCAGTTTAACTGACACTTTGAAATTTAGATTGGAATTAATTTCAAGTTTTATCTCCAAAACTCAAAGAGGAACCTTTGAAACTACATAGGCAAAACCTGAAAATAAAACCTGCACAAAACGTGGACAAAACATTCGATAGCTATATGAGCAGTGTCAGATCCTGTAGATGATATAGATACAGCAAAAAAAAATGTAGTATATAAACCATGCAGTGAAGTTTCATCTAAATCATTAAGTGTTTATTGGGTATTCTTTTTGCTTCCTTCCGGTATTCAAATATGCTGTTGTTCTTGTTAGAATTCACTCGGTATTTTTGTTATCTGTATAAACACTCAGTCTGCCTTTGACTTCTGCATTCTAATTAAATGCTGTCTGTCAGATTGGAATGTCTCTGTCAGTAATTCTTGTCTAAAAGGGAAAGCACCATCACTGGAAATTGCACTCTCTCGTGCATTAAGCATGGCAATGAGCACTCAAATTAGTCTTGCATTTTAACTCTTCCAAGCACTTCCTATCTGATCTTAAGGTTGGTCTGATTGAGCAGACTTTTTGAAACTAACTTCTGATTTTGGGTGCCTATCATGGCAATCCCGTTTTTCACATATGTTAATCACCCATAAGTTGTGCTGCCTCCAACAATCATTTGAAGACTTCAGCATAATGTACAGGGTTTCAGAAAATGTAAGAAACTTTATGGCAATACAGCTTTACTCAGTTGATACTGAGCTTTCTGCCTGTGGACCATGGGTAGTCCTACTAATTTACTTGCAAAAGGTATTTTACAATAGTTTACATCTTGCTACAACCTATATCTGGCAACAGAAGTGTTAAGAAATTTCTTCAAGCAGAATCAAGGATGAGAAATACTGTAAAGCAACTCTGGAAGTATGAGCTGTCCAGAAACTTAAATGTTCACAGCAACAAGCAATTACTATAGCCAGTCTCATTCTATCAGCGCTAGGGCAGTCCTGTGGACTCAGAAGTGATTAACATGAGACCACAAGATGTTAATACCCCAGTTCTGGGTTTCAAACCTGCATTAGCTAGATACGAATGAAGGCTGATCTTGTTATGCTTCCCATAGAGGTTTCTCCAGGACTAGGGTTTACTGTCCTCAAAATAATACAGCTGTAGAAATAGCAATTAGCTGTTAATTAGCTGCTGTAAAGCGGGGTGCTCTCTTGCTGGGAGAAAAGAATTGACAGAAAGGGATTGTGTATCCTCTTTGTAGAGGATGCACAGTCCGTTTATAAAAATTCTGTGCTGTCCTGTGAAGTGAGACACTTAGAGTTTATGCTGATCCCCATGTTTGGACAAGTTTGACTACAAATTTCTGCTTCACTAGGCATGAAGGATCAGTCAGCTATTAAAACAAGGGTTGTAATACCACTGGCTGTGGAGAGCTACTTGTTTTGTAATGCTTGGATAAGAACTGAGATGTTGCTATTCTTTCCAGTATGAAGAATCCAGACACATACAAATGCTAACATGCCTATGTGCACTGTACTTCTAATGCTCACATGATAAAAAGAGAAATCAACAGTGAAAGAAAATGAGATAAGGTGAGTTTATTTGGGTGTGCTGACAGCTCTGTAAAGGACACATTGAAATCTTCCATTTAAATTTCAATATGCAATGGTAAAAAGGAAAGTGGACTAGGATCCTTTGAAGGTCTAATGTCTATTGACTACTCTTAAAAGTCATTCATAGATTTCAACCATTATTACATTAATCTGCATTTTGTGTTTGCAGCATGCTCCATCTTTCAATGGTGACTGCCTCTATTTATCATGGATTTACATATTATGGTCTAGAAGTTTTACATTTATGGAATTCCTTTTTTAAAATGGGAGCAAACAAACATTAGAGATGATGTCCAGAAGAAGGGGAGTGTAATACTATTGTACGTAATATCACTTCAGCTTCACCCCATTCCAATACTTAAAAAACTTTGCTTCAATTAAGTGTTAAAAAATAAAGACATCTTGGACAGGAAGAATAAAATCAACAGTAATTAATTGCTTCAATATTTGACATAACCTCCATAAGAAATTAATTTCCATTCATACTACAGACAAGATACAGGAGATGGAAGGGGAGAAAATTACTTTGGCTGATGTCATTCTGTAAGTTTAATCCCAGCATTAATATCCTTGGTATAGTGACTGGGAATGATATCTGGATTCAAAAGTAATTCAGTGACACTTGAGGCTTTACAGAACTCATATTGTTCTGGGAATGAAGACGTTGCAATCTTCCTACTAATTTCCATAGCCAGTGAAAGTGAAGAATCAAATGAGAGCTAAAAATCCTGTCCTTCTTTCTGAAATGCACAGCTATCATCACCTCCTGCTCGCTGTAATGATCAGATAGACTGGCCAAGACAGTCACATCTACAATTGTCTGTGTTTTGGTGGATGAATCCTTAAAAAAAAATGGGATGTGCCTTATGGCAAAGAAGTGAAGGTCTGTTTTCCTATATTAGACAAAATTCTGGCCAGAGAAGAAGAACTTCAAAGATATGCCAGGGTTAGGGATAAATTTGCCTTCTCTCCTGCCTTCAGATAAAGGCTCACAATTAAATCCTGTCTTCCTTTAACCACAGAGACTCACAACTAAATCCCATCTTATTTTAACCACAGTGGGAAAATTTCTGTGTACATAGTCACGTAAACAATCTGAAGTCTTCTTCCACTCAGAGAGGGAATCAGGAAAGAGGTGCTTTTGAGTTCCTACCTGTATCCCACTCCAAAGAAGCTCCCTCAGGAAGTGTATTGTCCTAGTGCTGAGTACCTTGATGCAGCTGGTGTCGTGTACCCCAGGGAATGCTGCATGCCTGCTTGCCTGGTTAACAGTCACTGGAATTTACTGAGAGAGAAAGTCATCTGCAGATATGCCACATTGGGGTAGTGTTGTCAGATGATGTTAAGTTGGGGGAAGCTCAAGTCTCAGAGGAAGAATGTGGCTTCAGTTTTAAAATTTAAGGACTTGTCTTCAAATTTTGAATGTCCCACCACTGTGATCACCAGAAATTTCCCACTGTGACTTTCATGCAAACTGGTTAAGCTGTCTTTTCCTGGACCTGGGGAAAGCCTAAGCTCCCACCTGAGTTTGATTTCAATTCTCTTTATCATAAATGCTCAAGTTTGAAGGATAAATCTGAAGGAAAATCACCTGCATTCGCTGCAGAGATCGGTATGGCTCCTGACACTCTGATTTTAAAAATCATCTTTGGACCCATTGTGTCTATTTCTGTGTCATTTTATGGAACATTATGAGGAAATATTGTTTAGTGGAAAGCATTCTCATTTACATTATTGTATGTTATTTGACCTTCCTCAAGAACACTGGTACACCTCCAAGCACACCACTCAGCTTTTAATACTAGCACTTGTGAGCCCATTCTTACACCCTGGTAAGATGATTAATGTACCTTGGAAAATCACCTAATGACTTGATTCATGTTTTCTATGCAGCCTGTTGTAGGAGAAAAACAGGATAATGTGAGATGTAATTTATGAGTATTAAATGAAGGCGCTGAAATAAAGAAACATTCAAAAGCATTGACAGTATATCTGTAGTGCTTGAGATCTACACAGTAGAATTTAAAGGCATACATGAGAAAGAGTTCCATTGGAAGATACTCCAAATACATGGAGACACCTGACTGAGAAGAGTGTTACCTCTTTAGAGACCTCTGGAAGAAGCATGGAGAGATTTATCTAGTCAAAATATTGGCCTGGAACCTTGACTTTTATCCAAAGATGTGAAAGATGTGAAGTACTCGATGTGTATGACACCAAAATATCTTAAGTACGGTTTATTGGTAGTTCAGGTTGTTCACCAATCTATGCTTTCTTGTCAGGCTAAAGATCTTGCTTTCTCTGTAGAGCTCAGAAAGGCTGATAGTTCTTCTCATGGAAACAATGGCAAAAAGAAAAAAAGAAAAAGAAAAAAGAATATAATCTTCTTTTCAAATCCCTTACATGCATGTCTGCCAAGCTTTTTGCCTCTTGTGGTTACTAAGTGACTCTTAAATATATTTTGAAGCAATTAAACTACCCGGTAGTGACAAAATATTTGGAGTTGTCGTTCCTCCTTTTCAGATACTGGACTTTATTTATAGTGGAAGAAGGAAAGGATAATAACTGGCCCACATTGATTAGCAGTGTGAGAGAATGGTGTGAAAGCTGTTAATACAGCATGAGACTATTTATCTATATTTCACTGGGGTTTTTTACTGAGATTCATGACCTCAATGGCATTCTTCATTGATATATATTAATTTTGGTGCCTCTAATTTTTTAAGTTTACAATGGCAACATGAAAACCTTTGTTCCAAGGTATGGTATATTTCTGTGATTCATTTTTTAATATTAGGATATGACACATACCGCTTATCGGCACACTCTGGATGCCCTTGATGTGACTTCAAAGTACATCTTAAGTGCAATAGAGCAGTATAAAATACTCCAAGAAGCAATTTCAGTCTCAAATCTCCCATGTGCTCAAAAAAATTCCCCACTCTTGTAATTACAATTCCTGTCCTCGTTTTCAAAAGCCTAAGAGACAAATGAACTTTGGTTAAGTGCCCTAAATCATCACTTATTTGCCTGAAGGTGTTAACGATGGGTCATATTTTTTTCACACATGGAGTAGAGCATTATATCTAGAATTCTCCCATTGATTTCAGCAGTGGCAATATACAATGATTATCACTGAAAATTTGTCACTAATCATAGAATTTCCAACTCTCTCTCCATTGTTCCAAAAATAATATCTCGCAGTAGCGCTCATATCACTGCCAGTTTATCAAAGAACAACTTCCAATTGAAAAGCCGTGAGATGTTATTAGCCTATGTTGTACACAAAAGTTAAAAGTAATGTGTCATCTGGGAGGCAGAATACATTATGCTCCAACAGTGTCATCAAGCAGGGGTATGAAAATCCCCCAAACAAAATAGTGCAGTCAACGGGCTTATTCAGCCGTTCTCTAAGTATCATCAGTATCTTTTATTATTGCCATTATTATTATAGCACATTGGGTATTTTTTCTTCCATTTGACAAAAAAACGTAATAACGAGTTTCTTTTTATTGGCTTGAGACTATCTAGGGACGACACAGGGAATCTTTTATAATGAAAAACTACTTAGAGGCACAGCCATTTTTGGCAAGGTTAAATTATGAAAGTAATTCTACCAAACAAAATTCATGAGTCACAAACATGCTGCCACTGCAAAAAGAGACAAAAAAAAATACAAAAGGCAGACAAAACACAGCCTCCCCTTCCCCCCTTCCCCTCTATGTCGCAGACATATTAGTACAAATGTAGGGATTCAAATGATTACTGCAGGCAAACTTCAGGACCTGCTGAGTTAACTGCTTTTCTGACATTGTTCACATCTAGTGTGAAACTGAGATTGCTCCTTGGAGATGTTTTAGGAAGAGAAAGGGAATACGGTTTTCCTGCAGCACTAGATGAAAGTACTGTATCCTTTATAAGGAGCGAGCAGGTAAGTGGAGGGTAAAACAGGTTTTATTTTTAAACTAGGTGCTAATATAAAGTTGGTCTAGAAATTACAAAAGAAAAAAAAAGGAAAAAGACAAACCTTTGACCTCTGTTACACGTTCCTGTGCACTTCTGGATCTTTCAGGCATTTCTTCAGGCTTTCTTCACCACAGTGAGTCAGTCTCTGTGTACAAAACACTGATTTGTGTCAAGGGATACCTTTAGTGGTGCCAGCAGTCAGTCAGTGAACTTGGACGTGAGATTCACACTGTGCAATAGAAATGGGATTTTTTGTATTGCATCTGACATTCACATGTTCTGCACAGTGTGTTCAGATCTACCCTTTTTATTTCCTTTCTCCCTGTCCAACTAGGTCACAATACCACAAAATCAATGCTCTGGGTTTCCCAGTTACCAAAGCAGATCTCTGTACCTCACTAGCTAAAAAAACTAGAAGGCAGGAAATGATAGCTTTTTTTTTCCTGAAGATTTTTTCGTGAGTGTAGCTAGAGAAAACCACAGACAGCTATCTTCTGTTTCACAATATGCAAATATGCAGTGTTATATCGAACAAAACAGAGAGAAATTACTCATCAAGAAATTCCTCAGCAAGCATATAATTAGAAATGGATTCCAAATCAAAATGCAGCCAGCAACTGCAGAAATCCACATCTAGAAATAAAGAGCTTACAACTGCTTTAGGATAAATATTCTGCTATGCTACAGGAGTTAGGAAAAAAAAAGAGAGTGAAAAAAAGGATGATAGATATAGTTCACGGTACCTGTGGTTACATACGCAGTAGCTAAGCTGATCTTAAGACTCTCAAAGGTTCTGTTTGCATTTAAAGATATACATTTGAAAGAAGAAGAATTTATCTGCACATTTATCAGTCTGTGAAGCTCTGACCTCTGTTTTCAACAGTAAGCCATTCTGGCAGGCAGCTGAGAGCCAAAAGAAAGTCTTGCTGTGAGATTTACCAAATTCATTGTGACCCTACTTCATCCTGTCTGATGTTGAGAGTTTAACTACACCTTTATGAGGAGTGCAATCCCTCCTCGCTACCTGGAAAATCTACAGAAGGTTACAGTCTCAGGTCAGGCATCTGACAAAGCTCTTCTGTTCCCAAAACACAAAAGATGTCTGTGCTGGACTATGAAAAATACACAAATATAAACAAGTTCAAAAATTGGCTTAAACCAGGACAAAGGCTTTAAGCAGGACATCATGGTTTAGTTCTGGGAAAGAATGAAGATTCTTATGTTTCACACTGTGTGGTAGCATTTGATTTTGATATATCCTCTATTTTATTCCCTAATCATGATGTTCTTAAAAAAGATGTGGATTGACTCTGATGGTTGTAAAGAAAGGCTTATGCTACAACTAAATCTTTTAAGTCTATAATGAACTCAAGCTGCATCTTCAGCTTATTGAACTGAGCACTACGGAAGTATCCTGCTCTGTTAAATAGATCATTCGCATCTGCAAAGGCTCTGCAGACAATCTGAAACCATCCATCACTGTGTTTCTTTAAGCTTTGACCGCTGATTCACTGAGAAACTCTTGGTGACTTACAAAGTTTCCTGTCTCAAATTTGTGAGTCTTGTCTATCTCCTTCCAGATTTGTGCAAGAAAGTCCTAAGCAACTAAAGTCACTCCAAACACGTCTCAGTCAGAGCGATATAATGTCTCATTTTTCCATGAAACGTATTGTAATCCAGTGAATATTGAAGAAACTTATCCTGGATTTATTGGCTGTAGATGAAAAAAGTACAGTGTCAAATTTCCTACTCCTGAGAATACCCACAGGAATCGCAAGGAAAAGCCAACTTTAAGCCTTTCTAAGTAGTAAAAGCAGAAGTAGTAATGCAGACACAGTTTTGTCTGGATGTCAGTAAGAGCATAGAATTGTATAAACCATGGTAATGATACTGGTTAATGAAATGCTTCTGTCAACAGATAAAAGGTTTTATTAGAGGCCTCCCAAATCCTTTTGTAACATGTGCTATTGTCAAGCATAAAATACCTCTCCTCATCTGAGAAGTACAGCCAGATTCCAAAATAATATGTTAAAATGACTAGACATCTCCCTACTGAGTTGAGACAGAAACTGCATTTCCATTTCCATGCTACTCATCTGCAGTATACCAATAGTACCAATTCCTCCTTTGGCTCTAATCAGCAGCCAGGTGAAATGGACAAGTACCAATGACTTTAGACTCAGAAATCTGGAAAGGACAAACTGTCTTCATTAACAAAGTGGCCCACTGTGGTTTATTTTTATTCCAGCAATACATAATGGACAGTTGTAATACTCATTCCTTTCTGAGGAAGAAAAGGGAGCAGTGAAGTGCTTTCTTTTGGGTTTTTGAGTTTTCTTGCTCTTGCTTGATGACACATCCACCATGGCATATTGAATACTCTCACAGATGTAAAAGAAGGGTTATGAGCCCCAGGATGAGATCTGTCTGGAATAGATTAGATGACCCACTGAAGTCTGATATATCCACCATTGGTAGGTCAGTAGAATGCCCTGAAGACACTGATCACAGCCCCCTCATCTTCACTGAAGTCTTCCTGGGGCTGTTTCTGTAGGTATATAGAGTGCATTTTCACCAGCTCTTCTGGAGAGATGAGACTCTCTTCTCTCGTCTCACCTGTCTTTTAAGGATCTTCATGTCCCACCACAGAGACAATAAACCACCATCAAAACAAATCAGGAGCTAGACTCTTGCATTACTTAGCTCCTTTGAAAATTACTTTCCTGTAATTTCCATAGTGTTTATTTTTTCATTGTGGTTATCTTCCTGCCATTTTTCTTCTCATCGTAAACAGCTGTCTCTCTGAGATCACTTATCCAACAGGCAGCTGTCTTGTTGGGAGTGCAAACCCTCCTAGAATCTCTCTCAATAGCTAAGAAAAAAGATTTTGTGATTCCACATTTGTATTTTTTGTTGGTTTTAGATATTGTGGTTTTTCCCCTCCATCCTTTGTCCTTTCCATTTCTCAAGGAGCACCTACCTGCATGTACACAAAAGGCATTAACAGGGGCATGAAGTTACCTAATTCAGAGGGGTTCTTTTTAATAGGCCACTACACCCCTAACACAAGTTTCCCAAATTTGTTCACAGAATCTTCATCATACAGCAGATGTATTCAGGAGGATGTTAGACATAAATGTTTAAGAACTAGTTTAAGAATATTAAATGTTCAGAGCTCTGACATATATAAAATGCCTACCAGGTATGCTGAGGAGCTGTGGAAGAAGTGGAGTTCCATGTGTATTTTGCAGATGAGAGAGGAAATCGTTGTTAAGTGTTGCCTTTAGCAGCTGGTTTTCTTTGCCCTATAAATCAGGAATTTGGGTTTCCAAAAGCTTTGCTAGTCAGGTGACAAAGCTCTTGCACGTGAGCCTGGTACATCTCAGAACTTCAGGCTGTGACATGGTGCCTACGTGAGGTTCCTTCTAGGTCAATTTTTAGTAATAATTTACCTACTTTCATTAACTAGTCAGGGAAGGTTAAAGAAAATTATTAAGACTAGACTCTTGTTCTAGGAAAAAAATGCTGTCGTTTTAATAACAATAATTTTAGCTAAAGGTTCTTTAAAAATTTTCTTCTCTTTTTAGCATATTAGGAAATATCATGAATAACAGTAGTCTGAAAGGGAGTAAAAAAGAATACCCACCTGTAGTTTTAGTGGTCCTCCAGATGTTGACAATCTCCCCCTCTCTATTCAACATAGTTTTGCTTTATTGCCCACATTACACTGAGAACAGTAATTTCCTCACTAAGGATTTGCCCAGTGCATGGGGCTAAGGCTAAGTTTACATCTTTGCCAATTACGAGAGGTCCATTAAGTTCAGATAATGTGAGATATAAATTTAAGAGGAATTCTAGGGAAATCATAATTAGATGTAGAGACATTACATGAGTTTAATGACTGAGATTTAATTTCAGTTTTCAGGATTATAAATTGAAAATCCTTATCTAGCTCTTATTTTTTTTCTTAATTAATTGAAGATTTATTTCCAAGCAATTAAGGCAGAGATCCTTTTTGCTTCCTAAGTGTTTGTGAACTATATACTAATATTCTCTACCTTGCTCTCAAAACTCTGTCTTGCTAATTTGAGTTTTTTCTGATAACCTGATAATATCTGTGTTTGGTTTTATGCCAAAAAAACCCCTACCAATCTTTTCTTCAGTCTGCATATTCTGTATAAAATTAAGTTTCTCAGGACTTAAAACTGTAGCATTTAATGATCACTGACAGATAAGATAGTCCCCCACAAAACCATCCAGAAGGAACAAAATGAAGGAGTAGTATCATTTGCAATTGTCTGAAAGAATGGTTGCTGAGAAGCTCTGTTGTGATGTTTTATGGATTGTGAGTTATGTTATTTCAGTAAGGAAAATTGTCGTATTCCTAAACACTTGGGCTGTGACTCATTTCATATGATTCCAGCCATGTACATATTAAGTGTCTATTGTAAATCTGTCATCTGCTCTCTCAGATGAAGAGTGGTATCTCCAAACAAGGGAAGCTGAACCCTTTCAAAGCAATTGGCTCTTTGCATTTCACATATTGGTGGTAGAGGATTATATTATATATCCAAACTATATGTCACCTGGGCACTAAGATGTATATATATGCCTACAGGAACTCATCTGCTGGTTTTCCTGTTTTGCTCTATGTTGGGAAATCTAACATTCTTCTTTCAAAAGCATTTAAAAAATGAGAGCTGGCTTTTCCTTCTCCTGAAGTGTTGCTCTAATCAAATATGAATGCTGCACCGTCCTGACTAGTAACCAAGCATACAGCAGAAGACAGTCCCTTTGTCTAAAGGCTTCAACTTCACAAGAAACAATTTTAGGAAGAAGATGTTGCTTTTGCCATTATTTTTCAGAGTAGGAACACATCTACAATAGAAAGACTGGTTCTGAGGTAGAGAGGTTGTAACTGAATGAAGAAAAGCATAGAATGTCAGCTTGGTTCTATTTATCCCATCACTGTCACTCTGCCATCATTCAGGGCAAGTCTAAGACTTCTGTGGAGTGCAAAGGAGAGGGAAAGACAATCATCTCCAAATTCAAAGTTCTGAAATTCACATACACTGTCTTAATTTGCCAAAGCAGTTCAAATTTCTGCCTTCTTCATTCTCTTTTGCTTGTTTGCTATCCTCACTGCAGCTCAAGACTGTCTCTGTCTCTTTTGCACTGATAAACATGGAACTGGGAATAGAGTGCTGGCACAGGTTACTTAAAGAACAAAATCACCCCAGAAATTCATGGAATTTTGGGGTTTGTTTTTTCTTTTCAATTACTTTCTGCTTTACTGCAGAGCGTCATAAGAATTTTTTATCAGTACAGGTAAAGAGACAATGTTGCCTCTTGAAAAAAAACAAGCAACAGGGAGTGAGTTCTTAAGGTAATTTGCAGCCAAATAAACATCAATGGAATTATACCCCAATAAATACAATTTTCAGAATTAAACTGGTGTCCCCTTGCTATTTGGAATCTGTCTAGAAAAGTAGAAGGTAAGAAGAATAGGGAGGTTTTAGATCAATAGCTTCAAAAATGGTGCAGCAAAAGAGAGTGAAAATGAAGTTCTGTTTTAAAGTAGTTATTTGAGTGACTTAGAGGATTAAAGGTAGAAAATAGACTGCAAATCTAAATGATCAGTTCCACTATGAGAGGACAAGCTAACCTGGAGTGGATGAGTGTTTTATATCTATAGTCTCTGACCAACAATTCAACCAATATTCAACCAATATAAATGAAAAAAAAATATAGAATCCTGAGGCTGTTTCAAAGGAAAAGATAGACACTGAAGGAAATGTTCAAGGAAGTGGTGTCTCAAACTCAAACTCAAACTGTTCTGCACTTTTAACTGACACATGGTTGGTTAGCTATATTGACTCATGCTTTCTGTGTCAGGTCTCCTTCTTCTTTATAAGCCAAAATTCTTGTATGAACCAGGAAAATACCAAAGTAACATTTCAGAGTCAAAATATTTTCAAGTTTTCATCAAAATCTCAAACTCTGCCTTGGAAAAATCGCATTTATTTTTAAATATGTTCGTTACTTGTCTTCAGTAAGAGAGACGTTTTTTTCAGACAGCTGTCACAGAGCAAATTATGGGACCTGCATCTCCTTGTAGAGGTGATGTTTCAGTGCTCACGTGGTCACAAAGTGAAGAAATTAACCTTGATAGCATTGTAAGCAGTATTTGAATAAAGGAACTTAGCATCATGGTAATGAACTTTCTGCCTAGAAAGCAACATGGGAAAAAAATGGAGTAAATAGCTATCTGCTGCTGTCTTTTCAAGCACGATAGTGGCAAACTGTGGGTCTAGTACATCAAGCCTTCCACTTTTTACTGAGTTTCCAAGGTTAAGAGAACAAATGATATACAAAACAATTGTATACTATCAGCCTCTGTTTCAATGTGCTCATGTGAGAAACACCTTGCCTCTCATCCTTTATTCCCATCTTCAGCTCAATTAGATGCATCTTTCCGAGGTCAAGTCGCTTTGTGTAAACATACATTCTTTCCATACTGCCTTTTAAACAGAGAGCTTTCTCAGTGTTTCCTAAAGAATCAGCTTTCTGAGAGTCCACTGTGTATTGATACCAACTTCTTAGTCTTCTGTGAGGCTTTCTTTTATACACACAAGCTTTAGTCGTTTATCATCACAGCTAGGTTTAAAGCACCTGAGACTGAGACCTGACATCTCAGTTGAAAGGTAGAAATGAGACTTCTCACTTTCAGTCACTATGGGCCTCAATTTTTGTCTTGCTGTTTTCTTAATTTTCTTGAAATGTAAAAATAGATTCCAAGTTCATCTAGATTTTTGGGTTTATGTGCTTCTCTCTTTTATTTTTGTGGCTTATTCAAATGACTAGTCTTCCCTCTTAATTTGGAGCAATCTATAATCACGGTATTAATATTAGCTAGGAGTTCCAATGATGGATCACTACTTCATTTTACTTTTTCTTGGCTAGAATTATGTTCACAGGAAGAAATATGAGCCCTGCCCAGAAAGATTTTCAATTGGGTTATAAGGTAAGAAACAGCAGGATTTGCAACGGAGAAGAACACAAGGCAGTAATTACAGCTGCAGTTGCAACAGTCTTTTAAAAGTCTCTTTAAATATAAGGTGCCTGATCTGTATTTTTTTGTTATATTTAGCATCATTTTCATCTACCACTGGAGAAAGATTATAGACTCTGTCAAGCAAATCATCAACTTATGTAAATTAGTGTAACTCCATGGATATTGATGAAATTTACCCACTTGCATTCTGAAGATCTGCACCTTCCCTTTTTATTAAGATTTTGTGATATTTTACATTATCAGAGTCTGTGATTTTTATCTTTTATAATTTTTTTTTAAAGTTATTTCAGGAAATATATGAATTATTAACAGAGTCTAAGATGTAGTTACATACTCACAGACTCCTACAGTAACCACAAAATTGCTGATACTGTTCACCCCTTCATTACTGTGCCCTCCAAGGCATAGCAAATGAACATGTGTGGTTCCTATTCTTCTTTAGAGCAGAGTTAAATAGCTCCATTATCCCCTCTGCAGAGGTAGCTTAAACTGAAACAATTGTTGATTTCCATGAGTCTGTTGCAGTTTACACTTAAATTAATTTGGAGAGTTCACATTACTATTTCCACGTGTTCATAGACTCACAGAATCATAGAATCATAGATGGAAGAGACCTTTAAGATCAAATCCAGCCTTTGTTCCAGCCCTATCAACCACTAGGCCATTTCCCTAAGGGCAACATCCACCCATCTCTGAAACCCCTTCAGGGATGGTGACTCCAGCACCTCCCTGGGCAGCCCGTTCCAATGTCTGACAACCCTTGCAGCAAAGAAATTCCTCCTCACAACCAACCTGAACCGCCCCTGGTGCAACTTGAGGCCTTTTCTTCTTGTTCTATTGCCAACCTCTACCTTGCTACAGCTTCTTCTTGTTCTATTACTTGACACTAGGTAGAACAGACCAACCCCTGCCCCGCTACAGCTTCCTTTCAGGTAGTTGTAGAGAGCATTAAAATCTTCCCTGAGCTTTCTTTTCTCCAGGCTAAACAGCCCCAGATCCCTCAGCTGTTCCTCATATGACATGTGCTCCAAATCCTTTCCTAGCTTGGTAGCTCACCTCTGGATCCTCTCCAGCATTTCAATATCCTTTTTGTAGAGAGGTGTTCAAAACTGAGCACAGTGTTCCAGGTGCGGCCTCACGGATTCCGAGGGAATGATCCCCTCCCTGCTCCTGCTGACAACATTGTTCCTAATACAGACCAGAACGATTGTTAGCTGAAAGTATGTAGCAAGCACCTGAGTGTCATTGACTCCAGAAACTATTACAAGTGTTCTGGGGAGTAAAAAGTGGTGACAAGATCTTTTCCAACTGTAACGATTCCATGATTCTATGTCTATGCATTTAGGAAAGACATAATGGTAATGTTTATATAATGAACAAAACATAAATAGGACAACAGCTATGTGTCACATAAATGCAAATGTGAGGATGTCACTAATTTTTCCATAGTACAAGGAAGAAATGCAGGTGGGGATGTGCAGCTGATTGATGTGTCCTGCTCTGAAAAACATATTTAATATCCATTTGCACTGAACAAAACCCTGGTGGGTCATAGTGAAAATTTACATGGAGAAAGCTTTGTTAAAAGGGTTTCAGTGGAATCCAATTAATATGGCAAACATTATATGTTCTAATGAAAATTAGGCAAGCTTATGAAAGCAAAATCTGAATTCAGAAGCCTTCTTAGTTGAAGATTTCAGATATTCAGCTAGAGAGCTGCCAATCTGCTTTCTCATATTGTCAAATTAACATAACTTCATCGTACATACAGTTTATCCCCTTCACGGGATTAGTTTGTTTGTTTATTGTTTGGTTTATGAAGTTCATAGTAGGTTAAGGGATTGTTTTTTCTGGAGTTTTTTTTAATTGGTTTTCCTTGTTTTTGATAATCTTTGTTCTCATTAAATTATACAAAGGCTCTTTTAGCTTTACTTAAAGCTCTCAGCTTTTGGACAACAGGTATTTTCCTTCAGTTTTTAATGATCATAGGATGACTTCATTTTAGGTAATCACAGCAAGTAAAGGCAAATGACATTTTTGCTCTATTATTTGCAATTATGCAGATTCTAAGCACAGCATTTCATAACACATCAGTATGTTGGAATTTCCTTTTTTGTTTGATAGACTGAGTGAATCTTGAGGCTTGAGTCAGTTGCCTAATCATAGATGTCAAATGTTATTTGCAGCACCCACAGACAGCTGAGAGATCTTCATACAGCTGGCAGCTATTACACAGAACCTGTGAGACGACAATACTCACCTGGAACAACAGCTCGAAACTGAGTAGAATTGCACACGAAATGGCACTGTCCACTTCTCCATCCTGGACAATTTTATCCCACCCTTAGCAGGTGAGATTCAATTTCAGAATCCTGTTTCTGGTGTCTAAGACTCAAATGTGATTAGTAAAGATTTAAAAATCTCAGATTGGTTACTTGAATTTCACCTCCAACGGCACAAGGCACCTACTGCAGTCTGCTTTTCTTTTGGCTGCCCATCCCAGTCACCATATAGCTCCTAGAAGTTCTGTGTCCTACATTCTTGAATAACTTTGGGTACGTTTGAAAAGAAGTACAAAGTTTATTCTACTAGCTACAAGAAACAGAATGGAACAAAAAGCAAAAAAGGAGTAGGATGATTGAGAAAATGGCAACCAGCACTTTAAGATCTCCTTCCCCATCCCTCTTTTCTTCCTGGACTCAGCTCACTGCTCCCAATATCTCTACCTTCTCTCTCCTCAACAGCTTGGAGGGGCAGGGAATGGGGGATGTGGTCAGTCTCTCACAGATGAGCTCTGCCGCTTCTCTCTTCTCAGAGGAGGACGACTCCTCACATTCTTCCCCTGCTCCAATACAGGGTCCCTCCCACAGGACACAACCTCCTCTGGCAGTAGTTGCTGTCCCTGGCATGGAGTCTTTAAGAAAGTGCAAATGTATCTCTGCTTCACCGGTCCTCTCTGTGGGGTAGCAGTCCTCTACTCCAGAACAACTCCTCCTCTCTTCCCTCACTGACCTTGAGGCCTACATGGTCACTTCTTTCTCTCTTCCAACTCCTTGCCCCACCACCAGCCAGAAAGAAAGGATAAACAGAACAGGGAGAAATATCCTCTTCCAACTTCTTCTTCTTAAAAAGCAATTGTGGAGGTGTCTAACTGGCTCAGCCTCAGAAGTGGGTCTGGCTCAGAGCTGGGGAGTGTTTTGAGCAACTTCCTAGAGGAGCCATCTTTACAGCCCCTTTCCCTTTACCAGAAACAGCTCCACATAAAACTATGACAATGCAAAGCAGACTACTGGGTTGAATGTTACTGATTGACCTAGTATCACATGACACATTAAAACCTAGGGAAATTAAAGTTGGATTATCCAGCATAGTCTTTTGACTTGAGCTTTTCTGGCACAAGATTCCTGTTAATATTTCACCTCTAATATGTCTTCTATGCCAGGGATGCTAAAAAGAGAAGAGAAGAGAAGAGAAGAGAAGAGAAGAGAAGAGAAGAGAAGAGAAGAGAAGAGAAGAGAAGAGAAGAGAAGAGAAGAGAAGAGAAAGAGGAAATAAAGAAGAGAAAATGAGTTTATATTGGATCTGGGTAACTGGCAATGATTGCTATCAAATCACAGATTAAATAATAAATTTTTCAGCAGCATAGACACTGTACTGAGGTGTTTAGAGCATTTATGTGCACAGAGTAAATTCTCCTGTCTCTTTCTCAGTCTCCCTGTCTGCCTGGAATACAGATACATACGTTGAAACTGTGTCATTTAAAGACAAAAGTAACAGCATCAATAATATTTCAGTGGAGCAAAATTGGTGAAACAAAGATGGCTCACAGAGACTGACTGGATACTGTGTGTCTGTGTAATTTTGAGAACATGTTCTATTTGAGTTTAAAGCAATCATGTGAACCCAAAGCATGAGATTGAAGGAAACTGCTGGGTTAATAACTGCTTTCAGGACAGACTCTTGAAAGGGAAACTTCATCTCTAAATAACCTGTGATATTGACCATTGACCAATTGAGACCACGGCATGCACTCTGATAAGACAGAGAATATCTAGCATTGCTTCTTTCCCCTACATACTCCTTTATCATTGTTAAATTGCCTAGTTTTATAGCAAACCCTTAGCACAGTTCTAAGTCTCATTTCAGTCTTCAATAATTGCCAGCTATCACACTGCCCTGGCCAGCAGCCACTGGCACTGGCCATGACAGGTGAAGAATTTGCTATCTGACTAGACAAGATGGGCAGATGTTGGGTGAGAGATGAAGTGGCTTGCCAGAGTCAAACACAGGGCTCCATGCAGTGCTTTGCCAGCTTCCCCTGCAGGATCCTGCCTGATAAGCTCATTAAAGTTCACAGCATAATTTGGACTCTAAATTGAACGTTAGTTGCAAAAAAGTATATTAATTTACTGTGAAGAGTAGGAATGGTAACACCAAAGTTTATTAATTATGACATGAATTTTTAGGAACAACAGCAGTTTAGTAATTTGGAAAGAAGCAAGGCAAAAAAATCTTGTAATTAAGGTAAACAGAGCCAAGAGGAATAGTATAAATGAGCCTTTTCTGTCTCATGCATTAATCACAAATGATCACAGAACTCTACATCCATGGGGAACTAGTAGTCACATATCAATGATATTTGATATAAATGCAATGTAGTAACTGCAGTAATAATACCACTGCTACTGCTCTGGATAACAGTCACATCTAGTCCTTGCATCTAAAATCCAGCTCTCATGTCAGTAGATGCACCTCTACCAGTGTCATTGAGTTGTGGATGGCATGCAGCTGTCTATTTCACTTAAGCATGCTGAAGGAGATGTATTTTACTAAAAAAACACTGCTGTGGGATTTTCTCCTTCCTTTCAGAGAAATGAAGACAGAAAGAAAAAGAAATTTAGGATGTAGGGCTTGTCTCCAAAAACTAATGGCCAAATGATTTTTGACCTGGACAGACTTACAGTGCCCACCTGCACACATCAAATACCAATATCAGAGAAAAGAAATGCTCTCAAATATTTTTATTTGGTAAAGCAGTCTCAGGACTGACATTTGAATGGTAAAAAAATAAAATTAAACTCTTAAGAACACAACCTGGCAATAAGTTGACACTGACATTTAAATTAATTGACTTTATTTTTTTTAAGCATCTTATGTGAAAGTTGTGGATGGAAATCATTTGTCTTGTACTATCTTTTCCCTTCTGGTTTTGCTAGTGCAAAGAGAGAAATTAAGGATTTAATTTGCCAAGTTTTTAGGCATGCAGAAGTAATTTACACAGTAAAGGTGTCTATTAAGAAAAAGTCTATTATGTTTCTTGCAATGAATGTATTCTGATAAGACTGCAGTATGCAGCACTCATGAAAGCAACGTAAAGCAAGTGTCAGAGCCAGATAACAGAGTCTAAACAGTGATTACCAGTGAAAACCTAAAAATTAGTAAGAGTACAATTAAATTCTAACTAGCAGATTTTTTGAATGGATAATAACAAGAAAAGGAAAAGTAAAGCCTTCAAAATTCTGACTAGTTATAAACAAGGCTAATTTGAGTAATATAGTAAGTATAAACACTATTGCTGTTTGTATTTTCACAGTTAAGACTAGGTTTTCCATGTAAGGATATGACTGGGAGAATGTGATGTAAACGTTGTTATGTGTGAATAAGTATCATTGGCAAAAGGGAAGCAATACAGAGGATATGATGATTCCCTTCCATAAGTGCTCATACAAGACCCAAAAAAGCATACTCGGCTGAATATTCTCTGGGTTGCAGATAGAAGAGGCTTTACTTCAGTGGGACTGAATAAGACAATAAGAAATCACATGCTGATAAGCAAAGGTTCCTCAAGCAAGAAAACCCATCAGAAATCTGAGGACAATTCAGACTGACAGAGTTCCCCTACCCATGGCAGGACAGATTTCAAGGAACAGAATCTCCAAACTTACATTCAGACAGAAAGGGTAGTCGGCCTACTATTTCTTTTCTGCAATCAGAATGAATAGTAGATATCAAAACTGAGCTATATGTATGCTCTTCATTCGAAAATGCTTGAAAGACACAGAACTACAAGCTGGTGGTTATGAACTCACCTGGAATGACAAAGTCATCCTATCTACAGCACAGCTCACTGCTCACAAAAACAGTTCTGTGTGAATCCAGGTATCGATGGAAATAAATGCAATAAGAAGGAATATCTCAAGTAATGAAAACAATAAAAGACTGGAATTGTTTATATCAGCAAGGAAACAAGGGGACAAAACAAACCATTTGGGGATAGATAGGTGAGTTAAAGTGGGAGGAAATAATACTATTCAAAAAAGGAAATACATTCCTTATTGGACTATTGAACTCCTTGCCATAGAACACTATTGGAGCAAGAGTATAGCAGGGCTCAGAAAGCAAAAACATATTTCAATGGTCATCAGAATAATCATATTGCTAATCATTACATCGATATTTTATATTGCTTGCTAACTATTTATTCTGCAATGAATCATTATTGACAAACATTTGCCTTTCAAAATGTCTCACATCTACTGTCACTCAAATGGAAGTACAAGGTAATTGGTAAACATATGTCTTTTCAGTAAAGACTTTGGAATTACCTTTAGAGTTTTCCATGGAAATGAAACTAAACTCCCTATGGGAAAGATGGTGGCCATTATGATTGAGACAGCAGGTGTTTGAAATTGTTCCTGCTGAGCACAGTACATGATTAAAATTTTACTAGATTGGGAGAGGTATAAGAACACATTTTGCTGAATAGAGAGACAATATGATAAACTGAGATGTTTCCCAATTACTCTAAAATGAATAAAAGCTATAGCTCCTTCCTAAACCACATTTGAAGGCTGCACTGAATATTTCTTGATGATCATCAAGCCATTTTTTTTACTTGTAGTAGCAGGCAAGTTTTATTTTCTTCACTCTGTCAGTGTGTCTAAGGATAGATGACGATATGAAAATAGAGGGATAATCACAGGCAACCAAAAATGTAATTAGCTTCCAGAAATGCTAATGAGTTTCTTTTCTTTCACATTCTCTAATGAAAAAGAGCCAATACAAAAATGATACTTTTTTTAAAGCCACATGACTGTGTTCAAAGTGGTTTGAATTTTGGCTAAGTCAAACACAAGAAATATGCTCCATAGACTGAGTGTGGGTAATATGCCCTGAGGGGTTTGCATGGTTACTCGCTCAGTAAGTAAGATCAAATTATGTGTGAGGCAGGGACATTTAGCATAAAAACATTATTAATAATTCATATAGCAAACCAAGTGGTGTAATGATAAGATACAGTGTTGAGAAAAAAAAAAAGAAACCCAAACAATAAATCCCAACCACTAGTCAGACACACTGGTAGAAAAAGCTGATATAAACCAAAAAGCCAAGAGGATTGAGAGGTGAAGACTTTTCATATAAATGGCCACACAGATTCAGTCTTACATTATAACAATGATTCTGGCTTCTGTTATTTGCTTGCTGGTTATTTCAAGCCAAAATGTCTCACATTGTATCTCACCAGCCAACTGCATACTGTTTATCTTCACTGGTGCATAATAAAAGAGAAAAAAGTTCTTTGAATAAGAAACTACAGTAGCACCATCCTAGGAAGAGAATGGACAGGGTGCTTCATGTCTTAAAAAAGAAAAATTCTACTATCCCGGCCTTGAACTCCAGAGGAGTTTTTATTTCTGAAACTTTCTCAGAAACCTGAAGTCTCCTGTGAAATGTAAGTCTTGAAAAAGCTGAGTGAGCTGGTGACTAACTAATGCTACGACTGTCTGGGATCCAAAAACTACTCCTTTTCACAACTTATGCTCCCTGAGAAGCATTAGGAAATCTCACAGTATTTGTGAAACCAGAGTCATCATAGAATATGTTTTCTTCCAGTTGACACTTTCTGACACATATATGTGCACAGCTACAGGTTATTGTCTGAAAACAGCACATGTCAGAAAAGCAAAGTAATGGAAAGAAACCACTAACAGCACTTGGAAGGTGAGTGCATTCCCTGATGATGACAGGCTTGCAATAAACTCCTTTTTCTGCTCCACAGGTTTAAATATCAATACTCTTTCTCACTCCACTGGTTACTGCTTTATGTTAGAGGCAGAGATAAGGGGGAAGCAGAGATAAGGATCCACCCTGAAGAAGCAACATTTCTGGCTCTAATGTGCCCTGCTTCATGTTTGTCTGAGAACAGATGAAACTCCCTGCAGTAACCATTCCAGGAGAATAATACTCTGTGACCTGCTGAGTCTCCATCATTTTACTATAGGTCCCTTATAGAATCATCAAATAGTTTGAGTTGGAAATAACCTTTAACTATCTTGTCCAATCCACCTGCAATGAGCAGGGATATCTTCCACTAGATCAGCTTACTGAGAGTCCCATTTAATCTGACCTTGAATGTTTCCAGGGACAGGCCATCTAT
The DNA here is from genome assembly GCF_028858725.1 of Colius striatus. NCBI lineage: Eukaryota > Metazoa > Chordata > Aves > Coliiformes > Coliidae > Colius > Colius striatus. Next base: position 90,411,294 of record NC_084762.1, on the reverse strand, counting down.
AATCCCTCTGGACAACCTATTCCAGTGTTTCACCACTCTAGTAAAACAATTTCTTCCTTGTATCTTGTTTCAGTTTAAAACCATGACCCCTTGTCCCGTCGCAACAGGCCTTGCTAAAAAGTCTGTTCCCATCTTCCTTATAAGCCTCCTGTAAGTATTGAAAGGCCTCAATATGACCTCCCTGGATCTTTCTGTTTTCCAGGATGAAGAACCCCAACTCTCTCAGCCTTTCCTCATAGAAGAGATGCTTCATCCTTCTGATCATCTTCATGACTCTCCTTCGGAACCCAATCCAACAGATATGTGTCTTCCCTGAGGTGAGGGCCCCAGAGCTCAGTTCAGCACTGCAGGTGGGTCTCACCAGAGCAGAGCAGGGAGGTAGAACACCCAGCCTTGATATGCTGGCCACACTGCTTTGGATGCAACCTAGGATATTATTGGCCTTCTGAGCTGCAAGCACACATTGCCAGATAATATCCAGCTTTTCATCCACTAGTATCCTTCTTCACAGGGCTGCTCTCAGTCTCTTCAGCTCCCAACCTGTGCTGATACCAGTTCCTGATGTGCCTGGAAATGGCTTCTGTGTGTAACACCTTTTAATCAAACCAGGGAGGAACCTCCTGCACCCGCCCAGGGGAACCTGTGTGTTTGAGTAAGCCCCTGCGCTGCCTCTACACCAATGCACGCAGCCTGGGGAATAAGCAGGAGGAACTGGAGATGTGGGTGCAGATGTGGGGCTACAACCTCATTGCGGTCACAGAGACATGGTGGGACAGCTGCCATGACTGGAGCACAGCCATGGAAGGTTATGTATTGTTCAGGAAAGACAGACTGACAAGGCATGGAGGTGGAGTTGCTCTCTCACATAGAGAGCAATTAATGTGTACTGAACTGTGCCTGGTTGGGGATGAGGAATGGGTAGAGTGCTTATGGGTAAAAATTAATGGCCAGGGCAGGGCAGGTGATATTGCTGTAGGAGTCTGCTAGAGGCCACCTGATCAGGAGGAGGAACTGGATGAGGCCTTCTAGAAACAGCTGTGAGCTGCCTCATGATCACAGTCCCTGGTCCTCACGGGGGGACTTCAACCACCCTGATATTTGCTGGGATAGCCACAGAGCCAAGCACACACAGTCCAGGAGGTTCCTACAGATCGTTGATGACAAGTTCCTGTCTCAGATGATCGAGGAACCAACAAGGAGGGGTGTGCTGCTGGGCCTGGTACTGACCAATAGAGAGGGCCTGGTTGGGGATGTGAAGGTTGGGGGCAACCTCGGCTGCAGTGACCATGAGATGGTAGAGTTCAAGATCCTGTGTGGAAGGGGCAGAACACAAAGCAGGACCGTGACCCTGGATTTCAGGCGAGCCGACTTTGGCCTCTTCAAAGATCTACTGGACGGATCTCATGGGATATAATTCTAGATGGTAGAAGTGCCAATGAGAGTTGGTCAGTCTTCAAGTACCACTTCCTCCAAACCCAGGATCAGTGTGTCCCAATTCACAAGAAAGGAGAAAAAGGAGATAGGAGGCCTCCATCGATGAGCAAGGATCTGCTGGAACAACTCAGGCAGAAAGCAGCCATCTATGAGAGGTGGAAACAGGGGCTGGTTTCTTGGGAAGAGTATAGGAACATTGCCAGGGAATGCAGGGGTGCCACTAGGAAGGCTAGAGCCCTTCTAGAATTACAGTTAGCCAGGGAGGTTAAGGACAGTAATAAGGCATTTTTCAAGTACATCAGCAGCAGAAGGATGGTGAGGGGTAATGTGGGCCCGCTGCTAAATGCTGAGGGTGCCCTGGTGTCTGAGGATGCAGAGAAGGCTGAAGTACTGAATGCCTTCTTTGCTTCAGTCTTTATGGCCAAGGCCCAGTCCAGCAAGGATAACATGAAGGCCAGGACAGCAGAGGACTTGCCCTGGGTGGAAGAGGAAGAGGTTAAAGACTTGTTGGCCAAGCTTAAGGCTCATAAGTTAATGGGTCCCGATGGGATGCATCCTAGAGTGCTGAGAGAGCTGGCTGATGTGATTGCTAAGCCTCTCTCCATCGTTTTTGAACAATCATGGAGGGCAGGCAAAGTGCCTGAGGACTGGAGAAAGGCCAATGTCACGCCAGTCTGCAAAAAGGGCAGGAAGGATGACCCACGAAACTACAGGCCTGTCAGTCTCACCTCCATCCCTGGAAAAGTGATGGAACAGCTCATCCTGAATGTTATCACTGAATATATGAAGGATAAGATGGTTATCAGGGAGAGTCAACATGGCTTCACATAGCGGAAATCCTGTTTGACTAACCTGATATCCTTCTAGGAGTGCATAACTGACTGGCTAGGTGAGGGGAGAGCAGCAGATGTCATCTACCTTGGCTTCAGCAAGGCTTTTGACATTGTCTCCCATAACATCATCATCAGAAAGCTCAGACAGTGTGGCTTGGATGAGTGGACAGTGAGGTGGATGGAGAGCTGGCTGAATGACAGAGCCCAGAGGGTGGTGATCAACGGCACAGAATCATGTTGGAGGCCTGTGGCCAGTGGAGTTCCACAGGGATCAATTCTGGGGCCAGTCTTGTTCAACGTTTTTATCAATGACCTGGATGAGGGGACAGAGTGTACCCTCAGCAAGTTTGCTGATGGCACCAAACCGGGAGGACTGGCTGATTCCCCAGAGGCTGTGCTGCCATTCAGCGGGATCTCGACAGGCTTGAGAGTTGGGCAGAGAGGAACCTCCTGAAGTTCAACAAGGACAAGTGCAGAGTCCTACATCTAGGAACAACCCCATGCACCGGTACAGGCTGGGGGTTGAATTGCTGAAGAGCAGCTCTGCAGAGAGAAACCTGGGAGTCCTGATTGATAATAAGCTAAATATGAGCCAGCAATGTGCCCTTGTGGCCAAGAAGGCCAATGGCATCAAGAAGAGTGTGGGCAGCAGGTCAAAGGAGGTTCTTCTCCCTCTCTACTCTGCCTTGGTGAGGCCTCATCTGGAGACTTGTGTTCAGTTCTGGGCTCCTCAGCTCAAGAGGGACAGGGAAGTGCTGGAGAGAGTCCAGAACAGGGCCACCAAGATGATCAGGGGTATGAAACATCTTTCATACGAGGAAAGGCTGCGGGACCTGGGGCTGTTTAGTCTGGAGGAGACTAGGGGGAGATCTTATTAACATTTATAAATATATAAAGGGTGGGTGTCAGGAGGTTGGGACATCCCTTTTTTCTATAGTAGCTAGCAACAGGACAAAGGGTAATGGGATGCAGCTGGAACATAAAAAGTTCCATTTAAATATAAAGAAAATCTCTTGTACTGATGAGATGACGGAACCCTTGCACAGGCTGCCCAGAGGGGTTGTGGAGGCTCCTTCCTTGGAGGTCTTCAAGAGCCGCCTGGACATGTTTCTATGCGACCTGATCTAGGTGACCCTGCTTCTGCAGGGGGGTTGGACTAGATGATCTCTAAAGGTCCCTTCCAACCCCTACCATTCTATGATTCTATGATTCTATGGTTAATCAAGAAACCATGTAAAGCAGTTAGTGAGGCAACCTCTGGGATGGAGCTCTTAGTCTTGACTCCAGCCATGAGAAGAAGATTTTGCACTCTTCACTAAGGCAGAAATAAGGATTTTATATGATGTGGAATACCTTCTAATAAGGACAGCCTGCAGTTTGACCTGCAGTTTTTCAAGGACTTCTGTACTCTGCAGTTCATCACCTACAAGTAAAAAAGTATAAATTAAGACACAACCTTGCCTCCAACATTGATTTTTGTGAATCCTGGGTTTAGATATTGAACTCACTGTCCACTGGCATTGACATTAGGGCTGTAATTCCTCTAACATGCCTGAGTATTATAGAGGCTAAATTTCTCACCTTAATCCTTAATATTAACCTCGTTTGTGTATCACATTGATACTTCAGTTAATGCACTGTGTGCTTCAGTGGTACTCACAGAGCAGGAAAAATTGAAGGTGCTATAAATGTTTATTTTAACGATGACAAGAGCAGAGTATGAGGCTGGGGTCTGGAAGACCTGACATATGTGTGCCTAAGTAAATTTACAGCCTTTACTCAGTCCTTTGGACTTCTTACACATTGCGAGGGTAGAGAATACACATCAAAAGCAGTAAACAGAAGAAATGCAAAGAAAGTACCAAGTATCTCATGGACGTTTGAATTAGCAAGGCCACTCAATACAGGAAGTTAAACCTCAGTTGTTCTGATTTGTCTAAGACAGGGTTAGGGACAAATTTCTTGTCCTGAGGACTTACCAAACTTCTAGATTTGGTTTTGAAGTTCTCACCTTCTATTGATGCTCCGGACTTACATCTTCACAGTTACAGATTGTTATTTCTGCAGAGTACAGGACTGTGCATTTAGAAATCCTTTTGTTTGTGAACATATTCAGGGTACATAAAAGTGATAGAACATTCTAGAGGTACCTTCTAGCAAATGTGGATGCCTGGACAGTAACCAGAGGAGGACGGTGTACAGGGAATTGTTTCTTGTTTTCAGCAGTCTGGGCTTGTTTGGGTTAAAGCTGAACAAAAAGAAGAAATGTTTTGTCCTTTTCATCCTCTGCTTTTCTGTGAGTGATAAAACTTGAGCTGTGCTGCCAAAATAATCACAGCTTAAAAAGCTGCTTTAAGGGATGGGGATTATCTCAATTATCACAGCTCTTCCAAAGGTATGAGCATAGAGGACATCAATCTGATAAGACAAAAATCCTTGTATTTGTCTTCCCAAATCTATAAATTCTACAATACACCCAGAGGCACCAAATCAAGTCACACTGATGTGTCCCTTACCCATGCAAGTAGGAGATGAGTATTACTTGGTGCCCTGAAACCATGGAATCATGATACCTTAGACCAGACAGTAAATTGCTTGTTACTTTGTTTAGAGGTAAACAAAGGCCCAGCTCTGCCACAGCAATGCTGCAGAAAAATGGAAACCTTCCCAGAGCGGGTCCCAAAAATCCTTCTACTGGTAGGCCTGGATGTAGACAACACACAAAAACATCCTTTTGCTTTACAACAGCCATAAAATTATGTGCACTACAGTATTCACTAGTTTCCTTTCTGGACTTTGATATACTTCTGTCCTGAAGGGACTATCGACAAGATGCACCTCACAGGCAGCTCACCTGTACTTGAGCAATCTGAGCACCTCTGATTGTGGCCAGAACTGCTCTTATATGCACAGTGAAAAGATGCACACACGCTGATACCCAGTCAGCAGAGTAGGTGAGCTGTCTGCAAGCTGGAGGATGTCTGCTTAATTCTATTATGTGTGCATGTCTTTCAGACAATATAAGAACACCTGACATGCTGTCTTCTCTGTTCAGATACTAACAGTGTCTTCACAATACTCTCAGATTTCTCCTGATTTTTGTGTCTTACAATTTACTCTTGCACTCACATAAAATCATGTTATGGCCCTTCTGTAAGTACTCTGAAATTCACATATGTGGATGGAGTCACAATGTGATTTGTGAGGCTTGGAAGACCAGTGACTGCATGTGACTGTAGTACTTTTAACTTCTGTGGGCTCCAGGCTGGCAAAGCTTGAAACATTTGACAGATGCACTAAGTCCCTGAGCAGGCAGAGAAGGGCAAAAGCAGTATATCAGGATCACTCCACTCAACATGAAAGTTGCATCTTGCTTGGCTGTTGCTTTTCTTTTCTTGTTATTCTTATCCAATTAAGTAATTGTAATAATGGGAAATGACATAATTGGTTGATTGGATTTCTGGAAACATAACATATGGGGGTTTTGACACAAACAGACCCACAGAGCAAGCAGACAGAGGAAATAGCAGCAAGAGACAGAGTCCTGTGTTAGACTGAAGTCAGGACAGAGTTGCTAAAATGGTACAGGAGAGAAAAAGTTCCTCTATGGCTTCAAAATATTTATGCTTGACTTATTCTGATAGAATTGCCAAATTCCTTGTTTTCAGGTTCCTCAATTATACAAAATTGTCAAATCAAATATTAGAACACCAATCCTGCTTCTGTTTGTCACTCAGGATTTCTCTGGGTAGATGCTGTAATTCTGTTGTCAGGTATAACTATTCTAATGATGCTGTTTGCCCTGGGTAACAGGATGTTACCTTGGTCATTATAAAAGAAAAAGACATGAGGTGATTTAGAAAGCAAATAGAATATAAAATGGACTGGAGATCTCAAATTATAAAGCTGGCAAAACTGATGATGAGAACTATCTTTTCAAAGATAAGACACAGCTATTTGCAGCACAACTGTAGGAAGTAAGTAGGTTCTCCTCTCTTGTGTGGTGGTTCTGAAAAAGTGTCCATGCTTGAGTAGGGCATCAAACAAGTACATATGCTGCCCTTCCAGGAGAACAGATGCTGTTAAGCTGAATAGTAGGCTGAGGGATAGGGTGGGAGCAACTGCTTAAAGCATCGACATCGTTACCTTTGCCACTGTCTGAACCAACTCTTTTATCTTCCTCCCTTTGTGAGGAAGAGGACAGGCAAAGGGGGCCAAAAGAAAGAAGCAAATTTATGTAATTAAAAATAGAATGAAGCACTGGAAAGTTGAGATCTGGCAGACAGGTCAAACTCTTGAAGCAGTGGAAAGCATTATTGATAGGTGATACCAATAACAAACAAGAAACTGAGAGGAGGATGCAAGTGTAGGTTTGCACTTAAAGAAGAGGGAAAGAGCATGCTGGGGCTAATGAGGCAGTGGCTGCTTGCACTGAGGGCACGAGGTTACTTGCTCTCAGTTCTCTTTTGGCTTTGCAAATGCATGGAGAAAGTGGAAAGATTGTGAGGTTTTCCCTTCCCAGTGCTGCTGCTAGAGAAAGCTCTCCTGTTCTCTGTGTCACACTGAGGCCAAGTTATCCAATGAGTGTCAGGTCTTTTTGAGAAAGAGCAGTGATAAAATCTGCAAGTGCAGAAGGTGGAAGAGCAGAGTCAAAATGTAGAGCTGGAGTTGCAGTCACAGCACCAGCTCTGTAGGGAACTGCTGCACTTCATGTTGAGGCAGGGAGTGTACTCTGATTCAGTGTAGGTGATCCCATACTGACTGTTGAGAGTAGAAGACTGAAAACATGTATGACTGGTCTTCTCCAAGATAGTGTCCACAATACATGTCATGTTAACCAGAAGGCAGCATTTGGATGTTTCCTTCAAGCAGGACAAGGGTAAACTACCTCTCTCTTGTCCTCTCTTCCATGCTTGTGCTAAGTACATTCTGATATATCTCAAATTACTGTTTATGCAAGGGTAATAGAAGATGGTTCTTAACACTATCCAATTCAGACTCACAGTGACTAACAAGAGTCAGCTAGGACTTGGTCCTGCTGCTATTGACTTCTGAAGAGCCTATGCCTGTAGTTACCTTCACACATCTTTATCTCAGTGCAGTTCAGCAAGCATCACACACACGTTTTAGAAACACCTTTGGAATCCCTGAATGTTCTAAGGATACAAAATTTCTCTAGAAATCTCATGGGATTTTCTCAAAGGATTTCAGAACCTTTGAGCTTCCTCTCCAAGTGGAAAAGTAACAAGCTGATTGCTGCTTTTGTCTTGTTTTGGTGTTTCTAGATAGGAATATGCAGGACCATCAAGATGATCAGAGGACAGGAACATCTTCTTTATGAGGAAAGGCTGCAGGAAATATGGCTGTTTAGTCTGGAGAAGACAACACTGAGGAGGGATCTCATTAATATTTATAAATATCTAAATGGTGGATGTCAGGAGGTTGGGACATCCCTTTTTTCTGTTGTATCTAACAACAGGACAAGGGGTAATGGGATGAAGCTGAAACACAAAAAGTTCCATTTAAGCATAAGGAAAAACTATTTCACTGTTCAGGTGAGGGAGCCCTGGCACAGGCTGCCCAGGGAGGGTGTGGATGCTCCTTCCTTAGAAATCTTCAAGACCTGCCTGGACATGTTCCTGAGTGACTTGATCTAGGAGGACCTGGTAGGTGATCTATAAAGGTCCCTTTCAACCCCTACCATTCTATGATTCTGATGATGTCTTCTTCATATCTTTACAGAAAACAAGGTTAAAAACCAGCATATTGGTATTTTGGGAGAAAACCAGAATATAGGTATTTTGGGAAAAAGCATTTTAACTTTCTAGTTAGTCACTTCTATTTAACTAACGTTTGTGCCTTTTCCTGTTTGTTTCCAGGGAACGCTGGCACTTGTCCTCCACTCACCTGGTTAGTATTGAAGATGTGAATTCTTAAAGCTAGACTAAATGCACCTATCAATGTCTAAAGCAATCCTTTACAATTAAGGCTGAGGATAAAAACATCAAGTTCTCTTTGGTACAAGTGCAGGGCATATCAAGAAAGCAGGATTTGAAAATTTAATCAATCTTTTTTAAGGACTGCAAGAATTAGAAGTGATAGAAATATGAAAAGAAATGGTTTTCCTGAACTTGATTTAAGCAGATCTTCTTCAAGCAAATGCTTTAAAATCACGTATTTTAAATAGGTGTTTGATTTATTATTAACTTCTTGAATTTTTTTGCCTTTCTTTATATTTAGATTCAGTGGGAAAAGTTTGATACATGCCCTCAGTGAATGACTTTTTTTTCCTGTTAACTGTATATGCAATTGTATGTCCTTTATGGGAGTTTTTCTAGGTTGTAATTTCCACAAAACTAGAGAGAAATTGAATTATTTCTTATCTCAAGCTAAACCGAATTTATCTCTCACTGAAAATCTCGGTTGTTTCTCATTGTTGCCTCTAGATATTGCAATACTGTCTTCTACTTGTGAGGACTCATTTTTAACCTTGAGAACTTCAGGTATGTTACCCCAGAGAAGAATTAGGTCACATAGGTTTTCAACAATGATTTGGAGCCTAATATCTAGAATTAAAGACAGTAAAACCCCATGATATCATCTAGTCTGGTCACCATTGAATGCAGTATTGTGCCTTTTAGGTATATTTAAGTGCACATTATGTAGTGTTCATCCCCTGAGAGCATCTTCCACAGTCCAAGACACTGAAGCACCTAGGAGTGTTTCCTGTACCACTTACCTTACTTAATATCATCCCATCACTCTTAGTTACAGCTCTTTGATTTACTTTTTTCAATTCCCACATTTTGGCTGCATAACCCTGCCATGCCTTTACAGGCAGATTCATGTTGTGTTATCCAACACACAAAAGGCACAGCATACATTTTGCAGTGGACAAGTGTCCTCCTTTCAGGTTGTGAAGACAAGTAGAGAGTAAACCTTTGAAGACTGCATTCGAAATAATGCACAGAGCTCAGGGTTTAATTCCTCTGACTCCAACATCTGAAGAATGTTGATTAGTTATAGCTTAAGACTGTCCACTTCTCTCCGTATAAAGAGGGTCTTGTCTGATTAGCTTGTGTAAAAGTCCAGGCTGCAGATATCTAAACCTAGGTGACATATATTCCATTTTGAGTCACTGTGATGAACCACCCCACAAAAAGGGAGATATATCAGAGGCTGGGTCCTCTGCAGCACTGAGAAAATTAAAGCACAAGGAAAAGGTCAAGAATATCTCATCCCTTCTCATTGTCACTGCTGAGAAGCCTGGATTGTCACCCTTAGTGCATTGCATAACCATGTCATGAACCTACAAGGAGCTGAGTGCTTTAATTCCAGCATGAAAGTGTCTACCCATGGGCACTGAAGAATCCCCTTCAGACATCTTCCAGGTGAGCACATATTAGAGCAGCTGGTTGGTTTGATATGGGATAATAGGGCTGGTAGTCTGGAATTAGGATATAGGGAAGCCAAGCACCTGGGATCCCTTTCTAAGGAACGAAGCATTGACAAGGTGATTGCACCTATAGTGTCTAAGAGACAATATGGACAACTTGCCTAGTCTATCTAAGGGAAAAAAATGGACAACTTGCCTGGTCTGCCTTTAGGACATCCTTCTCTATAAAGCCCTACTTCAGGTCTGACAAGCACTAAGTAGTGCTTTCACATAGAAGAAGTCTATGTGTATAGGCCTGAGTTTAGACCTTCTTTAATCTTACAGCTTAATTTGATATGATAATCAGTAAAGGAAGGAGGTAAAGTTAAGTACCTGTGTTTTGTATCTTACACCATTGAGTTACCTACACAGAACAGTATTCTACTTGTTAGCCATATGGGGAAAATAATATGGTTTTCCTGACACGGAGTCATCTTTTTTTCCCCCCTAGCTGAGCCTTTTTTGTGAATGCTATCTATATCTTCAAGTAGAAGCGTGTGTTATGGTGGACAGTCAGAACCCAATGTTTTAGTATTGCTGCAGTGTGTTGCCATCCCCCTCTGACTTCAGCCTATGTAAAAATTACAGTACTTTCTGTCATAATGCAATTTTTAAAATAACTTTTTTCTCGCTAAAGGACAAAAGGCCATTCCACAGCAATTACTTTTCCTGTGATTTAAAAAGGAAAATTCAGGTCATGATACTTAAAAATTTCCTCCTGTAATATTTCAGTTTTTCACTTCCTGCCAATCATACTTTGCCAAAGTTACATCAGATATCATTAAGAATTGTGTCTTGCACTATTCATCTGATCTGTAGGCAAAAAGTAGTTCTCATCAGAGAAAACAAACTGCTTGTCTGTAAAAAACTTTTTTCCCAAAGGGGAAAACTAGTACTGAAGTAAGCAGGTATTTTCAAGAACACATTGAAATTTTTCTACAGTCGAGAATGTATCATTTTAGAAAGGTCAAGTAATATCTATCAGCTTCCTGACTGTCAAACATTGCATTAATCCTGACGTCAGGTGGAGGCTGTGGCAGTGCCTCCACCCTTGATAAACCATTTAGTCCCTGTTCAGTCTAGAAAAGAGTCTTCAGATTCTCATTGTACTGTAATGTGGCTTTGGTTGATAAATCAGTCAGAGGATCCTTTCCCTCTCTGCCCTCCGTTCACCACATTAATATTGATTATTTGGAAGTAAGGAGTCCCAAGGAGTGGAAGTGGATATGCCTCATTGCCTTGAACAATTCTTTTCCCTCTATTGGGACAGTACAAGGTAAATTAATAGTGTGCTTGCAGACACTCGATAATGTTAATGTACTTGCTATTGATAGAGTGAAATAACATGAGTAACTTCAGCTTTACTTAAAACAAAACATTAATTTTCCAAGGCCACAAGGATTTATGTAGCTGGCCAGCATAAGACATACAATCTTTGTTTTTAAATATGCAACGTTTGTGTTTTTAAACATGAGGCAGGATTTTATAGCCAGATGAAAGACAAGAGGGGATTTTAATTCATTGCTTATGCTCTCAGGCTCTTGTCTGCCTTTAATCTAAGTCCTTGCTCAATTTTGTGGGCAAAAAGATGCCTTTTCTACTCGGAAATAATGCATTGCAGCTTTATCCCTGTGTGATCCTCTGGCTATGTAAAAATGCACAGAAAATCTCTGTGTGATAGCTGTAGCTTTGTATATTTTTTTTTTTTAAAAAAAGAAAGTTTCCATGTTAAAAAAAAAAAAAAAATCTTGGCAATCATAGTCATTTGGGTTGGAAAAGACCTTCAAGATCCTCTAGTCCAATCGCTAATCTAACACTGACAAATCCATTACTAAAACATATCCCTCAGCACCTCATTTGTGTGTCTTGTAAATATGTACAGGGATGGCAACTCCCCTTTCACACTCATTCATTTGAATGCCCTGGGAAATTATTATAGTCGTGCTGGATTAAATAGTGGTTATATTACAACAGACTGAACCTCTGCTAGCTGAAAGCACAGATAGTAGTTGAGCCACAAGTCTCTCTTGACCTTGATGCAGATGTAAAGTGCCTGCATCCATAGCATGATTTCCTTCCACAGTTTCTCCTGTCTTTGGTGGAGAAGCATCTCCCGTGCCATGATGGGAAACTTGGAAGAAATTGCCAGTACAGAGCGTGGGTGAATCTAATGACAGTCTGGTGATGGCTGCACATCCACAATGTGATCTACAAGGGATCACGACACGGCAGCACATGCTGTAAGGCAGTGGTGGCATCATCATAGAATCATAGAATGGTAGGGGTTGTAAGAGACCTTTAGAGATCATCTAGTCCAAACCTCTGCAGAAGCAAGTCCACCTGTATCAAGTCACATAGGAACACATCCAGCCAGATCTTGAAGACCTCCTAGGAAGAACCTCCACACCCTACCTGGGCAGCCTGTGCCAGGGCTCCCTCATTAAAACAGTAAAATAGTTTTTTCTTATGTTTAAGTGGAACTTTTTGCGTTCCACTTTCATTCCTTTACCCCTTGTCCTGTTGCTGGATAAAACAAAAAAAGGCATGTCCCAACCTCCTGATATCCACCATTTACCATACTTGTAAATATGAATGAGATACCCTCTCAGTCTTCTCTACTCTAGACTAAACAGCCCCATTTCCTGCACCCTTTCCTCATAAGGAAGATATCGTTAAGATATCCATCCTGTAGGGTCAAAGTGTTGTAATGTTACCATTTCCCTTCTGGCCTCACAAACTTGCTATATGACTTTGTGTGACTCATCTCAACTTAAAACTGGGGTTCACTCATCTGTAACTCTGACGTAGTACTAAATTATGTGTAGAACTTGAACTACAGCAAATTTGGCCCTGCTCTTCTCTTTGTACTCTGATCCTAATTTCTACAAACGTGTTTCTAGTTCATAAATATTCATGGAATAGCTCATGTAAACAAATTTTGTCTACGTGTTATTCACGCACTGTTTGCTCTGATTGTGCAAGCTCCTCTATGTGTTACTTATGGTGGGTGAACGGTCATAAAAGTCACATACTATTACTTCTGGTACCTGACTGGGTGACTGAATTTTCTAGACAGGAATATAACAAATGATAAACTATGGATAAAGAATAAGAAGTAACAAATAACAAACTATACAAAATGAATATTTGGAGGAATAATTATTTGTGCTCCAAATCATAAAACTTTTAGGATTCGCCAGCATTTTTTCTCCCAGACAAACTGGTATTCATTTGAAAGCTCATGAATGATAGATAATCTCATCTCACAAATAATGATACTTCAAACCTCAATTAAACAAGCTTCACAAAACCCCTGGGAGATAGGCAGTAATGATAGTCTTATATTACTAGAACTGATACGTGAATATTTTCCCAGAGAAGTTTGGCATTTGAGAGATATTTCAATACCATCGGAAGAAAAACGCTACTGCAAATGAGTGAAAAATACCATTATTATATTTGTCAGATTCCAGCATGCAAGAAAATTAGATGAAGGACACTCGAGATACCAGCTCTGGTGGACTGATTAAGGAAAAAAACCATCATTTACTTGGGGCGGGTCAGCCCAGAGTCTCTTCTAGACTGTACATCCAGCAGTTACTTGACAGGTTGCCAGCCCACAATTATTTCTTCTAACCATCTGTGAGTTAAATCATAGTTAAACAATCAACTGTAGGCACAAAGCACAGATAACCTGCATCTATTCAGCTTGTCAATAGATAACAAAAACTGGTTTCTCTTACAGTAGTTACAGATTTATAAGTAGATTTTACAGAATTCATAATTTTCTCTTTGTATCAGCCTCTGGGGACATTCCATTGGCCAAGGCACCTTTCTATCTCTTTGATGGTCCAGTTCATGGCTGTACAGTGCTGATAGAACACGTCCTAACCATAGCCACATTTTTCTGGTTCTGCATGTACCTCAGATGTCTATGGCAATGTTGCATTACCCACAATACGCATATCATAGGAGGAACCCCATGGCACAACCTCCTTCACAGATGCCGAACATGATGTTCATCTGAGAAGACTTGTGATCACAGCATAAAGTTTCTAGGAGCTCAGTTTTTATCATGCTTCATTACTGTAGAGTATGAAGTGATGAAGGAAGGGCGATATAGTGAGCCAAAGCTTCTTGCAGTCCTTCTAGCAGTCTTTACATTGAAGCATCTTGGATACCAACCTGCTACACTCTAATTGTATACTTTTTTCTCAGGAAGATAAACAGTGAACTTCACTACCCACCATATGATCAGTTCCTCAATTTGTGTGCAAGGGTCCTATAAGGAACCTACAATGCTCCAACTTGGTTTTGGACATTCTATACTCAAATTGAAAAAGAAAGCTTTCTCACTTAAGGCAATGGAAAAAAAATAAGCATCCAAAACCTCTCATCCTCTAAATGCATGCTTGAGAGCACAAAGGCAAACAGGAACTGCATTTCTGTTTGGAGACTCAGGGAGAAGAGTGAGAACACAAACACTTGATGGACAGAAGGCAGTGACAAAAATCGAGACTGAAGCTGGTCTCCTTCATGCCAGTGTTGATTTGAAATAACCCAGTGTTTATGCTGATACGAATAGGATCTGGATTAGGCATGTTTTCTCCACAGGTTTCAATCTTTGTCATTCTGCTAATCAAAGATCTGCTCTCTGTGCTGCTGTGTTAACAATCTTGCCTCAAAACGCAAGGCACAGTTTCTGCAGCCTAATATTTGTCCAAAAGACAAGGATATAACCTTTGGATTAGCAAGATGACTTGTTAAACTAGATCAAGAAAATCCCGCTGGCCTTGCAGAGCTATCAGCAGCTCACTTTCTGATGGACTGTCAACTCTCACGAGCTGATTCTCTCCTTTCTCGCTTTCCTCAGTAGGTGAGCACACTTAACAGCCTTCAAAGCAGCCAGGCTCCTTCCTTTCTTTCTTTTTGTAGGTAATGATGTTCCCCGTTCTCAAAGCAGTAAAAAAGCTGGGGTAAGTTCCTATTAAGCCAACACAGCCCTTCTTAAAATCTCAAGGCATCAGTGCTCCTACCCGCTTGAAACTTTCATACTCTTAACAGCTTGTGTTTTTCACTTTTCTTTCAGAGCTGGAGTTTTTCAAAACTTCTTTTCTTTCTTTTTTTTTTTTTTTTTACCTCCTGCCTGGAGATATTTTTCTTCCCAAAATGTTTAAATTCCTCACATTGCAGGGTAGAGGAGTTGATGCATGTTTGCAACTTTATTGGTATATTGTCATGCTTCTTCCCCAGTCCAGCATGTACTAGGAAAGAAAAATATTAGAAATGACAGAAAAGTCAGTGTCATGGTACATGGGAGGAAAGCACCTTGTGCTTCCAGAGCTGCACTGTAAGTTGGACCCTGCAGAGGTCTAGTCTTTTTTCTGGTGTTGATTTCTTCTCTGACCTTTGGCCAGTTGTTAAATCCCTGATTTTCAAAGGCACTGAATGACTACCACTAGGTAAAATCCCATTTTTTTAAACTGAGGTCAATAAGAGCTTTGCAGCTGGAAGCCAGGATTTCATCTACTCACTTCAGTTGTAGTTGTGGTTGTTCTGAAAATCGTGCAACTGGGGAAAGCAGACTTTGTAAGGGGAAAGGTGAAGTCAAAACCAAGTCAGAAGCAGCTTTAGCTCTGTTTAATTACTTCAAGATATGATTCTGCCCCAAATGTTGTCAGACAGATTAGGGATTGATCCGATAAAGTAATGAGTTACTTGTCATTAAAAACTATGTCATGTAGTGAATGATTGATTATAAACGAAACACAAGAGCTTAGTACCTGTTAGGTCTCGCTAACAGGGGAGATTAAGAATTATCACACGATGTCACACTGCAAAATAAGGCCATACGAAGTGCCATGCACTACTGTGTGGATGTGGTAGTTTAGCCATGGTTGGGTACCAGATACCCAACAAGTCATTCTATCACTACCCCTCCTAAACTGGACAGGGGAGAGAGAAATATCATGACAAGTTCATGAGTCAAGTTAAGGACAGGGAGATCACTCAGCAATTACTATCATGGCCAAAACAGACTCAACTTGGGGAGAAATTGTTTGATAGAGCAGGTGGATGAAAAATAAAATTGAATCTTAAAACATCTCCCCCCACTCCTCCCTCTCCCCAGGACCCTCCTTCCTACCCCCCTCCCCCAGCAGCACAGGGGAGGGAGGATGGGGGTTATGGTCAGTTCATTACAGATGGACTCATCACACTTCCCACTGCTACAGTGTGGGGTCCCTCCCATGGGAGACAGTGCCTCATGAACATCTCCAGTGTGGGTCCTTCCCATGGTCTGCAGCTACTCATGAACTGCTCCAGCACCTCAATGTCCTTCTTGTAGAGAGGGGCCCAAAACTGGACACAGGATTTGAGGTGCAGCCTCACCAAAGCCAAATACAGAGGAAGATCACCTCCCTGCTCCTACTGACAACACTGTTCCTGATCCAGGCCAGGATGCCCTTGGCCTTCTTGGCCACCTGCACATACTGCTGGCTCATGTTCAGCTGCTGTCAATCAACACTGCCAGGTCCCTCTCTGCCTGGTCACTGAAATCTGATTAGAAATAGTAATTTAGTTGAAAGCTGAATTACACGGTTTTTCTTCAGCCAAATACTGTTCATCTATGTTTTCTTTCTCTTACATGTATGGAACAGTGGAATGATACTAAAGACAAAACAATAGAAACTAAAGCAGGCTCAAATCTTGTAAATTCATGCCTTGCATTTAGTGCCAGAATAATACTTAATTCAGCCAAACATCTGAATATGGTTTTTTTTTTCTGTAGACTTCTTTGGCATTAAAATGACTGGATATACTGAAAGCTCAGAAGAAGAGATACTGAATTTCTGGATGAAGACTGAATGAAACTGAACCACAAGCAATGAAAGGGGACTTAATAAAAATTCTCTTGAATACAAAGACCAGTGCTGGAGAATAGGTATAACAAAAGGACATGCACTCACCAACACAGGTAGGGTGTTTGCAATAAACTAGTTACATTTTGCACAAGGGTGGGAACTTCAGGGAAACAAGTCTCAGTCAGCATAAATTGTCATACTGTCATAGATGTGATGGCTTCAGAGTTGCTAAAATGATTATGCTAGTAAAAAATTAGACCCTACCTGCTTGCCTAGTTTTTCATCTCAGAGAAATGAGATAGAGCCTTCACAAACTAGAGGAATGAGAACACCTCCCACAGCCACATTTAAATGCATCTTCTTTACCCATCCTCAGTTATAAATAGAACCGTTTGACATTTTTCATTCATATTGCTTGTCAATAAAAAGAGTGGCCTTTTAGGTTTTCTCAGAATATTCTAGCTCTGCTGATGTTTTGGTTTGTTTGGGTTCGATTTCACTATGTTCTCTCAAAAGTAAAAGCAATCTCTCCTCAGCACATACTATTTTGATAAGTTTTCATTTTTTTGCAAACATTTTTACTCATCATCACAAGATGACGTAGGGCATTTCCCTAATCGGACAGGTCATAAATGTAACTCCAAAAGAAACTCTATGTCTAGATAGGTAAATAGGCCTAGGTTAATTCAATCATTAGCAACTGATGATTAAAACTGGCAATTTCTAGCAGGGATGCTAGTTCATATCAGGAGAAAAAGTGACTATTTGATCAGATTCTAGCTGAGGTGAAGTTTTCTTCCTTGACGATTGGAGGGCTGGCAGTCCCAGATACAAAGCAGTGGAGAAGAAGGGTGATAGGTCTGACCCCGAATAGATTTCAGATCAATTCTTTGCAAGATTTATGGGTTTTTTTAAAGTGACCCTGACCAGCTCTAATTATAAATTTCAGTTGTGTTCACAGCAGAATCTGTTCTGTAAAATATTTTATTCTAAGAAGTGCTTCAGCAATTCCAACTCCTCTCCTTGAAAGCTCGAGTTTCCTGTTTCTTCATCTTTTAGTTTTCTTCATCTTTGAGATATTCTTGACAATTTCATTTCTAGAAGAATCTTCACATATTGTCCTTGCAGTGTCTCTAAGTTTGTGCCTCTCCTGTCTCTATAATTATCTCTAGAATTATAGAGACAATTGTCTCTATAATTGTTCCTAGCCCTTAAAATACGGAAAAATTATCAGAGAGTCATTTGAATGAGACTATCCAGGGAAAAAACAATTTTGGGATAGTGAGGTGGGACAAAACAGATAATTTAGCTTTGAGTGGTACAAGAGTGTGTGCAAACACCATTTGCAGCTGCTAGGGACAGAGTCATTCTCCATTACACCCTCGTTCCTCACCATCTCTCAAGTAAACAGATCTACTCTCAGACTCCCAGATTAGGATGGTTGGGAACATCAGGAAAAAACTCCCTCATTGTGGAGTTTTGTAGGTTTTGTAGGTTCATTCCAGTTCTTTATCAGGTTTTTCCTGGGAATATACTGACAGAATGTTTGGGATGAGTTTTCCCTCAACACACATAGATCAGATTTCGGGTTTTTTTTCAATACCATTTCATTATTTCCCTTCCTATGTTCCTATTTTACCAGGCTCCTCAGATTATTTTCCTGTCTTTTTTTGTCATCAATGATTCCTCCCTATTTAACATCAACTGCAGATTTTATTAGGATGCATTTACTCCTGTTTTCTGAATCACATACAATGGTGACTAGTGCCATTTCCTCCACTGTTGTAATGGACAGTTTACCTAAATTCACACCTTTGGTCTTTACTCCTCTCTACAATTTTTAGCAAGAGATCGGAGAGATGTGTTTGACAACCTCAGAAAAACCCCTCTGCTTGGGTTTTTCAGAAAACATTGCACCCTTTTCATGAAATATGGCATTCACAGCTTGCTCTTTAGTCCCATTGAGAGGAAGGTGTTGACAACAGAGGAGAGATTGTGGCAAGAGACACACACTGGAAGGAGTTTTTTTTCACACACTGGAAGGAGTTATGGGTCAAGAAAGCAAAAAGAAACACAATATTTAAAAGGAACAGGGAAGTAGAGCTCATTCATGTACAGCAAGGATTGTTGTACATGAGGAGGAGGTATGCATCATTGTGATGAATATTGATGAGAGGCCTGGAGGCCAGCACAGCTTCACTGAGCCTATCCCAGGAGTGAAAGCATGTCAAGGGCACCAGTGAGAACCCTTTCCCTGGAGGGGAAGCCTTGACCAATGCCAAGTCATCTTCTCTGCTAAAATAAACTTTCACTGTACTTGGTTCATGAGAAACTCCTCAGCTTTGTTTTGTTGCATTGAGTGGCCATGTACATGGGTGCCTGTGTCCAGGCACTGCCCCCACACTGGGGCTGCAGGTGGTATCTGTGAGGAGAGGAAGAAGCTGAGGAGGGAGCAAAGTCAGAGGGACTCTGAGGGCGGAGAAGGGCAGGAGGTGGTTCAGGTCCAGAGCAGGGATCCCTGCAGCCCTGGAGAGACTGTGCAGGAGCGCAGACCCACCTTGCAGCCCAGGGAGGGCACCAGGCCACAGCAGGAGGAGATTTCCCACAGGAGCTGCAGCTGGGGAGAGCCTCAGTGGGAGCAGGTTGGTTCTGAAGGATGCAGCCTGGGGAAGGGCCTGTGCTGGAGCAGGGAGAGGGGGAGGAGGGAGGAGAGGCCCAGAGGGGTTGCCATGGACCCACTGCAACCCCCAGCCCACCCCATACCCCTTGGGAGGGGAAAGTCAGGGCTGAAGGGGTGACTGGGGAAAAGTGAGTGAGTGAAGGTGCTGTTTTAACCGTTGTCTTTGTTTCTCACAACTTGAATCTATTTTAACTGACAATAAATTAAATTATGTTTTTCCAAGTCAAGTCTGTTTTGCCCTTTATGGTAACTGGTAAGAGATCTTTCTATCTTTACCTATGAGCTTTCTCATTGTATTTTCTCTCTCCGGTTCTGTTGAGGAGGAAGAGTAATAGAGCAGCAAGGTGGGAGTTTGACCCTTTTCCAAGGCTAACCCATCATAGTGTCATCCATCTCATACTTGGCAGCAGAAAATTTATAATTTATCTTCCTTCCAAAGCCTCAGAGTCTCAAATTAAACAGCAACATCACAACAGGCTACAAAAAGCAGGAAAATGGGAATTGAGGGGCTACAGGATCAGACTAAGTTGTGATGAGCAAATGGAGGTAAGAGTAAACAAGTCTAAATGGTCGTGGCTTGGCTAGTTCATCCAAGAGAGCTTAGTTCCTCTTCCAAACCCTCTTTCAGACTATCTATGCCAGTCCATTCAGAGTAATTCTGCTTTACCTTCAAAAGCCAAGTGCTTATTGCTGTTAGCAATGGAAGATGAGAGAAAAAAAAATAACATGGTTGCTAAAATTGAGCTGCATTTGTTGGATATAACTTAAGAAAGGTCTCTAAAGAGGAAAAGATTCAGAGAACAGTGTATCATTGCTTAATTCCATTTATTCCACAACTGAAAGGACAATGTTTGTACTTTATCTGCACAATGTTAAATAGATATGTGGCAGTACAGAATCATTGAACCTTTTTAGTTGGAAAAGACCTTTGAGATCGAGTCCCACCACTAACATCACATTGCCAGGCCCATCACTAAACCTGGTCCCTCCATATCTTAACTGTGCACCTTTTAAATAGCTCCAGAGATAGTGACTCCACCACCTCCCTGGGCAGCCTGTTCCAATGTTTAATAATCCTCTCGGTGAAAAACTTCTTCCTCATAACCAACCTAACCCTCTCCTGGCACAACTTAAACTCATTTCCTCTTCTGCTATCATTCATTACTTGGGAGAAGAGTTCTACCTCCACTGCTCTACAACTCCCTTTCAGGAAGTTGGAAAGAATGATCACGCATCCTCTCAGCCTCCTCCAGGTTAAACATTCCCAGTTCCCTCAGCTGCTTCTCATCAGAACTGTTCTCCACACCTTTCATCAGCTTTGTTGTCCATCTCTGGACATGTTCCAGCACCTCCATGTCCCTGTTGTAGTGAAGGGCCCAAAACTGAACACAGTATTCAAGGTGTGGCGTCACCAGCACCGAGTACAAGGGAACGATCACCTCCTTGGTTCCTGCTGTTCGTACAATTTTTAGTAGAAGCCAGGATGTCATTGGTCTTCTTGGCCACCTGGGCACACTGCTGGCTCATAATCAGCCAGTTATCAATTAACACCTCCAGATTCTTTTCCTCTCAACAACTTTCCAGCTGCTCTGCCCCAAGCCTGTAGCATTGCCTGGGGTTGTTGTAGCCCAAGTGCAGGACCCGGCACTTGGCCTTGTTGAACATCACACAATTGGCCTCAGCCCATCGCTCCAGCCTGTGTAGGTCCCTCTGCAGAGTCTTCCTGTCCTTAAGCAGGTCTATGCACCCTCCCAGCTTGGTGTCATCAGCCAATTCACTGAAGGTGCACTCAATCCTCTCACTGAGATCATTGATAAAGATGTTAAACAGAACAGGTGCCAACACTGAGCCCCGAGGACCAGCCAACTGGATTTAGCTCTGTTCACTACAGCTCTCTGGGCCTTGCCACCCGGCCATTTTTTCACCCATCTCAGTGTATATCCATCCAAGCCATGGTCAGACAGTTTCTCTCTGGGAGGATGCTGAGAGAGTGTCAAAGCCCTTACTAAAGTCATACTAAAATATAAACATATATATACCCAGTTGTATCCCAGAGGTCATCATTGTCTCCTCAGGGGTATTGCAAATACTTCAGATGTAACACGAAATCATAAAACACCTATTTAAGCTACTGGGAGACTTGTGTTGATGGATTGAAGAATCCTGATGCTTTCCCATGTCACTTAGTGACATAGTTGTAAAGAGATATCTCTGTGTTGGTATCCAGCAGTCACAAGTATTTACACATCTGTACAAGCAGGTGTGGGGTTAAAACCCATTATAAGCATTATGCAAGGCAAGTGATAGACCAAGACATATTTGTTTCCTAACTCCATAATTAGGCTCCCAAATGAGTGACTGCTGATTGCTTAGCACTTTTTAAAGCCTTAAGGCTGCAATTTTTGCAAAACTAATGAAGGTGGTTTCAGGGGAACTTTACAGCTTGCACAGTATCTGAAACATTGTAGTCCTCAGGAATTTTGTTACCTCTAACCAAAGGAAAAGATCCAGATCCACAGAAAGAGAAAATGTAAACAGAGAAGCTAAAGAATCTTTAATTTTTAGTCAGTATATAGGGCTCAAAAGAAAGAGTTACTCACAGAATATAAACTTGAATCTTAATTTCTAGTTATCCAGAATATTACTTTAGTCTATATTTTCCTCTTTTTCCTTTAGTCATAAGTTTTTATTGGACATTGATCTTGGAAGGTTTAAACGGGTATCTTTCTAACTCAGAACTCATACAGCAGAATAGGAGACCTAAGCAGTTTTAATGCTGTGGTCAGTGTTTCCTTAGAAGAATTACAAGCCTAACATTTTAGCCAAGAGGGGGTAAATCTCCCTGATATTAAGGCTTATGAACTGTAGTGAACTGCAAAGGTCATGTGTTGCAGAATTTTCTTTCCTCTGCCATGTCAAAAATATGACATGTTTTGTTTTGGCATTCATTTATTTATTGTTTGACAACTTGAGAAGTTAAGACCAATATTAACAAAGGAACTGCCAGACTGAATCAGTCCAGCAATCTCTCTAATTCAGTTCTGTCTCTAGGGAAGCCTAGTGCTAGGATAGGAAGGTACAAAAAGCCCTACAGTAGGCAGCTATGGAATAAATTGACTTATTTTTTAATACATTTTATAACAAGAATGATATCAGTAACATCTAGCCAAGGGTCTGTATATTCAGTAGAGTTGTCTCCTGTCTTGTTTTTTGTAACCAGTGTTCCTGGAAATTAAGAGAAGGAACACAAACGAGAAGGCCCAGTGCAAGCGCCTCTGACCTTTGGAAATAATTGGATGTGGATCCAAACCTGGCAACCCTATCGTGTACTAAAGTCTCTTAAAATCATCCTATCCATCAGCAAGACAGGGAAAGAGAAACATGGAAGAAAAGGTCACATTAGCAGGAAGCAGCTGGCATGATTCCACGAGGTTCATTTTATTTAGTGGGACCAGTTTCTGCTTTTCAAATTCCAAATCCATGCCAAAATTGGATGGCACAAACATGCACAGAATCTCACACATAGATATATACTGTATCAGGGTGACATTTCAGAAATGATATGCAAGGAGTTACACTCACATGGCTGTAAATAATAGCGGTCTGATTCCCCAGAGATGGCACTAAACTCTTACAACATCCTCTGCAAACACTGCCACAAGGCACTGCAGATTGGCTCTACAGTGTACACACACATAAACCACCATGCTTTAGTAGAAAGGCTGAGGTGTTTGTTAGAGCAAAAGATTATAAAGATGCAGTTTAAACACTACTAACTAAACAGGAATTGATGGGAAAAATATTAGCTCAGTAAGAGGGAAATTCTTCCTTCATGACACTGGCAGTCGTTCTTCTACCATTAAAGAAAAGCCCATTTCGTGTTTACAGCTATTTTCTCCTTGACTTAAAGAAAAGAGAGTACCTAAACCACTAAAGATCACTTGTGTACCTCAAAATTTTCCTTCTATTTTTGAGGTGGTACATGAAACATTGAATAATGAGTCACGAATCTGGAAGAAATCCATGCATAGTAGTAATACTGCTGGGATGCAAACCCTTGGAAGCCTTCTACAAGGCCAGAATATTCATTGCAATGAGAATCTTACATTCACAGAGCTTCAGACAGCTTGCACTCTGAATCAACAAGATGTGAGAGGAAGAGCAGAAAAGTAGATCAAGAGCGCATCATATAGACAGTAAATCTTCAAGGGATTTGCCTCTATATCCCTTTAAGTGCATTACTTCCCATCATTAAGGAGATTTATTAAACTTTTTTCCAGCAAGTCTTTTGCAGGAAGGTCCTCAATGCAATAAGGCTATCTAGCTTATGCTCTCACTGCAGCTAGCTATAAATGGTAAGAAACCTCTCAGATCAAATTCCCCACTAGGAAATATGAACTGAAGCTTGAGATCTTCATCCAAACATTTCTGATTTTCCCGATGAGTTCTAGGCCAAAGGATGAAACCCAATTCAGCCATGTCAGAGTACTCTTTGCAAAACTCCTTGGTTTTGTCTTCCCAATCTGGTATCATACAGACTGATGGATCCAAACACTTAGAGGTCCTTTATTGTGGAAGTCTACAAAACTTAACTGTTCCACAAATCTCAAAGAACTGCTTCAGAATGATAACTACCCTTTGGCTACAGACAGAGATAAAATACCTCAAAAAAAATCTGTACATATCTGTTTTCAGCAGTAGTGCTCACATCACCTTCTCCCCCAGATTTTAACCCACCAACTCTTAACAAGTAAAAACAGACTTAACAGAATTTTGGCTGCCACACAACTTTCTGAACACCATGAATTCTTCTCACAGCACCTTCCTGATAAGAGGGGACATCTACTTTTCAGTTCCCTCAATTAAAACAATTCTTCTTTTGCACTAGACCGTGAGGGTTGAATAGTGTGTATGCTCAAGAAAATTTCTCAAGATCCATCTACAGAGTTAAAGTTTGTTTGGTTCTATGATGTTTTTTTTTCCCTTTTCACAAATTGTTCGGAGACAAATCAGTCTCAGGAAGTAGTGAGGTGCCTGAAGACACTTTACAAGCAGGAAGAAAAATTCATCAGTCATATAACTTACTCTGAATCATTCACTCAACTCTACTACTGACAACTTGGAGTTCATCCAAAGGATCCACGCTCCATATTGTGTTCAGGAGCACACATTCTCTAAAGAAATGTTTTTGCATGTTAATGATTCATTTGCCTTCAGTAACCGGCTACATGTGTCTATAGAAATCACACCAAGCTTAAGATTCAGTTGCCTAACAGCATTAATGCAACATCATACATCATATTTTCAGATGCAGCAATCTGTCTCCCCCTAATTCTGAGGCTGCTAAGAACGTTCTTACTAAGTCTATCAATCACAGCATAGGTGCAGTCATCTGTCACACGAAGGCTGGACGAGAGCTGCCTAAACTTCTTCATAGCATTGCCAATGCATCTCAGAACTGACTCCTAGGTAAAATCAGGATGAATCCACCGTTGTTTTAATTCATAATTTCTTTCCTTTTTTTCTTAATTTTGAGAAAAGAGGTTTTAAAAAAATCTGGATGAGCAAAAACAGTGATATTTTGGTTTTTGATAAGAGAAAACCCCTATCCTGCAAGGCCTAGGTGAAAAAAACCAAAAGGTGTTTACATTTAAATGGATGGGGTCTAAAGAAACAAGGGGAAATGCTTTACTGAAATTAAGCTGATCAGCGTCTTTGGGAATACTCTTCAGAGGGAGGGGAAAGGTAATTATGCAGGGAGAAACTCTGGGAAGATGAAGACCCTCTTCAACAAATCTCATCCAGGGTATGATCCTTCAGGACAACACCCAGTTGCTGCTCTACAACCCCTTATCTTTCAGGACAGCAAACAGTCTGGGGAGACTCAATGCAGAATCCTCCATGGTAGCTGTATGTTGTGTAAGGCAGCATATCTCCGTTCCCTGCATGGTTTTATTGAGAGATGGTTAATTATGAGGAACCCAGAACTTATTCATGTTTTGGCACACATTTTGTTCCTTGCAAAACAGGCTTTGAGTTGTGCTGAAACTAAACCTGAATGTAAAACCATTCTCTGACAATATTCAGACCAATAATGTGAACCTATTTACCCATCTCTGGTCATCTGGCTTTAAGCTAATCAAGACAAAGAATCTTTCCTAGCTCCTCTCCATGGAGCAACTTAATTTCTCATGTTTTACAGAGAGGATGTCCATTCCTATGCTGTAGAAATTAATGATAGATATTCACTGACAAAGAACTGTGCCTAAAGCTCAGCTCACCTAACTGCAGTCATCTAATTGAGTCTTCTAGGCATCTGCTGCAGAAAATTCACACTGTAGGGGAAGTCTAAACAGAAATAAAAGGTTTTGTCTGTCTCCATGGGCAGATAATAGATCCACAGATGGGTCCATCTAAATGAAATATACAATGTAAAATACAGGAAACAAAATCTCCAGCCTTACTTCCAAATGTAATAATTAATGTGAGAAAGGGATTAAAATGCTCAGCCTCTTCCAGTAGAAAATCATTTTCCCTTTGGATTGTTCTTTGCTGTTGCTGGTTTCTGAGGTGAAAGTAGTCTGGCAGATTTGTAGGTATTGAGTCTCCTCTGGAGACATTCAAAATCCACCTGGATGAGTTCCTGTGTGACCTACTCTAGGTGGTCCTGCTGTGGCAGGGGGTTGGACTAGATGACCTTTTGAAGTCTCTTCCAACCCTTAAGATCCTTTGATTCTGTGATTCCGTGACTTACATTTCCCATCCCTTGGTAGCATTTGCCTTTCCCTAGACAGTCCATTCTATGGCTAAAAAAAGCTTATTCTCTTATTTTATCTATAGTAGAACTATTTAATAAACAAAAGCAGTTCACAATGTATATAATGTACGTATAATTTATTGATCACATCTATTCAGCCTAGAGTGGCTCATTTACAGCTACATAATGAAATGTCTTTCAAGCTTCTGGTTTATTCCCTGAAAGAGAATGAAATGTACAATTATGGTTAATTTTTCATGCAACTTCCCTGGAATATTTTTATGTGCAAAATAATAGGTTACTTTCCAAAAAAAAAGGGAAAGGGGAGGTAGCAATGGAAATAGAGATTCATGTGTCCTCTAAGTTTTTTCTAGGTCACTACAAGAGGACGGGACATTATGAAGTCAAAAGAAACATTTGCAGATTTCTTCAGGAATTCCCAGACGTGTCCTCCCAGCACAGAAAACCTCATTATATTCTCACAGCATTATATGCATGTGTGGAGGGTATCAAGGTATTCATACCATCGCTGGGTACTACCGAATAAGTTCTCACATCACGTTGTTCATTTCCCTAGACAACAGCCCTGGTCTTATACTCAGCTAATGTCCTGAATAGTCTGCTAAACACCTGCTATAGCACATGATTAAATTGTACTGTGTTGGCATTAAATCTGCAGTGCCAGGAGGGGTATTGCAGATGTTTCTTTCAACCTAATCAGAAAGGAGAAATATGACACATACAATATAATCAATGTATTCTTTCAAGCCCTGACATAGGCACCTCCTGATTTTTTTTTTAGTGTGCTGCTTGCAGCATCACAGAATCACATCGAATCACAGAATGGTAAGCATTGGAAGGGACCTCTAAAGATCATCCAGTCCAAACCACTGCCAAAGCAGGTCCACCTAGATCAGGTCACATAGGAACATGTCCAGGTGGGTTTTGAAAACCTCCAGAGAAGGAGCATCCACATCCTCCCTGGGCAGCCTGTGCCAGGGCTCCCTCACCTCAACAGTAAAGTTTTTCTTATGCTTAAGTGGAACTTTTTGTGTTCCAGATTTTGTTCATCACCCCTAGTCCCATCACAGGACGCTACAGAAAAAAGGACTCTTGACATCCACCTTTTAAATACTTGTAAGTATTAATAAAGTAACCCCCTTCAATCTGCTCTTCTCCAGATTGATAACCCAGCAGTAACCTCTAAAGGTCACATCCATAACAGTTCCAAGGGTAATGGTTTGCCTTACTCTCAAATATTATTAATGATTTTCCAGAATCATTCATAGCCAAGACAGAATTTTTAAAATTCATTTAAATTTTATATTGTTTTCAAACTCTAGTTATTCCTTTATGACTAATGCCTTGATAAGTCTTACTGGTGATTTCATACTTTCACAAAATGTTTATCCTCAGTAAAATTTGTTTCCAACCAGAGTCTTCTGATGAAATGATGTCCAGGGCCTGATTAACTCTCTGGACAACTGTTTTGACCCTCCTTATCACAAGGGAATATGTGGGGGAAAAAAACATCTACTGTCTTATAGTTGGACAAATTATTGCTGATTTGTTTTTAACAGAACATCTATTACACACAGCTTAAACTCAAAAGTTAGATCCCAACTACAAGTTCCACATGTTAACATTATGGATTTTGTAATCCCTCAGCTCAGTGTTACGCCAGTTTTTGGCTTTACTCTTCTGGGATGACATTTGAGCTGTACTGAAATCAAAGCCAGGACTCCCTCTGATTTCTTGGAGACACGGTGTCATTCCCACAGAGCAGTGCAGCAGATGACAAGCTGAAGTTGCCTGAACTCTGATGTTGCCTCTCCTTTGTTCCATCTCTGAATATCATCATCATAAGGCTTTCACTTCCAGGTGTTTAGAATGGAACCAGATATGTCACCTAGATATATTTACTTTGCTGTTCTTATTTAAGCTGAATTATTTGAATCCTTTCCATAATATCTTTGGTGCTTCCTTAAGATTAAGAACTTCTCCCACAACAACACACTTCAATGTACTGCATCAGGAAGAGCCATGATATACTTTCTCCTAGAAATATCAGTAGATTCAGAATCATTAGGGACATCATAATTTTAGCAGGTTTCTTAAGTATGATTATACAAACATTGGTTTTCCTAAATCAAGAGTCCAAATGCAGATGTCAAACTTATTTCAGTAGTGGTGAGAGCCCTCAAGGGATGTGAAGTGTGATCTGTTTAACTGGATGTGACTATCTATTGTTAGACTTTTACCTCTAGACAAGTCACCCTGAGAATGTCTTTGAGGTAGTAAGTAGAGTTAACATAGTTCATGGCGTGATTCATATCACTCTAAAGGAGAGAGCTGCATTTGGCCAGATGAATCATATGCCGGTCTCCACAAACTATATTGATCAGGTCACCACTGACTATAATAAAGATCTAGGCCAGTGTCAGACACCTGATGTTAGGTCAGATGAATCAATTAACTAGCAGGCTTCCAGCACAACTTCCTCAAAGCCAGTGTCTGAGATTCTCCTAATACTGCACGGGGAACAGATGAAGGTATGTCCACAGTAATCCACCAGGAATTAACATTAAAAGAGATAATGGGGATATGCCTTTGACTAGGTACCAGAAATGTGGAGGTTTGTGGAGGCAGTGGGCTGACCTTTCTGTGAGGTTTATGGCTGGATACTAAGTGTCCTGATGCCAGATCTCTACAGTAATGTAATGAAAGGAACAGACCCGTACACTAGACTTATCTGATCATCACAGAGGTGAGTGATTTACCCTTCACCTGCTGCAGGAGGCATCGAGTCTGTTTTCTAGGTCACAGTCAGGCAGTGTAATGGCAAGAAATTAATGCTATGATTAAGGTTAGCATCACAGCTATCACAACACCCATTCTGCTGAGAATAACCATCAGAATGATGCATTGATTGTAAAAAAAACTAGTGTTCTACGTATTGTTGAAATGTTTTATTAGATTTCAACCTTTTTAGAAGGAGATTTGTACCACGCTAGGCACTGCATAATAACATTTTGAATAGCAAATAAAAATACTGAAACGGAACTTCATACCAAAATGAAAAATGTAAATATTTACTTCTGCAAATGTCAAAAGGTCAGAATTTTCCTCCTGGCTTCTAAAAGAAAACCCATGAACAGGAATCTGAAAAACATGATCTAGAAAGCATTTCAAATCGCAGTGTGTTTGACAGAAGTTTTCACCAAGCTCTTTCTGATCTCCTTTGGTGTTTTCATACTCGTATATTTCTCTTCTTAATATGTAAGCTTGTTAAATTATTATAAGTTGAAACTAGTGTTCCTGTTAAAGACAACTTCTAGGCCTCCCTCAGATAGGCTGGCAGCTCGCAAAGACAGCTTTATTCTATCCTATTTATGTAGCACTTTCAATTTGATTTATTATTATCTGTGGCATTTAACTAGGACTTGTTCAAGAAGTCTGTGAGTCTGGACTTACTACACTTAGATGGAGCAGGTGGAAAAGGCAACAGAGAAATTTGTCACCAGCTAAGTTAATTCAAGCAGGAGATTTTCAATTTCTGATTACTCCATACATAAAGGAATCATAGAATAGTAGTGTCTGGAAGAGACCTTTGGAGATCATCTAGTACAACTCCCCTGCAGAAGCAGGTTCACTTAGATCAGGTCGCATAAGAACATGTCAAGGCAGGTCTTGAAGACTTCCAAGGAAGGAGCCTCCACATCCCCCCTGGGCAGCCTGTACCAGGGTTCCCTCACTTCAACAGTAAAATAATTTCTTTCTTATGTTGAAATGGATCTTTTTGTGTTCCAGCTTCATCCCATTACCCCTTGTCCTGTTGCTAGATACCCTAGAGAAAAGGGATGTCCCAACCTCCTGATATCCACCATTTATGTACTTGTAAATATTAATGAGGTCCTTCCTCAGTTTCCTCTTCTCCAGACTAAACAGCCCCAGTTCCTGCAGCCTTTCCTCATAAGGAAGATGCTCCATTTCCCTGATCATCTTGGTGGCCCTGCACTGGACTCTCTCCAGAAGTTCTTTGTCCCTCTTGAGCTGGGGAGCCCAGAGCTGGACACAATACTCCAGTTCTGTGGAAATCCAGGCTCTGAGATGACATCTAAGAAAAGACCTTGCTAGGAGGTATAAGTGTTGTGGTAACAGAAAAGACCTGTAAAGGATGAAATACATAACACGAAAGAAGAGATGAATGAAATAAAGAGGCTTTCAACCCAACTGGATGTTTTTCATCTTAGAAACAATACTTCAGGATTTGTGAAAAACTCAAGAAAAGAGAAAAAAAAATACTCATGTGCACTGGAAACATCATTTTAAGTATCATCAAGTGAAAATTCCCTCTGAAGTATAAAGGATTCCAAAGGATCTCATTGATGTCTGGACCAATTGAAGCATAACAGCTCATTTTCCTTGTTCTTCCTTACCTGCTACTTACTTGCAAACTGGACTCATATCATTACAAGTGAGAGATAAATACTAAGATCTGTGCCAGTGCACCAGGACAGAAGGAATAACATTTGCCTGCAGTCTGTCCAATCCAATAAGAATGAAATATTTGAGGTTCCATTATACTGATGGTTTTCCCACATTACAGCCCCTGGCACAGCTGCCCCGATACAAACCACTATCACAGACAAGCACAGTTCCTGCCTGTTCAAAGTTTACAGCTGCTCCCAATTGCAGAAAATAGCAGAGCACACATCACCTCAGCTGCAGTGGCTCAAGCCATTGTTGCTTTACTAGCTGTTTTGAGCAGTGCAGCTTAATGAGCCGATGATGGCCAGCTGCTAATACCAGGGCAAAACTCCAACATGAACACTTCCTTCCCTGAAACAATGCAAAAAGTAATTTAAAAATAGAGAAAATGAAGCTGCATTGATGAAGGGATAGTGACTGGGTCAGCAGTATGTTCTCTCTAGTCATGAGTCTGCACTTCATTTGTGCAGGTGAAGCTCCTGCTTCCAGAATCAGGGTTCATCTCATCACTTAACTCCTTCCAGTCTTAGATCTATTTTTCCTCAGATGGTTGTTGGATACCAGCAGCCAAGCTTGGGACTGAATGTTCAGATGATGTTTTGCATAGAGCAAATGTCTAGAAATCAGTATACACAAACTAAATTTATACTAACAAACTAAATGTGTTTGGGACCATTCTCTGGCACTGAGGCAACTGGGCATTGAAAGGGCTGCTCTAAAGTATCCAAACTACCTCACTCTCTCACCCTCCAGGAAAGTGTACCTCCATGGAAAACACCTATTGGGAATGGTTGATTGCCCGTGCTGATTACTGAGCTGTGATGAGGAACAGTTTAGGACAGTGATTGTTGACTAAAAGGATACCAAAAACAATTCCAACAATTTAACAAGGCAGGCAATTGAGTTTCAGTGCCAAGGAACATTTCCTGGCTCTGTTTAGTTTGCTAGGGTAGACGCAGTCCCAGGTTCTCAATTCTTGATGCACACAGGCCTGTCTGTCATGATGTGCCTTGGTTGGAGGGAGATGGATGTTATGACTACTGTAGAAAGCAGTGCAGTGCTCGGCCTACACTGAGGACTGAGTACTCAGTCCGGTGCTCCATTTCTGCTGGTGGAAGGACTTACTTGGTGCAGCTGTAGTCTGGTTCTCTAGGATGAAAACTCAGTAGTCATAGGAGTACATGAGAAAGTCTTCCAGACATGATGTTGTTTCAAAGTTGATCTGGTTTGCATACTTGAGCACTGCTTGAGGATTCAAAGCACAAAGCAGTAAATAGAAATGATCGGAAGAATTCATTCAAAACTGCATTTCAGATCCTAACTAGTTAGTTAATGTAGAGTCACCAGTATATATTCAGGTCCAGTTAAAGCTGGTTGCTCCCTGAATTTTTGTGACTAATTTTAAAGGGTCTTGGTTTAAGTTATGATCAAACTCTGTTTTTCTTAGTTCTTGGGATATCCTGTTATGGTCAAACTCTTTGGTTCTTGGTATTTTTTTTTAATCCTTGTAAAAAATTGTTAATGTTAAGACATATATTGGATGAATTAACATTTGAAAAGAAGCAAAATTTATATACCTGTAGAATACTGCAGAGCTGACTTGACCTTTCATAGAATCATAGAATGGTAGGGGTTGGAAGGGACCTTTAGAGATCATCCAGTCCAACTCCCCTGTAGAAGCAGGTTTACCTAGATCAGATCACGCAGGAACGTGTCCAGGCAGGTCTTGAAGACTTCCAAGGAAAGAGTCTCCACACCCTCCCTGGGAAGCCTGTGCCAGGGATCCTCATCTCAACAGTAAAATATTTTTTTCTGAAATGGAACTTTTTGTGTCTCAGCTTCATCCCATTACCCCTTGTCCTGTTGCTAGATGCCCTAGAAAAAAGGGATGTCCCAACCTCCCAATATCCACCATTTATGTACTTGTAAATATTAATGAGATCCTTCCTCGGTGTCCTCTTCTCCAGACTAAACAGCCCCAGTTCCTGCAGCCTTTCCTCATAAGGAAGATGTTCCAGTCCCCTGATCATCTTGGTGGCCCTGCGCTGGACTCTCTCCAGCACTTCCCTGTCCCTCTTGAGCTGAGGAGCCCAGAATTGGACACAGGACTCCAGATGAGGCCTCACCAAGGCAAAGTAGAGTGGGAGCAGAACCTCCTTTAACCTACTGGCCACACTCTTCTTGATGTATCCCAGGATGCCCTTGGCCTTCTTGGCCAGGAGGGCACATTGCTGGCTCATATTTAGCTTATTATCAATCAGGACTCCCAGGTCTCTCTCTGCAGAGTTGCTCTTCAGTAGGTCAATCCCCAGCCTGTCCTAGTGCATGGGATTGTTCCTTCCCAGCTGCAGGACTCTGCACTTGTCCTTGTTGAACCTCATGAGGTTCCTCTGCCCATCTCTGCAGCTGGTCGAGATCCTGCTGAATGGCAGCACAGCCTGTGGGGAATCAGCCAGTGCTCCCAGTTTGGTGTCATCAGGGAACTTGCTGAGGGTACACTCTGTCCCCTCATCCAAGTCGTTGATGATTGGTTATTGATATGTAATTATTAATCTAAACTGTTTTTTCTTTCTCTCAACAATGCAAAATTAGCTTTTTTGAAAAGTATTTTTCACGTCTTCTGAGAGGTTTGCCAATTTGACAAAGACAGTAGGGCTCACTCAATCTAAGGGGCAGTAAGTCTTTATTTTATAACATATATAAACAAACCCAAAAGTTAGTAATTGGCAAGGTCAGTTACTTTTTTCATGAAAAATAAATCACATAAACAATGCTCTGAGGAAAATCTCTCAGAGTTGGAAGATGTCTCGCTGATAAGGAAAAACTGTATAACTCCTTTCCGATTTGCAAATACACAGTGAACTTACAGTGCTAAGAGGGGCCTACAGCCCACTTACTGAAAGTTTTTGGGAAAATAAGCACGAAGTTTTAATGTACAGCTTGCTTCATGACAGTGCCTCAGGGGTATATGGATAGACCTGCTTTCTTCCAAGATCTAACTCATTGACTGCCCAGCGAATGTCATGATTAAGAGGCTACAGCTCTGGTGGAAGAAAGAAGCTGCAGAAAAAGCCTAATTCTTTCCCCTGACCATGAAAACTTCTGTTAAATTATTACTACAAAAATATGCAAACAGTGCAAGAAAGGTATGCATACTTCAGTGTCTCAAATATAGGGTAAAAATCTTATCTGCCAACCAGTTATTCTCAAAATTGAAAGGATGGCTCCAATTATGGGGCTTATTTTGCTTCTTGGATCCTTGGACACTGTTTCAGGTCACAGTTGTGAAGTTTGTTTCCACAGACATAAGGGAGACATTAACAGACAGTTACTACTTATAAGTGGTTATAGGCCCTGCCTAACCAGGTTCGTTCTTAGTTAATTGGAGGTAAATAAATGGGACATGCAACTACAGGAAGGTATAGAGAGAGGACTGGAGGAAATGCAGACCTGTCCTTCTGACCTCAGTGCCAAGGAAAATTGTGGAGTATATCATCTTTAATGTGATCCCAGGGCATGTACGGGACAACTAGATGATCAGGCACAGTCATTGTGGGTTTACAAAAGGCAGGTCCAGCTTGACCAACCTGATAACTTCTATGACAAAGTGACTTGCCTAGCGGATGAGGGAAAGGTTATGGAAGTGGTCTACCTGGACTTTAGTAATACCAGCAAGAACCAAGGAAGTGGTTGTCCCCCTGTACTCGGCACTGGTGAGGATACACATTCAATACTGCGTTCAGTTTTAAACTCCTCACTACGAGAGAGACATTGAGGTGCTGGAGCATGTCCAGAGATGGGCAATGAAGCTGGTGAAGGGTCTGGAGAACAAGTCTGATGAGGAGCAGATGAGGGAAATGGGGATGTTTAGCACAGAGAAAAGAAGACTGATGGAAGACCTTGCTGATGTCTGCAACTACCTGAAAAAAGATGGTGATAAAGTTATTGATCTCTCCTTCCAAGTAACAAACAACAGGACATGAGTAAATGGCTTCAAGTTTTGCCAGGGGAGGTTTAGATTGGATATTATGAAAAAATTCTCTGGTAGTCTTCAGTATACCAAGATTCAAAATCAAATTCTGAACATGGTATGTTTAATTTTATTTGACCTCTTTCCACGCTTAGAAAAGCTAAGACACTTGATTGTCTTGTTGCCATTGAAAGAACAAATTTTTATACAACCATGATCTTCTAAAAACTACTTGGCACATCGTTTCTACTCGAAAATAATGAATATAATATTACTGGGTGGAACTACTCAGAGTAGTAAACCCTGAAATTGGTAATAAGTTTTTGCAGTTTCACACTTAAATCTTTGTAAGACTTGATATGTCATTCACACTAGAACAGCCATCTATATCTCTGGGGGCTGGGTGAGATAAATGCATAGCAGTTTATAGTTTGTGGGGTTTTTTTTCAGAAGGCTTCAATTTACTACTTCTCCTGGGAAGAAAACAGAATTTTCAAAGGCACAAAGAATGTGCTGACATCCAACTCTTATTGACGTCTTTGAAAGTCACCATTTAAATAGGATTATTTACTTAACAGTCATATTTTACTTGACTATTTATCAATCAGCTTCATTAAGCCCTTAAAAACATTGCCTCCTCTTTGAATTAACTCTGACCAAAGAAAAAACATAAAGGGAGTTGAGGGATTTCAGTCATCACTGCTCAAAATGCTGCAGTCACATTAATGTAAGCTACACTGTTTTCAGCCGTTACTACAGAACACTGAAGTTTATTTTTATAAGGTTGCTAGGCAGTTAAACCACCTTGAAGGAAAGGGACTATCTGTGTGAAAGCATGTACAACAAAGTTATTGATGGAATACTAAATAAAAGAAAGCATACGTGAGAGCTAAATCCGGAGATATTTACTGGTGCACTGCTATTGTGTTCCAGCAACACTGACATTTCAGTCTGCAGCTTTCAACAGCCACTGCGAGATAATTTAAGCCCCAAAATCAAAACTGTCAGCTCTTTTGGGCCCAAGAGATAGGGAAAAAGTTGATTTTAAAACAGCATCTTTCTTTCTTCCAACTTTCTAAGTCTCACAAGTACATAGTAAACTGCACTTAGTCTTTCTCTTGGAAGGCTTCCTCGCTGTCTTTGATGCAAAACTACAGAACCACGAGAATAATTTAGGTGTAAAGGCAGCTCTAGAATTCATCTACTCTTGTGCAAAGCATGCCCTGCTTCAAAGCAAGGTCTGGCCTAAAAAACATCTTGAGCATCAAAACTCCAGCATCCTCTTGAACCAGAAGGGTTATAACTCACATGAGTATTGTCCTAAATCCCACGGGTTTTCTCCTTCTGACATAATTCTTTCTGACCTCCTGTCTGTGCAGAGCATATGGGAATGTTAATTCTGGGCAAAGCAAGCAAGAAAAATCATTGCTATCTACTCTGTACCCCAGCCACAAATTTATGCAAATTTACAGCAAGACACATGGAAAAAAAAAACCAATCCCCAATAAATTCTCATAGTTCTTTGCTGCAAATAACTTAAGACACCATGGTTCACATATTATATTGGAAAATAAATCCAAAATCTGGCTGAAAGGCTCATAGAGGACTATTTTTAATACAACAGTAATGCTTTATGTAACAAATGTCTCCAAAATGGAGAACATAGAGAGTTTAATTTTTATGATTTTTGTGACTTTTGACAGGAAAATTCTTTATTGAAAAGTAAATATCAACAAGAGTTCAATATCAGTGTTTTAAGTTCAAATCAATCTTATTGTCTAATTGATAATTTCCATTTACAAGATTTACCAAAAAAAAGGAAATATCTGAGGTGTAGAGATGGTCTAGAATGTAATCTTTGTGACTTTTGTCTGTTAATGTATCCTCAAGTCATAGTTTTAGATTTTTGTATATTCTCAGCTGATTCGATTTTCTATAGAAGCCAATAGAACAAAGCAGCATGAGGATTCTATAAAGGCAGTTCTAACTGTTCCTCTTGTTATTTAAATACATTAAAAACCAGGAAAAAAATGAGGAGGGCAATGAAAGTGGGGTTTTTATATTTCCAGGAGTCTAAAGTGTAAATCTTTTAAAGCAAAAAACATCCCCCAATGCAAGATGCAGGTTGACATGAACAAAAAACCCAGTAGCAGTATGTACTCAAAGTGCTGCATATACATTTTCTGGTTACAGCTGAGCAGATAAACCCAGCTCCTACGGAAATGAAGAGGAGCTGGCACATAAGTACCTGTAAGAATCCACACCACAGCCCATGATAAAACATCCAGTTTATCACTGGCAGCAGAACCAGTAGAATTAAGTAGTTAATACTTCAAAGTGATACAAAATGTGGCTGTAAATTTGACAGAGCTTTCTACTGGAGACCATGTAAAGACACAATAATAACAGCAAATTGATTCACCTAAACCTTTGCTTTGCATTTGCTATAAGACAGGCTTTCCAGTAAACTACTTCAGCTCCCTTCTGCGTTAACAATAACTACCTCACTGGCTGTTGGATGAGCCACTCTTACAGACACAGACAAAAAAAAAGAAGAAAAAAAGAGAATTATTACAGACATTGGGGAATGTATTCCTTGTTGGAGCTCCTATTTGTTGCAGCTTTATAAGGATATAGAATTTGGGTCAATGTAATACAGCAGATCCATGTAATGCCTTAATACTATTGTTTTTCTCTTTTACAACCTGCTGAGATACAAGTGATTGAAAAACTACTCCATTAAAACCAAGTAAATGTGTTTCCCCTCGTCTTTACTATCTTCCCCTCCTAAAAAGGCCATGACCGGTTTTGGTTTCACAGGAGAAATAATTGCACAGATTTTATAAAGCTCATTGTCCCAGACATTGCCACTACTGAAGTTAATGTCAAAATGTCTCCTTTCCCACAGTCCCCTCTGTAACAATAATGCCTCACTTATTTGATGGGCAGTACCTTAGGATCTACTACCTCATGATCCCACACGCAGCCTGAGTCACGATGTCCCATGCACCTCAGCTGTGGGGTTGGAAAGCAGCAGAAACGGTAAACAGACTGCTTGGAAGAACCCCAGACTCAGAGGAGGCCTGCAACAAGGTCTCTTCCCAAAGACATGTAGCAGGAAGACCCTTCAACACCATCCAGTCCCTCTACAAGTGCACATATACACCCCACACACATGCACACAATGGTCTTCCTCACGTCTGATATGGCACATGGGCTTCTGTCTGGCTTCTGAAGACATTTGTAAAGAGGAAGACTGCAAAACCTTTTTTTGCTTTCATGGTGCTCCTTAGCAACCTTCCCTGTCTGGACAGCCCACCCCACTGTGTAATTAGGAGTTCTCTGCTCTGACTGTGGTCACTTCTGAGCCATTTCTGCAGCACTCAGATCCACAAGTTGCAACCTAGGTTATAAACAACCATTGTGTTTGCATAGTGATTAAGGTCTCTGCATTTCTGAGGTTTTACAGATTTCATTCAAATATTTACAGTCATAAAAATAAAATAGTAAAAAGCTGAATCGTAAACGTCACAGTTCATAAGATTTTTCCTCTAATAATAACATTTGCATATGAAAGGAGGTGCATTCCTTTCCTCAGAAATGGCCTTCCTTAGGTTTCAAAACCCCTAAATTCCACTGACTGGAATATTGGAACAAAAATAAAGATCTCAAACATCT
This sequence comes from Colius striatus, assembly GCF_028858725.1. NCBI lineage: Eukaryota > Metazoa > Chordata > Aves > Coliiformes > Coliidae > Colius > Colius striatus. Next base: position 90,373,153 of record NC_084762.1, on the reverse strand, counting down.
CAAACTTTGCTGCTTTACCATAAGTTAAAATTAATTTTAACTCTGCTGTCACAGAAGCCAGGGGCAGTCAGACACTAATTCCCCAAGTAGGAAGTAGATTGTGATTGCTGTGACAACATTCACAACATGCTAGGATTTATCTTTATATAGGTTGTTATTTCTCTTAATGTCATACACTACAATATCTTTTTTAAATGTGGCCCCTGCATCATGCAAAAACTGTTATTGTGGGGGTAGCACCACCAAACTTCATCTCTTATGTTCTCTGGTCCATCACCAGAGTCATTGTAGCATCAAATAGCAAAGTAAGGGAGGAGGTGAGGAAGGAGACCTTTCCTGTGTGTCTGGCAGCCAGAGTAAAATGTGAGCCATCTCACTCCACTCCTAGGGTGATAACACAGGTGGTTGTAGATCTTCATCTTTCCACTTTCCACTGTAGAGGGCACTGGCTTCACGGCCATAAATCAGTCAAGGTGCAGTGCTTGACTCTTTTTACCCCTCTGCCATGCCTTCTCTGTAATTCAAATCAATCACTTGAAGTGTCCATAGAGCTGGTTTACTGCTCCAGATGCTGCCAAAGCAAATGAGTCATGGGCGAAATTAAGAACATTTGGTCACAGGAACCTGCTGCTCTCTCCTGTTGCTTGTAAACAGATCTGGATATGCCTATACAAAACAACTGGTTTTGTGATTTCACCCCAATTAGGCAGCTAAGCACCACACAGCTACTCACTCACCCACCCTGGTGAGACAGGGGAGTCAGAAGGGAAAAAGTGAGAAAAGTCATGGGTTAGGATAAAGACAGTTTAACGGGTAAAGTAAAAGCTGTGCATGCAAGCAAAGTAAAACAATGAATTCATTCCCCATTTCTCATGGGCAGGCAGGTGTTCAGCCATCTCCAGGAGAGCAGGGCTCTAGCACATGTAATGATTACATGGGAACACAAACATCACTCTGAATGTTCCACCTTCCTCCTTCCCCTCAGTTTTTAGTACTGACATGTCATCCTGTGGTCTGGGATATCCTTGGGGTCAGCTGGCATCAACTGTCCCATCTGTGTCCCCTCACAACTCCTTGTGCACCCCCAGCACACTCACTGGGGTGAGGAACAGAAAAGACCTTGAGTCTGTACAAACCCTACTCAGTAATGATGAAAACATCCCTGTGTGATCAACATTGTTTTGGTCACAAATCAAAAACATAAACCCATATGAGCTGCTATGAATATATTTAACTCTATTTCATCCAAAACCTTTATGTCTGGTTATTTGTACATGCAAGTCATTAAAGAGACATGCCTTTTAATTAAAAAGAAGTAACATGCCTGGAGTAGAGTAACAATGGAGCAGCCATGTATTGGTCCCTCTGTGTTGAGCTTTCAGCAGAAGTATCTATTCAGTTTCTAAAATAGCTGTCAAGAAGTCATAAATGAAAATAAAACAACATTTTTATCTTTTCAGATGTAAAGGGAGGACCCTTGTGAAAATGTAAAAATGTCATTATGTACCTGATGTCCTCTGCCCCTCCTCAAGCCCTAAACTTGAAATAGAGCAACTGGACTTCCCCAGGTAAGACTGGACTATGAATTTCAGGTGAGGCAAAAACCACTGTGAATCCAAACCTTTTCTTTGTGAAGGACATACCATCTTCCTTTAGTTCCAGGCAAACTGACCAACTTGTCTCCTGGAAGGGACCTTATGACTTTTTTAATCACGGCCCAGATCTGGTAACAAAATTAGCTTTGACAGAGATGGGTATTTTGTATGTCCACTCATGTCAGATTCAAACCTCAATAGCAATTAGATTTATTTTTTAAATCTTCTCATTGAACTTAGCAGATTGAGGATGGTGACTTGGAAGGAACAACCCCATGCACCAGTACAGGCTGGGGGTCAAACTGCTAAAGAGCAGCTCTACAGAGAGAGACCTGGGAGTCCTGATTGATAATAAGCTAAATATGAGCCAGCAATGTGCCCACTTGGCCAAGAAGGTCAATGGCAGCCTGGGATACATCAAGAAGAGTGTGGCCAGCAGGTCAAGGGAGGTTCTTCTCCCCCTCTACTCTTCCCTGGTGAGGCCTCATCTGGAGTCCTGTGTCCAATTCTGGGCTCCTCAGCTCAAGAGGGACAGGGAAGTGCTGGAGAGAGTCCAGCGCAGAGCCACCAAGATGATCAGGGGTATGGAACATCGTTCATACGAGGAAAAGCTGCAGGAACTGGGGCTGTTTAGTCTGGAGAAGAGGAGACTGAGGGGAGATCTTATTAACATTTAAAAATATCTAAAGGGTGGTTGTCAGGAGGTTGAGGCATCTCTTTTTTCTATAGTAGCTAGCAACAGGACAAGGGGTGATGGGATGAAGCTGGAACACAAAAAGTTCCACTTAAATATAAGAAAAAGCTATTTCACTGTTCAGGTGAGGGAGCCCTGGCACAGGCTGCCCAGAGGGGTTGTGGAGTCTCCTTCCTTGGAGGTCTTCAAGAGCCGCCTGGACATGTCCCTATGTGACCTGATCTAAGTGACCCTGCTTCTGCAGGGGGGTTGGACTAGATGATCTCTAAAGGTCCCTTCTAATCCCTACCATTCTGTGATTTTATGACTCTATAACTGAAACTAGCTTTTAGGTAGGTGAGTGTTGTGGGTTTTGCCCACTCAGAAATGAAGGCACCATGACAGCGTCTCACTCGGTGCCCCCCATCCACCCCCACCCTCAGTAGGATGGCAGAGTCCCCAATGAGATGAAAGGTAAAAGATAAGCAAGGTTGTTGTGGATTGAGCCAAGGGCAGGGAGGGCTCACTGCCAGTTACAGTTCTGGGCAAAACAGACTCCAGTACTCGACTTAGAGAGGAAAGTTTATTCTACTACCTACAAGAAACAGAACAGAACAAAAAGCAAAAAGAGAGTAGGATGATGAGAAAATTACAACCAGCACTTTAAGATCTCCCTCCCCCATCCCTCCTTTCTTCCCGGGCCCAGCTCACTGCTCCCGATATCTCTACCTCCTTCCCCACCTCAACGGCTCAGGGGGACAGGGAATGGGGGATGTGGTCAGTCTCTCACAGATGGGCTCTGCCGCTTCTCTCTTCTCAGATGAGAACGACTCCTGGCATTCTTCCCCTGCTCCAACACAGGGTTCCTCCCCCGGGACACAGTCCTTAACGAACTTCTCTGGTGTGGGTTGCTCCTAACGACTGCAGCTTCTACCAATACAGGGTGTCTCACATGGGATGCAGTCCTGACATCATGGTTGCAGTTTCTGCAGATACAGGATCCCTCCCTCCATGCAAGGCCTCTCCTGGGCATAAGTTTAATGATCTTCTTTGGAGTGGGTTCCTCCCCACAGTTACAGCTCCTGTGAACATGGGTCCTTCTCACAGGACACAGCTCCTCCTCCAGCTATATTTACTGCCCCTGGCATGGGGTCTTTAATGATGAGAATCACTGCCCCTGATGCAGGGTTTTTAACAAAATGCAAACAAATCTCAGCAGGGGAGTCTCTGCTCCAGCTCACCTTCTCCTCTCTTCCCTAACTGACCTTCGAGTCCACATGGTTGCTTCTCTCTCACTTCCCACTCCTTGCATCACCACCAGCTGGAGAAGAAGGGCCAGAAGAAGGAAGAAACAGGAAGAAACCTCCTCTTCCAGCTTCTGCTTAAAAAGTGACCATGGAGGCATCTAATCAGCTCAGCCCCAGAAGTAGGTCTGGCTCAGAGCTGGGGAGAGTTTCAAGCAATTTCTTACAGGAGCCATCTTTACAGCCCCTTCCCCATTACTAGAAAAGGCTATCATGTCAAACCATAACAGTGAGGAAAATAGTTGGCTTTGTCACAACTCACAGGTCAGCCAATGTTCCATGCTCTTTGTTAACATTAATCACAAATGCACAACCCCAGATGTGAATTTCTGGAAATTCATATATCCTGGCTGTGCTTTCCCTAGATTTCTCAGCTTAGAAGCTGAAAACAGTGAGGGAAATATATCCCATAAATTAAATCACACTGACTACTAGGCTAGGACTTTGGGAGTTTGCTCAGGTATATCAGAATATTTATGAAACACAAAGATGTTCAATAACGCTTGGGATATATATATATATATATATATATTACTACCAAGTCCAACATTCTTAATTTGAATGCAAACATGAGATGTATCTTCCCACAGCCAAAGAAATAATGACTCCAACTGGAAACATGAACTAAGCTCACAGGGCCAGGTACTCAGCTGCTGCAAAATAAGTTCTCTTTTAATAAAATATGCAGAGTTATGCTATTTTGGACCAAAGTATTTCAGGACATTGATGTTTGTTAGTGTAACATGATAACAGCAAATGTCTGTGGGCAGTTGGCATAAATTATAGTTTCAGCCTTCATAGTATCTGACTTGTGATGTAGTTTTTTTCTCTGACTAGCTTTACAAAATCACTGCCACTAAACAAAAGGTAAACAGAGTTTTATCCTGCTTCCCATTTTGCCAATGAAATAAACTTCCTCTTACACCCTGAGAAGATGATATAGCTAGAAGTAGCAATGGAAGCAGCATATACTGTTTATTTTCCAGTTACAGGAAGAGTTTGCAAAGATAGGTTCTTAAAAATAAAAAAGAACAACAACAAAAAAAAACCACCCCAGGTTTTCACTTGTAATTTGAGCACATCTCATATGTAATCAGAGAGTGCAAATAAATTAGTTTTATAACCTAAGGGTGACATTCTTAAAGTTTATAAATCTTTTTCCCGAGATCAGTTGGAAAGATGAAGACTATCCCAGGAGAACAGATGAACCTTTTCCTCTCTTTTATATGGAAATATTTAAAAGCAAACAAATCACACAGGAACACACCATCTTGTCTTGGAAAAAGTTTGACCAGCAAACTAACAAATAGTTCTTCCACTGTCTTAATTTCCTGCTCAAATATCTTCATCTCAGAAGAGTATGCATCCACAAAGGTATGATTCTATGTGGTTATGAAATTAATGTTATTTACTGACTTTCTGAATCCCATCCACCAAATGACAAGCCCTGAGCAAGTCATTACTGTTTGATGATTATGAATTAGCTGACCTCAGGCCACAGAGAAAGGTAGCACTGTCTGGCAGCCCGTAAGGTGTTTTAGTCAACAAACATGCTGTAATGTTCTGATCTGCAGCTGGACATTTCTGCTAGCTTAGTAGTCAGGTGTCTCATCTTTCCAAAAATGAAATGTTCACCTAGGGAAAAAAAAAAGAAGAGACCTCTTCCTACACTTAACAATACTGTTTGCTAGAGGCTATCAGTGCAATCAGAGCTTTCTTCTCCTGACTGCCATAAAACTACTTTCTAATGCAGGAAACATTAAGAAAGCCCATTTCAAGTATAATGGAGCATGAGCTAAATCAAATATCAAGTGCTGCACCATATAAATTTCTTCCTCTTTCCAGAATAAAAGAGACCACCAACATTCCCCTGAATCCCTACAAGGAATGCCAGGTAACATCAACAGCATCTCCAAAGCATAAGACATTGTTCCTTGCCATTGCCTGTTTATACATGTAAAGAGAAATGAGGCCTTTTCCTTGGGGGGAAAGGTGGAAATGCTTGAAACCCACCATTCATTGCAAAGAAGGCCGTGGGTGAGTCAGTGAGAACTGTTTTTCCAGAAGGAAACCTTGAGAAACCCCTCATGGCCTAGGAGATGTGAAATAGGTTGGCTATACCTCCCCCTTCCTACTTCTATCAGACAACTTGGAGGAGGGATTAAATTTACAGTGTGGTTTCTCTGAAAATGTGAGACACCGAGATGCCCCCAAGATGTTAGAAGTTGTCTGTTTGGTACATTGTGGGCAGATGTATGGAAAAGATGAGTCAGTTCCCATGCACAAGCCATGTAATGGCAAAATGAATTAATTCTGCCTTGCTGAGAGACCAGAGACTTTGAGAAGGCTGGATGCATTGGCTCAAGGTCAGTGCCCTGTTATTGGGAGCACACAGGTGGCTGATATCCCACCACAGGCAGAGTGCCTTGGCATTTGTCTATAATGTGGTGTGAAGATACACCTGACTAATGGATTAGTCTCCAGGGATGTCCATACAGAGAGCAATGAACCTGCAGGAGATAGTATCAGAGCCTGGTGAAGAGCAGGATTTCTTGAAACAATCACTTATTTGAACTGGTCTAGACATCCAACTTCCACAAAGCAGTAATTGCTATGTATTTTAGTACTTGTGATTTTGTGCATCTTCTGTAATCGCAGCTTTGCATCTGCTTTTGGAACTCTGGTTCTCCTATTCTTAATCTGATTTTGCAGAGTTGACAATGAACATGTCACAGGTCAAAGAGATCATTGCTTCATTTTGGGAAGCACAGTAAGCAGAAGGAAGTTTTCAAGCAGTTTTCAATATTCCTGCATCGTTAGAAAGAAAGAGGGTTTCTGCAGTGTAATCTCAGCCTGACATTGCCACCATTTTAACAACCATCCATGAGTAGTGGGATGGCCTGAGTGAAACTAGTTGCTTTTCTCTATCAAGTTTTAAGTAGACCAGTGCTGGGACATGAAAACTACCATCAAATCCATCAGTTTCCCTGAGTAAAAGACATAGCTGATAGGCCAGAAGAAAAACTGTGAAAAATTGAATGGGTACTTTTCCTTTCTTTTGTGTAGTAGGTTTGAAGCTCAAAGCTGCAGGGAACATTGTCTCTGTGAACTTCAGCTCAAGGAGAACAAAGCACCCAACTTCAGAACTGCAAATATAGTGCATTTCATTCACGCTCAGGTCACATTAAATGTTTATCAACGTTTATGTGATGCCAATGGAGGCAACAAGGGAATCCCACACACAGTGAGGAGCTTTTACCAAATTTGTTGTGCTGCCTATTGCAATAAATCTCACAGTAATTCTTCACAGAAGAGTATTAAAGCCCACCTGGAACAAAGATGGAGTTGCAAGGATCTTTTTCCTGGGCTTCCTGACATTGTCAGGCTCCTCAAGTGGGAGCTCATCAGGTCACTACCATAATGCACAAGGGATTGAATTAACTTTGACTTTCAGAAATGAAGTTACCCTAAAGCAAGATGATTCATCTCTTCTTCCTGTCCCTCGGCTTGTCTAGCTGAACCAAACAGCCTCAGCCTTTGGGGTCAGAGTAGGTTATGCTTGTTGAGAAAAGGACAGTATTTAAGTGCTTCTCCTGATAAAAAAGTTCTCACTAGCTCTTAATTACTTCCCATCCTGCCTTTGTCCATGGTGGTGTTCCAGCTCCTCAGATTGTGTGGTGCAAGCATTCACGGGAGCATGATCTGAGTGAGTTAAATGCATAAAACCAGATGAATGAACGATACATGGGATTGTAGTAACATTCGAATGGGAAGCAAAGTGAGCTCAGGAGCAATGAGGATTCACAGTTCACTACAGTTGTCTACCTGGTCTACAACTTTAACTGTAGCACATCAAGAAGGAAGTCACTCCTTGATCACCTCTCCCTTAAGTGATAATGGCAACTATACCAACCCGTACCAGCTTCCAACAGCGTGCTCATCCTAAACCTACTGCAGCAAGACTCCAAGCTCAGTTGAAGACTCCTGATAGTACTGTAATTTAGTTAATTAATGCTAATTTTAGTCAGTTGTTTCTGTGTATCCTAAAGAATGGAGTGACTATTCATTAGCCTTGGTGTGTACTTTGAAAACAGCTACAAATTAAAACTCTTTTTAAATGCAAAATTTTATTTGCCTACATGTTACTTTCATTGAGCAAACAGAAATTAAGGGAGAGGATGAAAGAGACTGATGCACATAGATTGCATGAGAATGAGATCTACATGCAGCTGTTAGTTCCAGTCCCTCCACCACGTAACCTGGCTGTAGCCCCATCCATGCAAAGTGGCTTTGCAGTACAAGGTACAGCCTGAGCAGGCAAATGCAGTCCGTTGTGCTATGTTATAAAGTTCAGGTCTTGATCTTAGACTTCAATGTTTGCTATGATGGTGCAGATCCCAGAGGACATGGATTCCTGCATAGCATGTAAATTTAATACAGTAGGGCCTGTGATTTTATGCCTCCAGCTCCTGGCTCTAGGAAAATTGAGAAGCAGTTTCTTCTGCTTGGGAGGGATGTTGCTGCAATTCCAGGGGAAGAGAGTGGTGATCTTAGTGTTGTTGGATTGCACCTCAATTCTTATGAATAAAAAGAAGTTGACACTTTTTGTGTGGCACAGTGAGCATACACTTCCAATTACTTCTTAAATCAAATTCTCCAGTTCCCACAGAGTGATATTAAACCACATTTGACTCAAAACACAGACAAAACAGGTGACTGTACAAAGGTGTTATGCTCTTGCTGCTAGGGCTGAGGTTAGCAAAAAGATGCTGGCAGATTCTTCAAACAGCAAGAGCAAACAATGTTTTCCACAAAGTCTCATCCTGCCCCTCTTCTGTTTTCTTTTCCTAGTGAACAAACCTGATTGCAGGCCATAGCAAAGCCAAGGAGAGAAAAGAAACGAGCTGTAGAATCACTAGCAAGCAGCTAGTGGGTGGAAGTTTGGAAATGTGTTTGATGAGCCTCTGAGTATGGCAAGACCTATAGAAAAGAAGGAAGCAACAGCTACTGTGGGATGGGGGCTTGGAGTGACAGGCTTATATAAGAGCTACAGTGGGCATAATCTTGATGAGGAACAAATCAAAACCTCAAAATGCTGATGGCCTCTGTGAAACAGTGTAAAGAAGTCACATAGGGCAATAAAATAGCAGTATGACATGTAAGGAACCTGAAAATACTTCTCTCATAAGACTGTTGGCTCAGGAACTGTGTATTTTCCCTATTGCTCTTCCTTGAAGGAGAAAGCTAGTGTAGCACAAACTGCTGCTAGTTCAGCATTGTACCCAAGACAAATGTCTTTGATGAGAGTTTTGCAACCAAAACACCTACACAGCCTCCATCCCAGAATGAGCTTCAGCTCAAGCTATTTGAACCTCTGCCAGAACTAGCTCCTACCTGCCTGTGTGCATACACTGCACAGTGAAACCTGCCCACAGAGTCCACCCAAAGGTCAGGGAAACAAAGGCTTTAGTTTAGAGTTTTCTTTCCCATATCTGTCTTTAGTTTATGAAAAAGTGAAATCTGGAAAGATATTGTAGATAAAATAATGGAATTATTGCATGAGATCAAGTCTGGAATACTGTGTCCAGTTCTGTGTCCCTCAGAAGGACAGGGAACTGCTGGAGTTCAGTGCAGGGCCACCAAGATGATGAAGTGGAGCATCTCCCTTCTGATGAAAGGCTGAGGGAGCTGGGGCTCTTTAGCTTGGAGAAGAGGAGACTGAGGGGTGAGGGGTGATCTCACTAATGTTTACAAATACATAAAGGGTCAGGAAGATGGAGCCAATCTGTTTTCAGTGATGTCAATGATAGGACAAGGGGCAATGGGTACAAGCTGGAACATAAGAGGTTCCAAAGAAATACAAGGAAAAATTTCTTCACTGTGAGGGTGACAGTGCACTGGAACAGGCTGTCAGATAGATTGTGGAGTCTCCTTCTCTGGAGACATTCAAACCCACCTGGACGAGTTCCTGTGTGACCTACTCTAGGTGGTCCTGCTCTGGCAGGGGAGTTGCATTGGATGAGTTTGTTTATAACGTCAGCAAGATATCTCTCCTTAGGGGAAAGAACAGGGAAAATGCACCAAATCTGGCACATCAAATCTTTCATATACATGTGCATTTAGTTATGCCTGAGAGGCAGGAATTTTCCTTGTACTGTCACAATACTTTGAGAGAGAAGTGACCCAGTCGAGTTTCTGAGGGCATTCTACTGTCATTTTCCAACCATTCCTAAAACAATAATTCAAATCATACTTTTCACCTCTATTCCTTCATCACAGCTTCTGATCATAAACCTTTCCCAGGTTCACTGTGCCAGCCTCAAAGGAAAACCATTCCACTCAGTAATCAGACAAGCAGAGAAGCCAGTGGGGTATTTTTAAGGGGAAAACCCCTTCCTGAAGAGCTATCCAAACGAACACAGTCACACAGGTCTTATTTACTAAGGTGACTGTTAGGTGTGTGAAAATGCAGAAATAGGGCAGCAAAACTTATTCTCCAGTGAGCACCAGTCTTGTTTCTTGCTGTGGATTCTGCAAGGGGAAATGTACTTATGAATCTCTCCTTGGATAAACTATTTCTCAGTGTGCAATCCGTTGCCCTGGTGCATCTCAAGAGAAGGGGGGACATATGCAAGGTCTACATAAAGTGACAAAAAGCTGCAAGGATCCCTGCTACAAATACTCTGAAATGGATGTAAAAATGGCATTTACAGAAGCAGTTTTTACTCATGTTAACTTTGTGAGACACTTAGTTTCTCCATAAACCTTTCTTCACTGCAGTACTAACAGTTATCTAAGTGGCAGTAATGCTACAATTCTCAGCAATGGAGTAGCAGTCCACACAATCAAAACAAAGCTCAGACACTGCACTCAATAACAACTAATTCCTTCTGAACTTAGGGAGAGTAAAAGCCCTAGGTGAGGCTTATGCCCTCTGTTCTCATTCTAGATCACACATTTCACCTACACTATAATAAGGATTCCTCTTCATAAGCTGATGAAAACTAAAGGATCAAGCCAAACCAATGTCTCTTGTCCTTCTCACTTATCTTTGTGCTTCCCTTGAGATCATTGTACTTTCCCCAGGCTGGTGCCTCCCCTGCCACCACCTGATTCTGACACTCTCTGTATGACCATCTTGGCAGGAGTGCCTTGTTCTCTCTCCTAGGCCAGGATGGTAGGTTAAGGGTCATGCAATTAATAACTGTCCTGATTATTAAAATAAGGATATTATTCAAGATCCCATTTGTGTGCCTTTGTCTTTCCTTCCCTGTCCTATCACAAGTAACACCTACATTTGCCATCTCCTTTCTCTGATTTGAAGTTGGAGAAGGTGGAAGTTTCACCTGGAAAGGGCTCCACTGAACACTTTCCACCTCCCTAAGAGGAACAGAACAGTTCTTGCAACATCAGAGCAGAGCATTTAAGCTGTATCTATGGCTCACCAGACCTGTCAGATAAATCAGATGTAAAAGCAAAGGCTCTTTGTATTCCCAGCACATCTTCCTGACCTGGACATGAAACCAAGAGCCTTGAAGGGATAACCATTATGATTATGTCCTGCTGGGTTCTTACCATTAAAGTTTCCCTTCCTCTCAGTTGTGGTGCATGAATTCTCTTCACCTCATTTCTCATCTTTAAACATGGCAAAGAGGTGCAGGAACACAGGTGAGAGAACATCACCTTGATTAAGGGTCTTGATGATCAGCAGGAACTTCACAAATACAACTGACATTTTTAACATCTTTTAGTCACCCCTAACCCTCAAGAAACTTCTTCATTTCTTCCACGGTGCTTATGTGCCCCTTCCCTCCCTATCTCTGTCCCTGCAGCAAGTGTGCACCTAGCAATTTACCTAACAGTGCCTGGAATTGCTCTTCACAAAAGGAGGCTACATTTTCCCTTTGCGTAGAGTTTGCTTTAATCAGAGGCTTCAGCATGAAAGCCTACACACGCCTCCCTTGCAGCTCACAGATGTGCTGGGAAACTCATTCAATTCTTTGAACATCCATTGTGGCTCAGGGCTACGGTCAAGCACCCTTAATGAAAAGCTGTTTGTGCAATCTATTTCCTGCTGATAACCAAGAACATCTCCTTGAAAAATAAACACACTAATATAAAAATCCCAGGAAGCTGTCAAGCCTGCTCCCCAGTTTCTAGACTCTTCCATGGTAACTGAACTTAGAAAACTACAAAATCCACCTCAGAACAGCCAGAAGCCTCAAGTGAATGATGACTGCAAAGTGTCTCCATTAAGATGTAACTGTTTGTGTTGGGCAGTTTGTGTCTTCTCCCGTTGCAGAATAGTTTCCAAAGACGGTGAAAGAAAAGAAGTGCTTCCATTCTCTTTTATTTCTTCTCCTCTCATGCCTTTGAACCCCTACCACAACTGTCTAACTCCAAATAGGACCAGCATTGGGTTCCTCTTAGCTGTGGCACAAACTACAACAAGCAGTTTCAGAGATATGAACACTTGGTGATGTTTTTTCTGCTTAGTCTTCTCACTTAGCACTCACTTTGAGTTACATGGAATGGGAAGCATTGTCGTACATGCAGCAACAAGTAGATATGTCCTGTACAAGCCTTGCAATTTGTCTGAGGTACCAGTGCTATGACAACTTTCTGTCTGGGAAACATGGACTTTGACTAGGTCATGTCAAAAAATGGAGTGTCAAGCATGCTGCCACTGGTCAAACCCCATTGTCTCTCACCTCTGAGGTTTCATGATAATGTACCCTATTTTTCTTCAAATCCCTCTAACTTACCAAAGACTCTATGATAGCATGAGAGGAAGCTCTCTTAATTGAACAACTTCAAAACTTGAGTCACAGTTTCAAAATGCAAGGGAAAGTGGCTTCCTGAAACTCAAAGTGAAGGCTGTGAGTCAGAAAGTTTGTAAACTTTTGTTCCAAGACTTCCTCTGTGAAATATTGCCTGGAGACTGGAAAGACTCGTCCAATCCTATAAATATCTTGTCTTACTGATGGTACTAAGTATATACATAAAAGGATAAATGCCCTTAAGTGCTTTAGACAATAGTCCTGCACCAGAATAAGCTGGTCAAAATGAGCAATAATAGCTTTAACAACTGACTAATCTGTTCCTGTCTTTCCAGCCCAGGCTTTGTAGCTAGGGAGACTGATTTGTCAGATAAACAATCAACTTTGAATTCTTCACTTAAATGATGCAAAAAAAAAATCACCTAAAGAGAAAAAGAGGGAGAAAAGACAGACTTGAAGAACAATAATGCTGCTAAAAAGTATGTGAGTGAGTCAATCTGCTGCACTGTGAGCAGTCTGTAAGGAGGGTGGCCATCAAGACTTGAACTGCATGGAGCAAAAATTGCTACTGGATAGGGGCAAGTTGAGACACCACTATCCTTGCATTCCATACTGTGACTAGACTGAGCATGCTGAAGTCCCCACCACCTTACCAAGGACTCTGTCCCTAGAATCTGCTTCTCTTGCTGCTTTTTCCTTTCTTTTAAACTTTTCTGGGTATGACTTACACTTAGTTTTCGTGGTCTCAGAATTTCATATTTTACTACTTGAATATCAGGGAGAAAGTTTGGGGTGGGGTTTCTTTTTTGTTTAGTGTTTTGTTTGGTTGGTTTTAATTTTACACTCATTAGATTTTGCCTATTTAAAACTCTGCTGTAGACTCCCTTTGGTCTTATTTGTTGCCAAGGGGAGACAAAAAGAACTTGACCATCAAACAGCGAGACTGCAGACAGTGTGCAGCTTGCTTAACTCCTTGCATGGTTTGCTTTGAGGGGAGGAAGAGAATAGTTGGACTGCAACTATCAAATTCTAGCAAATTTGGAGTTTTTCTTTCTTCAACTCATGAAATATAACTTTTGAGAGAGGTAATCTAGTTGACAGCTTTGCATCTGTAAAGTGCTTTGGTTCCAAATACAAATCCCTGAATGTAATGGATTGGGAGCCTGTCTATAGAGAACTGATTGAAGGATCTGCAAATATAGACATTCAATCTTGCTTAATTAGAAGAGAAGAGCACTCTCATTTCATTTCAAAACCAAACCAGTTGTACCACAGTTATCTCAAGTACCTCAGAGATGGTTGAGTTCACAGTTGATCTCTCCTTTTCCTCAGGGAGGAATGGATAGCCTTGTGTGCAAGAAAATCAAAAGCTCTTGAGCTCTATCCACAGAGTTACTTGTCTATAAATGCTATAAAAATTTAGCATTTAGAAGACATAGTTTGTACTTGGGATCAGTTTTCAGAGGTGCTCAGCATGTATGTTCAATGGTGTTCAGATTCTGGGCACCTGAAATTCCCATGGAAATCTACCCACTTTTTGAAATTACTGAAAGGGAGCCCTTCTGAAAATCTAGCTTTGATAGGCTTTGTTTTGAAGACAGGATATCTCAGAAGCCCATATAATGTGTCTTATCTTCCTCAACTTCCCAAATAGTCTGGATAATAAGATGTATGATATCACCAAAGCTAGTAAATCTCGTTTTCCTTCGAAACTAGAAAAAAAAGGCCTTCTGGAAATTCATCTTTTCCCTTGTACAGCTCCCACATCTGTCTCATTTCTCCAGCTGGAAGATTTTGGTACCAACCATAATGTTTCTGTCATATGGTTAAACAAAGACACTGTAGATCCTTTCTGACAGCATTGTCTTTCTACATTTTCTCACTCAAGTTTCACATCCATCCACCACAAAAAACAGTTGCTTTTGCAGTAGAGAGTGGTTGTTTTAACAAGGCTACAAATGGTATACAAAAGCTTTGGAAAAGAAGAAAAGAACTTTCCCAGTTTGAATCTGCAACAACAATTTCAAGCCAAAGGCAAGAAAATGGATCATTGTTTTCTCAGGTAACTCTTTGATCCAGTCTTCAACAACCACAACTAGTCAGGGCCTCTCATTTTGTAACACCCTTGAAAGACAGCTGTTCTATTTTCTAAATGGGAAGACAGTTCAACTTGATCTTAGCTGTTGCTTTTTTGCCATTAAATATAACTCTGAATAGATTATCAGCGTGTGGAGAAGACAGAGAGCGATTGAACAAAACAAGCCATTAATTTTCTAAATAGAAGTGAACAACTCTCATCCTAGAAACACTGCTGTGCTATTGTCTGAAACACAATTTTCACCTCAAATCGGACAAACCATTTGGAAAGTAATTCAAGTTACTATAAAGGGAGTATGTATTACACACTGGCAATGGTGAAGGGATTCAGTACCAACTACTATGTTAACTGTAGGCAGTGAATTGGAAGCATCTTCTTTTAATAGGTCATAATTGCAATGCTCTGTTGCAACAGCCCATTTGCAAACACTTCAGGTGTTCCACCTCTTTAACTCACCATCATCAAGCTTCACTTTTTCAACTCTGCTCCAATGGCATCACTACTAACTTGTCCCTTTTGTCTTGCTGCCTACTCTGAGTCATGACCTACGTTAGGAAAATGTTTGCCAGGAAGACCTCCAAGTAAGAATCTGTCTCTGCACACATCACCACCAAAAAAATACGTATTCTTATATTTAGGGTGTTATGGCTGATCTGCCAATGACTGTCTATACATCCCATTGCATGGCCATTTTAGTATAGACTACTTATCAAACTAAAGGCCAAGTAAGGGAATGCATCACTACATCACAGAATCACAGAATCTTAAGGGTTGGACATGCCCAACTTAGATATTTTTTACAGACATAAACACACACTAAACTTTTTTTAAGTAGTAGAGGCAAAAATGACGTGGGGATTGGAAACCTATGGATGTTCTCTGTGAACAAGCTCTCCTAGTATGTGACCTCTGTGATGCCTCTTGCTGTGGATCATGGCAGCCTCTGTGCCCACACAGGGCTGAACACTCCACCTCCCCTCTGCTCTCAGCTACTGCAGTCGCAGGCTGCTGCAAGCTCAGCTTGTACATAACACACAGGGATGATGCAGAAACTCCTCCTGGCCAGCTGTAGACTGTGAAGTGTCATTCTTTGTCACTCCCTTTCTGAGTTTAGTTTGAGAAAGGCATCCAGAACTGTCTATCAAATGCCACAGTAGTGGATATAACCCAAGATTATTGTGTAAACATAAATAAAATGTAAAGCAAAAATCGATTTTTATTTTGCTTTCCTTCAGTATCTCCAAACAATGGAAGTTAAATCTCAGCATCACTTTTGTGGATGCAAGTGATCAAAACTTTCATGTTTCATGTAATGCTGACATAAAACAGTAATTTTAAGAGATAAGAATACAGTATGTACAGAATGACAGATGATCTTCCACAATATTAGTTGTGATTTGCTCCTAAACAAATTTCCAGGGCTATTCCACCCTCTGAATATCAATCAGGCCCAGGAGTAGAAAAAAGAGAAGAGGATGGATGAGGGAGCAGTTGGAGTAACGAGCTTTTCTACTTTAATCTCAATAATAGATGAGATTGCATCTGCTCCTTTGCTGGACTCTGAGCAGGTGTAAGGAAAAGAAGTGTCCTATAGAACCAAGCACAAACACTGGGTTTGTGAACATAAAGACAGCAATAAGAAAGAAGAAAGCACGTTGAAGACAAATTTTAACAGCTAGATTTGGACTTGGCTTAGATTTCAGAAGTGGGTTGAGTATAAACTGACTGAATAGCTGTCAGTACAGCCGTGGCTAAAGTTCAATATGCTTTCCATTAACTGGTTTGGTTGTAAAGATCTTTTTTCCAAACCACCTTAATAACTTTTAATTTGAGACAAGGTGTCTTTAGTGAAGTTAACTCTAAAATAATGAGCAGTCTTTTTGTGGCTTAAGAAGGGATTTATTTTGGTTAGGTGGAGTCAGTGAGAACAAGTTCAAGCTGCATTGAAACAAGACATTCTTAAATCGGAATAGACAGTTACACTGGAGTTTATAGAGACATAATTAAAAACAGTTGTACATAGGTGCAATCTCAGGTGGTCCAGACATCCATGTCAGATCGATTTAACAATGGCAGCACAAAATTATACAGCCTGAAACATAGAGAGGCACAATGCCTTTTAAGAGGCTACTTAAAGCAGTGGGTGTCATTTCCTGGGAGGAAATTTGTCTATGTGCTTTTTAAAATTGCCCCTTATCTCCAAAATTGATACGAACACAAAAGCTAGGTGAAGTAAAACTGCCCCTGGCCACCCCTCATGGATTAGAGGCAGGTGACAAACAGCACAGACACACAGAGGAACAGCATGGTGTTGTGGAAGGGGTGGTGTTCACCATCATCACTCAGCCAAACACAAAGTGTTGTGGAAACACTGTCCTTCCTTCCCTGACCCCACCTCCCATGGCTTAGTTATATTGAGTTATATTGTTCTTTGCCTCCCAGACACCTGGACTAGAATTAGTGCTGCCTCATTGCATTTACGTGCTTAGCCAAGCCATCTCAGTGCTTTCAAGGTCACCATCTCCAGTCTCCTGAGGTTGTTGATCCTTTGGTTCTCCTTTAGAGAAGCAGGGGAGATAAACTTCCCAAATGGAGACAAAGGACAAAACTGGAAAAAAAAAATCCAAGCATATGTCATTTTTACATAACACATAAGATGGAGGTCAATTAACCTTGGCTGAAATGTTCTGCCATTGCTCACATGACAAAAAAACAACTCACCTTGTATTTGCTGGTAGTGGATTGGTCGAAGTTTTTTTCTTTTATCCACATTGCAGGCAAGGACACCTGCTAGAGAGACTATCTCTTCCCAAAGGCAGTGACTTCATAATTTTAGCCTGAGTAAGCTACTGCTGTCTCACTCCATTCATTTGTGCAACTTCTATCCTCACAGCAATAATGAGCTGCAACTTACCTGCTGGTAGGTGAGAAAACTACTTGGATTTGCACATCGAGCAGAAACTGATTTTCTTTTACCTGTTCCTTTCTACTTCACCATCCCATGCAGACAAAACTACACTCTGGTTCACCAACAAATTGTCCTCCAGGGCTGGTGTACTAAATCACAAGGGTTAGCCTTATTGTCCTTACTACTTTCTGCTTTTAGCCTGGTAAACATCCACAGGAGCTGCACCATCTTGATATAAAAATATAAGAGACAGGGCTGGTCATTGCGTGGTGGTGGAAATCATTTGCCATGAGGTCTTCAAAACATTTGGCTGTTGTTGGATGTTACTACAGAAAAAAAAAAAAGCAAAAGCTTAAAACTCATGGGCCAAGATACAGTGTGAAAAGTGAAACAAAGCTGTGCTAAAGCAAAACTAAGTACTGCAAAGCAAAACTAAGTACTGCACTCATTTCTTCTCATCAATCAGCAGATAATCAGCCACTTACCAGAAAGTAGAGCTTCATCACATGTAATGGTTCCTTGGAAAGCAAAAGCCATAACCATGAATGTTCCCCTTTTCCTCTTCGTTTTCCCCAGCATCATGTCCTATGGTCTGGGATATCCCTGGGGTCAATTGGGGTCAGCTGTCCCAGCTGTGTCCCCTCCCAGCTCCTGTGCACGCTCAGCCCACTCGCTGATGGAGCAATTGGAGAAGCAGAACAGGTCTTGACTCTGTGTAAGGTCTGCTCAGCAATAACAAAAACATCGGTGTGTTATCAACTCTATTTTAGTCATAAATTCAGAACACAGCCCCATACAGGCTGGGAAAGTTGACTCCATCCCAGCTAGACCCAATACAGCTCCTATGCTTATATCTGTTGACAGGGCAAAGTCCAAGGACTCTTTACAGGGCCTGCACTGCAACCTCCACCCCCTGTAACCAAGCAAAAGCTGCTCCTCACAAACCCATGGTATGCATGAAGAAATGTCTGTTAAAATAAGGAACAATGTTATGCTTTCTTTGTGTTTTTTTAGAACATAAGAGGTTCCAAAAAACACAAGGGAAAACTTCTTCACTGTTTAGGTGAGGGAGCACTGGAACAGGCTGACCAGGTGGGTTGTGGAGTCTCCTTCTCTGGAGACATTCCAAACTCACCTGGATGAGTTCCTGTGTGACCTAGGTGGTTCTGCTCTGGCAGGTGGAGTGGGCTAGATGATCTTTCAGAGTCCCTTCCAATCCTTAAGATTGTGTGATTCTGTGATTCTGTTGTACTAGGTGATACAAAAATGCTTACTAAGAAAAAGTCTGTGCCTCAACACAATCGTAATCCAAGTACACAACAGGAGAAAGGTGAGCACAAGAACTCAGCCAGCAGAAACTCCACAGTCTCTGTTTAATGCCTTATCCGGTGAGCCATGCTACTTCTAATTTTAGCAATGAGATAACTTCCACCTTTCCCAAAAGATGCCAGCTTTCCCATTTCTTTCCCACAGGCCTTTCGTGTCTGGAGATGGAATGTGGAAGCTATTTCTATATGTCATTAGAATGGAGAACTCCTCTTCAGAGACATTTATATTTCAGATGCATCTCCTTGGTAAAACATAAAATGCTATGTTTGAAAGAATCTTTGAAGAGTTTTATTTGAGGCCAGCCATGCTAGCTAAAAGAAGACGTATTTACAGATATTTTCAAGAAGTCCCGTTCACACTATTAGCAGACAACAAAATCTGTCTCTTTATTCCCATGGAGCTGTAATTCTTTTTTTTCCCCCCTGGAGCAGAAACAAAAAACTTTTGCATATGAGAAAATGCTGGTTCATAAAAATGAATTGGGGAAAACAGAGTGTATATAGTATAATCACTGACAGAAGCATAACACACGGTCTGAGCTTCTCTGTGGATGCTGATTTTGACGGTAGATTCACCTGAAGAAAGAAGATCCTAAGCAAGCAAAATGCATAAAACCACATTTCGAGCTTTAATCGTGTGAACAGTCTTGTCTAAGCCTTGGAGTCCTCATCCTGCACCACTGAAGATAATTAGAGTTTTATTGCACTAAAGGAAATCGTGAATGCTTAAACAACATGAGTTAGGGATGCTGCCTGGGACTTAATAGATGTATTTCTTCCTCCTGACTCTGTGACCTCAGGAAACTCACTGCATCACTTGACTTTGCATCTCTTGACTTCATATCTCTCAAAATGCAACGATTGGCTACTTTCTTCCATCTTTGGAATGAGACTTTTCAGAGGAAAAATGGTGTGTCAATCTCCATAACCACTCAGGCCTCAACTTTCCTTATGAAACACCTGTAATAAAAACAGGAATTACTAGTACTTGCAATGTAAAATTTAGTCCATTAGTATCTGAGCTGAGACCACTAGTTCCTTTTGTGTAAGTCACCAAAGAGCTGTCAAAGTGACCTACTGCTGAGCAAAATTCTCTACCAGTGTCGATTTCCCAGGTCATCCCACCTATCTGTCCCCCACCACTACCCAGGTTTCATTCTCATTGCCATATTTCTGGGTTTTATTTAGCTGCTAGACAAGAAATGGTACTGTGCTATTGGGCAAATACAGGAAATAATACCAAGGGGAGACACAATAACTGTCTGCAGATAAAGAAAAGAATGTTGCACCAGAGGACAGGAAGCAATTATTATCATTAGTCAGCAATGATAGAGAAAGAAGTAATTAAACTTCAGCTGCATCAGGGAAATTTTTAGACAGAATATTAAGAAAATAGCTGAAAAAGAAAGAGTAGGCTGAGCTGACAAGGAAAGTTGTGGTGCAACTTCAGTGTTCAAAGGCATATTTCATGAATGTCTTTCTGTAAATAGGCTAAGAACACACTAGTCCTATCTCAGCATTCTTAGGGTCTGAGATGGGAACCTATTTCTATTCATGGGAGTATCTAAACAGGCATAAATCCCATTTACATAATCTGAAAAGTCAAGGAATTTAAGTAGAAATGGAGCTACCAAAGGGCAGTGTGTGACCATCGAGAAGATGTGAATCCTCCTCAGACACCAAAGTTGTTTCCAGTACAAAGCAACTGCTATGAATCTGCCACGATGAGCCTTCACCTCGAATGGCTTCTTGTAGAGCCAGATATTCTATTTCTACCCAGACTGATATTACACAGTGAGACTTTTATAGTCTCATGACAGTCAGGAGGTTACAGTGCATAGGAAATCAAGCCCTCATCCGAGTGCAATGTAAGCACTGGAGTGAGGAAGCAGATGTTCCCTGTGGCTGTGACAACAGAGAAGAGCCTGATCACAAGAGCAATAAGGGACAGTCATTCCTTCCCACTGGTCAGCTTGAGCCTTGCAGGAAGAATCACACCCAAGGGTGACTCCAAACAGTAAACAACTTTACATACTCTGAATTCTCTGTAGAAGTGCCCTGTCTCCAGGGAAAATGCATAAAAAAGAAGCTCAAATCCTTTTCCCCTCCTCCCTGCCTCCTAAGCCCACCTGGAGCCCAGAGGCAGCTAGGTCACAGCTCATTTGCCGTGCTGACTTCCCTTCACAATTCTGACAAGAAGCAGAACATAGACAAATTACAAGGAACTGGAATTAGTGGTTAGAGCAAAATCAGAAAGAAAGGGAGAGGCACAGTTTTTACTGCCTTCTCTCCTCTCTATTTCATTCATTTTTGCTAATCCGATGAAGAAATGGCTCACTGGCAGGCAGAATCTGGAAGTAGCCATTTAAATTTGCTTGATGGCTCCCAAGGCAAGTCAATTTTCAGTCTGACTGGCTTTAATCCCAGTGGAGAGCCCCACCATGCCATTACGTGCCATAGCAGGAGTAAGACTAGGGAGGTAATCACATTGCAGCACCGTTCCATTTAGCCATAATCTGTAAGGATCTCATGAAAGCATCAACCATTATTATGACTCCTGATGTCCTTCAGGCAAAGTCTTTGTGGGGAAAAAGGAGAAGAAAAAAAATAGAAATCTCCACCTGTCTAAAGGAGACAGGCACTTTCATTCAAAGGAAAGGGAGGTGAGATGTAGAAATGACACAATATTATTTAAACATCCTATTACTAAAATTACAGATCATCTATATAAAACTGAGCTATAGGACCTTAGTCTGTCAGCTAGATCAATGTACCTGCCATGGTCACAGAGATGCAATGAGCTGAGGAAGCATTTGGGAGACAGAATTTGCTGTAAAGGCTTCCAGCTTCAGTCCATCACACCCGGTGTCCTTCCCACAGCACTAAATAGATGCTGCAGAAGGCAATGCTGGGGACGGCAAGGATGGCCCTTCCTCAGCCCATTGCTGCCAGGCTCACATCTGGAGGCTTGAGGCAACTTTAGCATAACCCCAGATGGTTTTAGCTGGCTGCTTTATTAAGATATTTAAAATCCATCTCCGGTGTCTGACTCTTTGATCTCTTCTGATGGATGTAGGCTCATTACATATGGTATGAGGAAACAGTTGTCATCAGTGGCTACAAACCTGCACAGTTATTAATTAACGTGACTAGCCCTGAGACAAAGTATATGGACCAGAGAGGGTATTTGAAGAATTGCTGATATTTCCACACCTACTTTTGACAGTTTCTCTGGTTGTAAGTGGAAACTCCTGCTCATGTATGTAAATAAATGAGAGAGGGATCATGAATATAACACACCCTAGTATCATGAGGAAAGGGAAAATAGTCAGTTGCCAGGGACTGCTTCTCCCCATTTTCATCTCCAACGTTTTGTGAACTGGCTCAAGGAGTATCAGGCAGGCAGGTAGGGCTGAGGAATCTCAATTTGGGACAATGGTAAACAGAAGGGAAAAAGCAGGATTCAAAGAAATGGCACATGGAGAGCATCCATGAAGAGGATTGTTTTCCAGAGAGAAGCAAGGAAGACATAGTGACAGGATTGAGAGCATTATATATACTGAGGCATATTCAGCCTGCAAGAGGCAATGCCAAGAATGGCTGTATTTCTTAGGAGGGCATCGATCCAGGAGATGATGTATAGTAACAACAAAGCTGCTGACAGCAGTCCAGGGCATCTGAATTGTGCTGGGACTCCTGATTCTCAGGGTAGGATGCACATGGAAAACTGCAGTGTGAAAACTAGGCATAGCACAGAAGCTAACTCTGAGGATGCTGAGATATAGCCATGATGGCTGATGTTGGTGACCTAGAGTTGAGAGGAGCTCAGTCAGAGCACTTGAGCTTCACATGGAGGGCAGGGGCAACCTTCCCACAGTACCATACCCAGCAGCCCAATTGCTGCAACAGAAGGTGTCTCTGTCAGGAATAAGATGACCAAGGAAGGAGAGACTTGGATTACTAGGAGGATTTGGAAGAGCTGGAGCCCAAATCAGTCTGAGAAAAGAATGGAGTCAAGTTTCCAGAACAGACTGAGGAAAGGTCACACCTTGCTCTCCTAAACTGTAGATTTGGTTTCTGCAGTTGACTTAAGAGTGAGGCAGAGAAACAAAATATAGAAGAGGAGGTGATGTTCCCTTGCAGGAAGGCAGGATGGATTGGGATGCGACAAAACCCAGACGAGGGAGGAGAAGCTTGAAATAACATATTTGATCTACCTACACATTCAAGGGATTCAGGAGAAGGTCTAAGG
The DNA here is from genome assembly GCF_028858725.1 of Colius striatus. NCBI lineage: Eukaryota > Metazoa > Chordata > Aves > Coliiformes > Coliidae > Colius > Colius striatus. The sequence goes on along the minus strand of NC_084762.1, from coordinate 90,350,215 downwards.
TGCCCACCCTACAGAAGCTGCTAAAATGGGTCACAATGTGCCTGACCTGGCCAAGGGCCTGAGAAATGACACATCCACTCTCCTGTGAAAAGATCAGCCATGTAGTCACAGGGAAAAAAACAAAGAACCTGGATGGATGCAATATAGTTCTCGTAACTCACTCAGAAGAAGGTGTCTCAGACCATGCCAGGGTTTTTTATTTGCCAAAAAAATATGCCTGCATATATATAACCAGAGATTTGTGGAGAGAAGGGGCATGAGAAATTTCACCCCTCCTGCTGGATTTTAATGTGGCACTCGATGACTTGTAATGGCAAAAGATCTATTGTTTCTCCAGTAGCAATAAAATAAGGTTAAAACAAACTCCAACATAAATTTCCCAAACAACCCCATATAAACACAGCTGTTCAATGAAGCGGCAGGAGCAGCTGCCAGCCGAGTGCTGCCCCCTAATGCTGTCATCTTATGGAAACGTCCTTTACAGTGCCTTTTATTAATGAAACACCATTTCCCTGTAGGACGATGGAGAAAAAAAAATGATTGTTCTTGCGATCAGGCTAAATTTAACTTAAATGTAACCTTGACTTCAGCAGATGTGATTTTGACTTGGTTGCCTACAGAGTCGGTTATTTTCTACATCATCAAATAGACAGTTAATGTAAAATAACACTGGTTAGAAACCTTGATTTTAGAGAAAAACCCTGTTGTGGTTAAACAAAGTTTGTTGGAAGACAGAGTTGGGAATTACTTCATAAGCGTCTTTTTCTCTGAACAAGTTCAGCCCAAACATACATTGTTATGAAAGAAACAGATTCTGCTCACAGGGACCCAAAAGTTCTGTGGCTTCTCAGAGCCTCTGAGAAACAGGAATGCAAAAGGGAAAGGATGTCCAATACATTTCTAGTGCTTTTAGCCTTTGGCAATGGGACTTTCCCTTATTCTGAATATAAAATTCACCTTTCAAGCAAATTTAGGGTGCAGACGGTTTGTACAGCCATCCAGCCACAGGTATTCCTGTATGAATCCTAGAAATGCAGCGTCACTGGAAATAACTCAAGTTAAATGCTGGCTTTTGCCCTGATAGAGACAATTTATATCCTTTTCAGTCTTTCTTTTTAGGATCAGCTGATCAGTTCCTTGCCCCTTTGATGCCTGGTGGCAGTAAATCCATCCAGAGAAGAACCCAGGTGTCCTGAGGCCAGTGCAGTGTTCTAAAATACACAGGACGGTGTGTTTCTCGTCACTCTCCACATCATTCATTGTTTCCCTGGCTTCCTCAAGTCCTTCTTCATTGTTTTCCCCCCATTGCACCTTTTTCCCTGGTGCTACCAGTGACTCTCACCCCGGCCCTCTCTGTTGCTCTTGAAAGTAGCTTCCCAAATGGCAGAGCATCCTGACATGGTCCATGGAGAACGTGGTGTACATAGACAGATGTGTTTTGCCATCAAGCTGCACTGCAGCTGCCTTGCAGGAAGGCACAAGGAATGGATCATGGGTCAGGCACTTATTTTCCCAGTGGCTCTTGGCTCTGACTCACCTTTCCTGAGTCACTCTTCCTGACACTGTCATACCTACCTGACAGCATCAAATCCCCCACTGTCACTTCACTAAAGGATTAGAAAACCTTCCACTGTCATTTGCCTGGGACAGAACAATTTTCTTCAGGGGGCTTTTTTTCATTCTTCCTCCTCTTATTGCTGCTTGACAGGAAACCATCTCATGTTGTTCTGCTCCAAAATGTCACCTGTCTGTGGAGCAGCAGTCCCCATTTCCCTCCCTTCTTCCCACACCCTGCTGTTTTACCTGACTTTGAAATGGCAGCTCAGCAGACATTATAAAATCATCTATTTTTTAATAGGTTTTTTTTTCCCCCCACAGCAAACTACAGATATATATTTATATATCTGCTGAACATGGGCATCTGAGTTGGGCAAGAAGTTGTTTCAGGGCAGATCCCTGTGGTTTGAATTAATAAGTATAAAAACAGAAAGAAAGATTGAGATGATAACTAGGTAGATAGATAAGAGGGGGGGGATTATTTAAGTACTTTGACTATTATAATTTTAATGCAAGTGCCTCTATGCAGATGTGAGGTCTGCTGCCTTTTCAGAACAGATAAAACTACGTGCTCTAAATTATTGCAGGAAACAGAAACACAAATAGCACTGTCTCCCGTATCTGGACAGATTCCGTTTTTATTGTCACCTGCCTGACAGCCAGGCTGTTGCTGCTTACTAAAACCTGTCTGTAACTGAAATCCCCGGGGTAATAAGCTCCCTGTGAAACAGGTTCCTGACTGGAAAAAATCTGCACATCTCCAGATTAAATCAATAACAATTAAGAATTCTTTGAAATCTAATTGGAAAAGCAGCTATTTTGATCAGTACCATGATGTTATCTGGAAATTGTATTTTGTTTATCTACAGCAGAAGAAGGTTTTCTTATTTGTGGGATTGGCTTGCCAGCTTCAGACACATCCTTTGATCTCTCAGATGATACAGTGAACAGAAACATGGGGGTAATCAGAGGGATTATCACGGGATGGGGAAAACATTTGATCTATTTTTAAAAGTATTTTTTTTATTAATAACTTTGGGGGTTGGTTATCATTAAGAAAGGAAGAGACTGCTCTCCCATCTTTAACAGTGTTAGATTTCTCTGAAGATGACTGATTCATGCAGTTAATAATACTTAGCATTTATATAGTGCTTCCTAACTTCAAAGCAGTGCACAAATATTTCTCATTAATAACAGATACCAACCTTCTGCATTATTAGTTTCAGGAAGGGATGAGGCTATTTGATGTCTCTCATATGCCTGTGGATGGTTTCCTGTTCAGGCCCCTCTTTAGTTGTCCCAGTGTAACTGTGACAGAAAATCCCAGGCAGAGAAGACAACTAAATTCCTGGTCAAGAATATATTGAGACATGTTCAAGCATGCTGTCTGAAAACTCTCTTACTCACGTTGAGGTCTTCTACACCTTGCATAGACTATCCTATGCCAAGTTAACAGAGTTTCAAGTGCTTATTGTAAGCGCAGTACTCCTGTTTGAAGACCTCTAACAATAGCAATGCTCCACCCTGCCCCCCACCAAAAAAAAATGAGGACAAAAGAACATAAGCACAGAAAACTAACTGTGCTTTGTGTGGGGAAATCTGATGTTTAAAACAAAACAAAATCCAAACCCTAGAGTGAACTTGAAACTCTCAAAGGTTAGTGACGTCTTCTTTTTTATCCCTTGAACCTAGTTTTCTTATAGTACACATTCATGCCAACAAATAGCAGATGGTGATGGCAGATATGTACTAAAACAGCTAAAATTGTATTCCTTGCAGGAGTATCTATCATGCTGATCAGGCTGAACAGTTTGTGCTGGCAGCAAAGTCTGATCCACGCTTGGAAGGAAAGATCAAAACCTTTCTTGAGATGCCTTTGGATGGTGCTTCAAGTGTCTCACTTTACAAACAAAGGTAGATTTGCTCTTGTGGTTCCTGGGAGCCACTCAAGATAGGAATGTTGCTATATTATCCATGTGACTTTACTGGGAGGGTGGCTCGAAGCAAGCCTACATCAGGGATGGAAAGGAGAGATCGCAGGTGCTTGGTGATCTCCTGCTCTATCAGGTGTCCTTCCTCATGTGTGGAATTGAAAGCAACTTGCAGCTCTTACTGCTAGGGTCTACAGACGAGCCAGACAGGCTCATTGTTTTTTGCTTAGGCTCACTGTAGTGTAACTTTTTCTCCTTTCCAGGAAGATTTCCTAAGAGATTTCTGAGTTTCCAGGTCTTTGGCTTCTGTCTGGCTCACTGCAGTCAGTTGTGAAAATGTTTCTTGCAGCAAGGAAATTTTTTTCACCAGGAACTGGCGTAAGACTCATTATGGAAAGACTAAGTCTGACATGGATAAGAAAGAGAATTAAGAGAAAATTAGATCTACAAGGAGCTCATCAAGAACCAGAGCTGCCCTGGCCTCCAGGAGATCACTCCATCTGTGCTAGCATATCAAAGAGGGGCCTCTGAAGGGCTAGCATTTTTTCAGACAGTAGTATTTTTCATTCCAGTCCCCCAAAACTTCAAATGATGTCCTTTGATCTTATAGCAAGGAAATTCATGGACTGTGAACACAGACCTTACCCTTTCCAGTTACTTTCCTCCTCCAAATACTTTGGCATAAGACTATAGGGTAGGATTATTTTAGAGGAAGAGCAGGTGGCCTGAGAGTCACAAGTCCTGAGCTCTGAACATATCTGTCACTGGTTTATGGTGTGATCTCAGGCCAGTTACTGAGGGCCTGGTATTGGGACATGCTGAACACCCACCTCTCCCACTGACTCCAGAGGAAGCATTGTCTGTTCCACGCATTGAAAGCAAAGAACCTCAACCTTCTTAACTCTTTTGATGTCTGCAACAAAAAGATCTGCTTTCTCATCCTATCTCCACAGGGTATTGCACCACTTCTCTGACATTCATATGGCACTGTCAGATGTACACAGTGTGAAAGAAACTACAGTAACTCCACTGTTTCTCACAGTGCTGGTGTAGCACAATGCCTAAGCTTTGAGGAATTGCCCAGATTTTTCTCTGCAATCCTCCAGGCACCTTAGCAAGCTGATCTCTCAGATTTGACAGAGCTGGCTTTCTCCAGGCATTCTGGCTGGTAATCCTAGATGGCCTTTTTGTAGTGATACTAATTTTCCCCTATTCACATTGCCTACTGATGAGCTGATTTGAAGTTACCTCTTGCTTGTGGCTTTGCACTCTTTTATCTGATTGCTGAAGTGGAAACTGGGCTTTTCTCTTAGACAGAAGCAAAGCCACAACAGCAGCACCAAAACCTGGCATGCAGGTCTAAGCTTTGAAAAATGTGAGTGTGTTGGGCTCTAATAGGAGAGAAAGCAGCCCCTGTGCCTGCAGGGAGCTCAGCCAGATCCAGCATTTTTCATAGATGCCCCATGTCTTCATCAGTATGCAGATCCATCTGCACTGCTGAGATATCTGCATGGTACAGACAGGGAGTGGGGGAATACATTTATAAATAGGATCACTTCATCTTTCCCTTTCCCGCTATCCCCCCTCTCCAGTAATCCCCACTGATGGAGGTACTTCACTGCTGAGAGCTGCCAGTTCCACCCTACCTTCATACCTGCTCTAATGTCACCAAACACTCTTCTTTGCATTGTAAATGAAATAAAGCAGCAGTGGATGAGAGGTAGGGATGGGGAAGGAGGGATCGACTTCAATGACTGTCAGGAGTCTCAAAATACTGTTTATCATTTGATTAACAATGACAGGTACTGGAGTTGATGTGAGTCTGACATTACAGTGCCTCCATGCTATTTCTAATAGGTATCTTTTTAAATCTAACAGGCAAATAATAGTATCTTCTTAAAAAGAATGCAGACCTTAAACCTACCCTCTGTAGCACAACAGCCTGCACCAAAATGTCTCAGAGCACCAAGTAAAGCTGACTCTTCCTGCTCACTCTGCTAGAAGATTGTTAAATGTACGGTCACAGGGAAATTAAACATTGTTCCTACTCATGCTTACTCACACGAGAAGCTGTTGAAGCTGTAGTCACACTGAATGCTGCAATCACATTAGTACATCACAGTAACAGTTGCTCAGAAGAAAAACACAGCAAAAAACGATGAGACACAGCTTTTTTGCAATTGGATTGAAGTTTTTCTCTTGGCATCTCACTGTGATTTTCTAGCAAAGTCAGTAGCAGAGTTACAGAATCTCAATTTTCTTCTTCTGTTCTACAAGGTGAAAAAACCTCTAGTGAAATTGTCCTATGCACACAGTCCTTGCTCTGTTGTGGTTTAACTGTGTGGCCTTTGTGTGTGTTTTCCTCCTTCCCTAAGTTCACACTGTCTGTTGATTTACCCTTGTTTGTCTGATTGCAGATATAGAAACTGAGCTCTGCTTTCCAGAAGTAGAGAAACTACCCCAAATTCCCCAGGAGAGGCAAACATCCCTCATAAAGCTTAAAAAGTCACAATTTCTAGCCTGCAGATTTTCTTTTCTTATTAAGGAAGTAACAGAGGAAGTTCTGGAAATTCTGTCATCTGGCACTAAGGATGTAAACGTTCAGAAACAGGCAGTTTGGTTTGAGTAAAAGTAATGATTTGAGTAAAAGAGTTACATTTTAACAAAAGATGTGAAAGACGTTGAACCAATTTACCCACTAGACAGATGACTGACAGATTTGTCAGAAGCCAAAAGGTCACAGCAAACACTCAGGGCAGTTCTGCTGTTTCCCTTGGAAAATAGATGCCCTTGTAATTGTCAAGAGATGCCTGTTGAAAGAGGTGATTGGTAGAAGCGTGCACACATCAACCACTGCAGCTGTGAAAAGAAAGGGAAAAAAAAGCACCTGTTACATGGGCACAAGCATGGAGAAGCTCCATGGAATGGTAGTACAGCGCTGAGCTAGGCAACAATAACAGTTCAGTGGCAGATTTGTCCCTGATTCATGCTATAATTCAGTGGGAAAATCTGCTTCTGAAAGGCTTTGAGAACAACTTTGTGTAAGATGAGACTTCCTCCATTGGCAGAAAAGTTCACAGGTCTAGTGGAACAGATCAGCAGACCTGATTTCCCAAACACAGCCTCCCAAAAAGGCTGCTAACCTCACCAAGGAGCCTGGGACAGCAGGAAGAGCTAGAATGAGTAAGGAAGAAAGTCAATTCACAAAGTGAGTCCCTAAACACAGAGGGACATAGATTGTCCCTCATACAATATGATTCAAATATAATATTACAGGTCAGCATTTCCTAACTAGCAAAGATGTCAGGAGGTTGGGGCATCCCTTTTTTCTGTTGTATCTAGCAACAGGACAAGGGGCAATGGGATGGAGCTGGAACACAAAAAGTTCCATTTAAACGTAAGAAAAAGCTATTTCACTGTTGAGGTGATGGAGCCCTGGCACAGGCTGCCCAGGGAGGGTGTGGAGGCTTCTTCCTTGGAGGGCTTCAAGATCTGCCTGGACACGTTCCTGTGTGACCTGATCTAGGTGAATCTGCTTCTGTAGGCAGGTTGGATTAGATGATCTCTAAAGGTCCCTTCCAAACCCTACCACTCTATGATTCTATGATTTGGTTATTGAGACACAGCTCAGTGAGACACTGACTTCAGGATACCAAGATATAAGGGTCAGCACAGACTTTCACAAGCTCCTGTGGCTTAGCAACACATCCTAGGATCTAGAGTACCCAAAGCAGTTCTGGATGGAATTATGCAGGGTAAATAAGATGTACTGCCTGGTTTCCAGCCCAGGAGAGAAAGAGACAGCAGGGATGGGAGATGTAATAAAGAAGAAGCAAGGGCATGCATGAAAGGTGTATGGCAGCAGAAATCTGGAGGATAGGATAGGATAGGATAGGATAGGATAGGATAGGATAGGATAGGGGGAGAAGGGGTGGGAAGCAGTCACAAGAACTGGAGATAATTGCAAAGATGCAATACTAGAGATCTCAGGGGAAAATCTGACAGGACTGAAAAGATCAAATCCACTTGTTTGTTGTACTATAGCTCATGATTTTGCCTTGAAGCCTCCTAGATTCCTCTGTCTCTAAACAGCTTCTTACATGCCAGCCCTGTTTATTAGTCCTTCTTTCATCTTGGCTGATGGAAATCCTCTCAGCAGCCCAGTAGCTAACTGAGAAAGTATCTGTAATGCTGGATAGTCATTCTGTCTGCTGTCTGTGTAGACACAAGGTAGATCCAGGATATGACCAAAACATATGTGCTGAACCATATAGCACATATGACCACAGCATTTGTGCTATATCCCTACAGGGTGTGCCCAGCATGACTTAACGCTTCCTAGAGGTGCTAGCTTTCACTCCATATGTGTTTGCAGGGTATCTACTGTGTTTGCACGGATTTCCATCCAGGAAAACCCAAGAATAAGTATGGCAGCCTTCACTCTGCTTAGGCATTTCCAGGATGCAACAGATGGGCTGACTGCACATACACTATACAACCTGTGCACACTAATTTCTCTCTGAGAAACTCTAATGGGAAAAATGGCAGTCCTATGTGAAGTATACAAAGAACTATTGCACTACTTACTAATACCTTGCATTTAAAAGTGGTTGCTGACGTGCAGGAATATTATTAATAGAAAATCAGGACTTCAGATCTTCAGATCTTGAAACTGAGACCTCTGTAGTGTAGAGCTATGACAGTTTTTGCAATGGACACTTGGCTATGGAACAGCAACTCATTACACCAGCACAATTGCTACACCAGGGGTTCTTCCCATGTGTCTCCTCAAGTATCAAACTTCAGCACCTAAGAGGCAGCCTCTGGCAGGAGGTTCAGGCTGGATATGAGGAGGAATTTCTTTGCTGAAAGGATTGTCAGGCATTGGAACAGGCTGCCCAGGGGGGTGCTGGAGTCATCATCCCCGGAGGGGTTTCAGAGATGGGTGGATGTTGCACTGAGGGAAATGGTCTAGCAGTTGATAGGGCTGGGACAAAGGCTGGGTTCAATGAGCTTAAAGGTCTCTTCTAGATGAAGCGATTCTATGATTGTTTGAATGAGACAAAGATATAGTTGCTAACAGGCACCCAGGTTAAGCAGAAGTTTAGGACTTGCTGAAACATTGCTTGAAGTTTACCAGTACATTTTCTGGCTGGTAGCCAGATCTCACAACTTTGTAGTTGTCACTGTAAGATAGATCCTACAGATCAATCACCTTGCTTGGCAATGTCATGTCAGATTGGGATGACAGTAGGTTTCATCAGAACCTGCCATGGGTGTTTTTGTCACTTACTTCACATATGGAAAATCTCATCTATTTTTGCCAAAATTTCATGTGGAGGAATTGGGAAGGGATGAGGAGGAGTAGAAGGGGAGAGGTGTGACAGCAGTGTCAGTCTGTCCTATTTCTGACATTTGGAAAAAAAGGGATTTTCATTTCTCATACAGTGCTTAGTTCTGACCAAAAGGAGAAAAAACATATTTTTTAAATTATTTTAAAATGAGGGAAGTGTATTTAAAAGTGAGGTCTGAATGAAACTGTTGAGTTCTCAAAAAGTATTTCATTTCTCCCTGAACTTTTCATTCATGGAGATTATCAACATTTATGTGGTTCCATTCTGACTCAGAACAAAACTGGACCTCAAACCCATATTTCTTCCTGGAACAGAGTTCTTGTGATCCCCTCCCGCCGTGTCAAACCAGCGTGGGATGAGGAGGATGGCACTGCCAAAAGCACAGTTGCTGACTCCACATTTATGTCTTGGTTTCACCTTCTGAGTCAGAATGTTAATTTTAATACTTTTGTAAACCTTATATATTTCATGGCCTAAACTAAGGGCGTGTAGGTACAGATGTGACATTTCTGTTATGTCACAGTCAGGCAAGAGGGTATCAGAAGTATGGATAACTAGAAAGTACCATGCCCATCACTAACTCTCCTTGTTGCTGCCTTGGCAAGCCTGAGGTGAGCAAGGAAAGAAAAAAAGGAGTGCATTAGGCTACAAGAAAGTGAATAAGACAGAGTTTAAGACACAAGCAATAGCAGAAGCAAGTAAGCAGCCAAGAGGAATAACCTTGACTGATGAACAACGTTGATGTGTGATGTCCTTTCATGTGGAACAAAAGGAAAACATGAGACTTTACCCGTGTTCTTTCTGCCTGAAAAACACCGCTGATTACATACAGTAGAGGTGAAGTTAGAAGTCAAACACAAGCCCTCAGTCTTCTCTTTTACAACCACAATCAGACAACAGACTGAAGGGTATAAAAAATGCAAAAATCACAGTTGCCATGTAGAGCGTTGCTAGACGGATCCCTAAAGACAAAGAAGGGACTACAGGCACTTAGCAGTTTTCATGTCCCCTTGGGAAGGAATTGCCAGAGGGAAAAACTATAAATCTGTGAATTACTGAGTCTGTGTGGTGACCTAGAGTTCCCTCAGTTCTCCCTCCCTTTACTTTTTTCAGAGAAGATGTGGGGGGGATGATGTTATTTGAAGTTGAACACTGAATAAAAACAGATACAAGCAAATCAAGAGATTCCAGCTAAGAACTGGCTAGGAGAGGCTCTCCAGAAAAGCAATGGGTTACAGCACTGTAAGTCTTTCAGAGCTCTTCCTGACTGATCAGCAGCAGCCAGCTACCCACAGTGACACTCACAACACAATACTGCAGTAAGTAGAATAATCAATAAGATAAATAGGTTGAGTTTTTCCCTTTCCTGCTTACAGCACTGGACTGCAAGGTACCTTTAAACTTAGTTTCCAGCTGGTGTCATTACTGTCTTGATTATTCTGGTCTGTTCTCTGTTTCCCTGGCTTTGCTCAGAAACATACTCTGATGATCTGCTCCACTGAAGCACCTAAGTTATAGAGAGGCCTAAAAAACACACCTCCTCCCAAAATGGAAGGCATTTCTGATGAATTTTCATTTCTGAATGGAAGGCTAAAAATAATACCCAACTATCTGTAATCAGAGCACAAGTATAAATCACACATGATTCATGGTACAGGCATCCAGTGGGAGTTTCTCACGAGGGATTGCTTCCCCTGGGCCTTGGTTTCAATGTGAGACTGATGTGTTTGGCTTCTCTCGCATTTCTGTAGAGCATGAGTAAGACTCCAGACCCAAGACTACAAATTCACCTGGGGTGTTGACATCTGCAATCTAACTGAATTGTTTAAAAGAGTTCATTTCAACACCACAGGAGCTCATTTATTTTGATAAGTTACCTTTCCCTCTTTTGGCTAATAAACAAAATCAATAATAAAGCTTTAACTTTCATTTCTCCTTCCCCTTAAATCCTTTACGTCCTTTGGGCTGTTATGGACTTGAGAGATGCCTGATAATGCAGGTCCAGGAACATCTTTGTATCTGTGCAGTTATCCAGAGATTTCTTTCCCTTTCCCTCAATATTTCACTATGTGTCTAGGGTATTGTTCTACTTTCTAAGTTACCAATGACTAATTTAAATTGTCCCAATTTTCAGCTCCCCTCTGGCAGCCTCCCCCACTGATCCCAAAGGAATTTCCCAAGACACTTCCCCTCCTTTCTTTCTCTCACTCTGTCTCCCCTCTCAATATCTAACAATTTATGTAAATGAATTCATTGCTATCACAATAATGTTGGACAGAGAAGGAGGGTCTGAGTGATAATGAAAAATACATGAACAGCTCTGGGAAAACACCGTTTTCCTTAAATTTCCATACCCTGCAATACACCTCCTTAAAACTGCCTTAACCAAGACTTTGTTCACATTAGCCAGTGATACTTGAGCACTCTTAAGATAATAATTTTCAGGTGAAATACATTTTCCAGGCAGTAACCATAAGTCACTACTTGCAGCTCAAGCATAGCAGACCATTTCTAATTCTAAAACCTGAAATTATCTTCACTTATAAGAGCTGCTCCTTTAAATGGACATATTCCTTAAAATGATGCTTATTCCACATGCATCATACATGTTTTATGTATTAGTATGAAAACAAAGATTGTTTGCTGATGAATCTTTGACATTTGCCAACTTTGAAGCCATGTAGTTGCCAGAAGAGGGTTTTACTGAGAGACCTGAAAGGCCACAATTCATTTTGCCCACTGGCATCCCTACCGTGACTGAAGATTTCTTCATTCAATTACTCCAAGTCTAGTCCATTTCCCTGTCTCCTATGGCAGCCTTACATTGTTCTGTATTGAAATTGTATGAAGCAGACATACAGGCCTGAATGCAGGCAAGAATTTTATTTCATGGTCTTAAAACCTTCAAATTACACATGCACAATAAATATTGACAGAGAGGTGAAATGAAGACTTTGCTGCGTCTCACAGCAAAGGTCACAAGTGGCACAAGGGAGTTTGTATGGGAGATGTGACAAGCACAGTAGAAAGTCTTGTGTCTTTTACTGGTGCACTAAGAAGGGGCTGCTACCTGGTACACCCCAGAGTCATACCCCACATATAAGGCATGCTCTCCTTAGTTCCATCTCCCAGATCCTCTAGAGAATGGGGGAATATTTTATGTTTCTGCACTCATTAACAACACTAAGGGACCAGAAAGTAATTGCATAAATTCTCTTGCTCATAATTTGATATTCTTTTGCTTGATTTCATACTGGAAAATGAAATAGGATCATAACATAGTTCAGCTGAGAAAAGACCTCAGGACCTCTGAACTCAACCTCCTACTCAAAGCAGGGTCAGGAATGGGGTCAGAGGAGGTTTCTCTGGGGATTATTGAGTCAGGCTTTAAAAACCTCCAAGGATGGAGAATGGAGAAACATTCTGGACAACCTCTGCTTCTAAAAACTCACCTAGTCTAGCAGCTGGTCTAGATGCTCAAAATTGTTTGCATCCCTTGGAAGCTATAAAAATACTGTACACTTGTCAAGGAACATTTTCTAGTTGAGGGATTTAAGCAAGTCACTGGCTACAAACTGGCATTGTCTTCCAACACTGGGTTTCCAAAAGCTGTGCTACTACAGACCCTGGAAAAGCCACACTCTTTGATGTGTGCAAGGTCGTGTCTCAGCAGTCCCATCATAATGCTGCAGCCACACTTGGCTTGGTTCTAGTACATATTTCAGAGTCAGGAGACCTGATGCATAGAGAAGTTTGTGACTTGCACAGAGACAAGTGTAAAGTCACTTAAAAAGATGGGAATTCCCATCTGCTGCCCTCAGTGTCATGTTTTATCTCTGTCTAAGCAGACTTCAGGCCTAATCTGCTCCTAATGGAGTGGACATATGTCATAGGGGATCCACAGAAACTCCTGAGCTACCATTTACTTTTATTGCCTTATCTTTTCCACTGTAGCTATTGAAATTTACAGCTAATTTACAGATCTTGTTCCTAAATCCTATCTCTTTTGATCCTGTTCCCTACCAGACCATCATTCCCTGCTCTTCAAAGCTTTGTGTTGTAAGCTGGTGCAAATCAGACCGACTCCAAGAAGCTGCCAGGGGCAGCATCAGGGTTTGCATTTTTATGTGCAGTTCTGAAATCTGGCAATTAAGATGCCAATAGACAAAGTCCTGCCTCTGGCAGCCCCCTCTGCCCTTCACAGCAAGACATCTGAGCTGCTCATCCATTAGGCTTCCTCATCACTGCAGCCATCAGCATTACATTTTATGGAAACTCCTTGCCAACTTTGCTTTCTTTAAAATTCTGCCCTGTAGTCCTGGAGCTGTTTGAAAAGTAGTTTAGTTATTGGTGAGTGGGATGAGGGTAAAATAGGACAGAAATGGGAGGGAGGAAGGGGGCAGAGAATTGGCAGTGATAACCTCATCAGCCTTTTGTCTCTGCTCATCACTCAGGATCCCTAATTGCAGATGAGCACCAAAGAGAGTGCAAAATTTATCTGCCAGAAATAACCTTCCTTTGCAGCCATCACACATGACACATCACACAAGTCTGTGTTAAAGATATAGTTCTTGTCTGTGAGGAATTCCAACAATAAAATATCTATTTCAGATCTGATTTTCACTGTACTTGTTACAAAGATGTTTGTTGTAGGCTATATTAAGGACTTTATGAGGTTTTTCTACAACATTTTCACAGACTCCTTAATGCCAGAAGCAGGTAACTATGATGGAGAATGTCTTACTGACCACATTTGCTACTCCAGCCTCCTTATTATGCTATTTGCATAAGAAAGGGGATACTAGCTGCTTTGATTTTCTAACAGGTATCCAAACCTTGCCTGAAGTAGGAAGTCTTAATTTGTGTGAAACCTTCCATCCTTATTTCCCACACAGAGGCAGGCACAGCTCTGGCCATGTAGCTGTCGCCAGTGCCAACGGGAGCTCTGTGAATCACAGAGGCCCCCACAGCGAGCTGAGAACGAATTTCCCCCGAGCTGCCTCTTTGAAGTGCTACTTGGGTACAGCTTTCACAGGCCACAAGTGAGCTGACATTTTGCGCAGCTCCAGTTTTGCAAACAGGCTCAAAATAACAGCAAAGGAAGACCTTTGACCCCAAATGATAGTGTGTGTAGTTCTAAAAGTGCAGAGTTTTTACTGACATGGTTTAGGAGACCAGGGAGGGGAGGGAAGCCAGAAACTTTTAATTAAGAAAAGCAGAGGTATTTGTTTAATATGTGATTTGCCACGTGAAACTGTATGTGAAAGAATATTGCTTGTTTGTCTGAGCTCTAGTTCTGAATCTGTTTGCTATAACATTTACTGTTAAATCACTACTGGATTATGCTCACTATTTAAAGAAAAATTAATATCCACTTGCTTTATTTCAGGGTAATTAGTTGGAGGGCTGTGAGGTTGAACTCAATATGTTTGTCTCATAAATCCTTTACATTTTGTCTTCTGTATGTTGAAGATGTTACTGTTCCTAGCCAAAACTTACTTGCTCTCCACCCCCATTTCTGCAGTGTTATATCCTCTCCAAACAAAACTAGATAAATTAGCTCTCTCACCTATTTTTACTGTTTAAGTTATGGAGTGTTCACTAGACTCACTTTGCTGGCAGAGCTGAAGGGCTTGCAGAAAAGGAAAAGGAAAAGAAAGCTACAAATGCAGAGACAAAACAGCAGGTGAACATGATTGTGTCATCAGCTGGTAGAGGTGTTTGCACACCGAGCATCTTCCTCCAGCCCAAAATGACAGTTTGGTCTGGGGATTTTAGGTTTTTTCCCGTGGTTTTGTCTTGCTTTGTTATACTGCAGGATCACTCCTAACTGTCAATGCAATTGAGAAAGAAACAAGAAACTAAAAACAAAAGTGCTATGGGTTTTTTTTCATCCTCTATTGGGTTTCTGAGAGAATCAGTTTGTGGCAAACAAGAAAGACAAATCTGGAACCTCTGCTGCATCCTGCATTCTATTTAAGAAAATTTGTGGTTCTACAGAAAAAGAGAGGTCCAATGACTTGCCATGTGGCCTTAGTAAGTTACATGAGCTAAACTTTTCATAATTCAATGTCTAAAACCAATTCTTTAATCCATATTTAGGTTCCTGTAATGAACTAGCCTTAAATGTTATCTGTAGGTGCTCAGACACGCTGAAAAATTGATAAAATATATACTTATTCTTACTTAAGGCACTTGAATTTGAATTTTTAGGCCATAATGAATTCTCCTTGGTGTTAATGAAGACTTGCACACATTGAAGCACTCTTCTGATGTTTGTATAGAAATTTTAGATCATACTTCTCTATAACTGCTGAATATTATGCTTCAAGCACCAAAAGAAGTCCAAAGTAGCAGGAAGCAAATTCTAGCAATTTTCTCCCTGTTCCATGGTAGGCATTTTTGGTCAATCTTTTTTTGCAGTGTTTAAAGGAGCTTCCCTCCTCCCATTAACTCCATACAGAGCTGGGTGACAAAAGGTTAGCATGGAGAGACTTGCTGAAAATCATGGTATTGGGCTTGGTGAGCACAAGCCTTGTTTATATACAGATTCTGTCTCAACAAAAAAGGAAGATAAGTTTATCCCAATAGGTAGAGTTAATGAGTTTAACTCTTTGTTCTCTGCTTCTGGGTTTACAGCTACAGGGAAAACTTCTTCTTAGAAATCTAAGAAAAATCTTTTCAACAAGATCCAATTAGGTTCCCACCTACCTAAGCCACTAAGGGCCAAAATGCTCTGGGCTTTCCCAGGTGTTTCCATTTCCCTCTTCCCAGAGTTACTGGATTGTCTTCCTTAAATAGAAGAATATACTGTGGGCTTCCAATATCCTCTAGTAAGTGGAACACAAAAGGGGAAACAGGATTGGAAAGCAAGAATCAGCCTTTGCTTAAGGTTTCTTCCTTCCATTTCTATTACAGAGGCATCACCTTGACTAGTCTCTTTGGATGATGTAGGATGAATAATGAGGGATTTGGTTACTAATTGTCTATGGAACACTGCATAGGACTCATCAAGAGGGTGGATTTTAGGGTAGGAGGGGCCAGGTAAAATCTCATAGGCTGCAGTCCCAAGTGCAGCCCATTATCTCTTTCCCCAGGGTCAAGCCATAGCACTGACAGATGAAGGACTGGCATGTCACAAGCTTTTGTCTCTGGAACAGAATTTCCCCAAGTGGCTGATAACAGGCTCAGTCTGTTTTGGAGAGGATGTATTCAGAGCCTGCCCTGATACATTTATTATAAACAAAAGCCCAAGAATGTTAAATTTTGTCTCTAACAAAATGCTATTCTGGCTATTCAGATAAAACAGGTTTGATTGGGGTGGATCTGGGTGGGTTTTTTTGATGCAGAGCTGCCTTTGCTGTAGGAAATCTCACGTATTAAGGAAAGATCAATACCACAGCTAATGGCCTAAGGTATCAAAAAAACCTCACTGGAGGAAATGAGAATGTTGTCTGGAAACCAGATGATGATAATCCTCAGGATAAATGGATTTAGAGATTTCCGAAGCCGTTTTAGTAAACAGAGGACAGACTTAGGCAGTTGTTTCAACAAGTTCCTTTACAAAAGAGAACGAGATTGTCATTTTCCTGTTTGGTTTTAGTCTTGACATTGACGAATCTCAGTGAATGTTTATTAACCTCTTAGATGCAGAACAGACCTTTTCATAAAGCACTCTCTTCTTTACAGAGAAAGCTTACTCTGGTCATTTTGTCTTGCAAGCATTGTCCTTGCACATGCCGTTGACAAAGCTTGGCATGGAGCCATCAGTTTCCTTAGGTCAAGCAAAGACAGGTGGCAAATTTGTAAAGAACTCGAAGCAGAGCTCAAATATGAACCAAAAAGCAGAGATCCCTTGATTCTACTCTCAGCTTCATGGCTGTGAAGAGCAATGTCAGTGTGGCCAGTAAGACCATACAAACAGCCCTGGTGCCAGAGGTCAAAAGGTCCATCTAGCCCACCCTTTTGTCTTGTCTCTTACCACACCTGGACAGACCTCTTCTCCAAGCTGGTGATTTATAGTGTAGTTCATTCCTTCTCCTGTGAAAGCTGTTTCATTATTTAATTCATATGTGTCACATTTTTCAATTGTACTGCTTCCCCTGTGAGAATAAAAAACAAAGATCCAAGATCTGGGAGGCTGTGGTACTTTTATAGCTGCTTAGAAACATGCTATGTGTTGTTCCTTGTTCTTCCCAATATCTATTTGACTGTTACAGAGCACTGAGCTCATATGTTTCATTTCCTTCCTCTTTGGATAGAAGCATATGGATTTGTTTACAGGACTTTAATGAACTATAGTGTGTCAACCCCCATAACTGTCTGTGTGCAGAGCCAGACCTACAAAAAGGTGAAACATCGAAGTCTATTGCAGTAACTCACTGGATCCTTGCAACACAAACACAGATTTGAGAAGATCTAATTAAAAAATGGGAGGTCTGATTTAGCCTGGGGTTGATTTATCCCTTACTGTGGTAAGCCTTTGACTCATTTCAGTTTCAGATATACAGATATCCCCATGAGGACTTCAGTTCAGAACTCAGTGATTCATGATTCAACCAGCTTCGTGCTGTGACTCTCTCCCTCCTGGCATCAACTTTCACCAGGTCTCCCTAAACATGCACATGGATCGAGCTCCAGATGTGAGATTTACTTCTGGATGTGCACCCTGCCCTCAGTCCAGTATTCTTTCTTCTGCTATGATGGCAAAAACATTGATATCCAGGAAAAAATACAATTAGGAAGAAGTCCACAGCTGGATCATCTCCTGCTCAGAGAAAGACCAGAAGGAGTAGGTTACTCCAGGCCTTGTTCAGTTGAGTTTTGATTATCTCAAAGAGTGGAGATTCTACTATATTTTTTGGATCCTATTTGACCACTCTGTCATGACTTAAACCCAGTTGGGATCAAAGTACCATGCAGCTGCCCTCTCACCCCTCCCCAGCGATGAGATGGATAAGGAAAGAAGACGACAGAGGGCCTCATGGATCAACAAAAGGACAGGAAGAGATCACTTATCTATAATGTTCATGCACAAAACAGACTCGGGGAAAAAAGAAGAGCATTTAATCCTCCACAGATCAGAAGAAGACCACTTTCTTCTAATCTCTTCCCTCTTCCTAGGCTCAACCCTGCTCCCAATTTCTCTTCCTCCTTCCCAGCAGCAGCACAGAGGATCAGGGAATGGGGGCTGCAGTCAGTTCATCACAGATTGTCTCTGCCACCCCTTCCTCCTCAAGGGGAGGCTTCCTCACACTCTGCCTGCTCCAAGGTGTGATCCCTTCCATGGGAGACAGTCCTTAACAAACCTCTCCAACATGAGTGCTTCCCACAAGCTGCAGCTCCTCCCAAACTGCTCCAGAGTGGGTCCCTCCCACTGTCTGCAGTCTATCAGAAACATTCTGCAGAAGCAGTCACCTTCAGGCACAGCTACATGCTCTTGGGTGGCATCCTCCATGGGCTGCAGTTGGGTCTCAGCTCCATCACTAATCTCCATGGGTTGCCGGGGAACAGCTGCTGTCTCACCAAGGAATGCAGAAGAGTTTCTGCTCCAGTACACCTCCTATACTCTTTTGTCTTTGTCCTTGAGGTGTCTATAGTCATTCCTCTCTCATATCACTTCTCTTGTCTCCTCCACATACTGCTGATTTCCCTTTCTTAAACAGTGATCACAGAGGTGTCTAATTGGCTTAGCCCTGGACAAAGGCTGGTCCAGCTTAGAGGTGGAGAAGTTTTGAGCAACTTCCTAAGGGTGTCACCACTTCAGGCCCTATCCTGCTATTAAAATACCCCTCTACTCAGACTAAACACACACTTCCTAGCATTTTCCCCCTTACATTGAGACAGCATTTCCTGTGTTGCAAGTAGAATTTGTTTCCTTTCTCTTCTGTCACTGTACATCTTTAACAAGAGCCTGTCTGTGTCTTCTCTACTCATCTTCCCATTACATAGTTAGATAGCCTTCCTTTCCCTAGGCTGAACAACCCCAATTCTCTCAGCACTGTTCTGTGCTGATGCACGATACTTCTCTACTACATTCACCCCAGTATGTCAATGCCATTTTGTGACGGTGCCAGTGCCCATACTGGATTCCCAATGCCGTCACACAAGTGCCAAACAGAATAATCCTTTCCCTTGACCTACTGGCTGCATTCTTGCTCTCTGTGCAGCTGTCTTTTGCTGCAAGGATATGTTGGGGATTCACATCAAACTCACCATCCATCAGACCTGCAGTCATTTCCTGCATATCCTGTTCTACATGGATAGGTATGGAAGGAGCAGAATCTTTCTGACAACCCCATCCCCATGCTGTAATTCCCTGAATCACTGGTAGGGAACATAGAAGGATGTGCCCAATTGCTGCCTACCCACGTGTATCCAAAAACCGGCACACTGACTGCTCACACATTAAAGATGTGCTGGATTCTTTGCAAACCACGGGCAATCTGTGGTATGTGCATACATTCACCCAGCCATGAAGCAGAGGAGGAAGCATTGATTTGGCCCTCCCTTCACTTCCAGAAGAGGACAGTAGATTGACAGAGGAGGAAATAAGCACTGATGAACCTGAGCATGTCTTTCAGAAAGACATGCAGCCTCAGTATCTAGTGAAGACGACCACTCAAAGGACCACATATGCTTCATCTCAAGTCTGATAAACTTTGATGGTTCAAAACATGTTGCATTTGTTTGTTTGCTTGTTTTTAAAGAAAAAAAGAAAAGGAAAAGGACAAGACCTATTGGATAACAGAGGTTTTCTCTGATTATGGCTCTACAAAGGCACTCTATGACTAACTCAGTTGTATGAAAAAAAATTCATTGAGAAGTTGGCTTCTCAGACCTTTCCATTTTATTAAATCTTTTCTGGCCTTTGTCACCACTTTCCAATGAATTTTCAGTTTTTAGCATGACAGAATGCTAAGAAAAAAAAAACCCTTCAGCTTTTTCTGTCCATTCTAAATATTTATCACTCAAAAACATGTGTCATCTTTAAGGAATCTTTGCCAGTCTTGATTAAAGGGAGAGGGCAAATAATCTTGGAATAGTCCTTCTAAGTTTATCCTTGCAATCTTTCTTTTTTTATTCAGTTTGTTTGAAGGAGTTGAGCCTCAGTACAATTGATTTCCCAGCTCCCTTGCGTGGGTTCCAATGTTGCTGACAACAGAAAAATTGAATGATTTGTTGACTGTATTCACAGATGCAGCAATCCTCACTCCATGGAGAAGCTTCTCAATATCTTGCAACTCACAGTTAGTGTTTTCTGCTCTCTGCTTATGAACTAGAAGGCTTAAAAGATCAGTGTTTGAGTAAAGAAAGCAAAAAAGAAGAAACAGCCTGTCCCTGCAAATGGCTGTTACCTGTGGGAATTAAGGATGCAGAGTTAGGAAAGATTAACTAGGGCAATGTGCTACAGAAATCTCTTAGCTTGAGCTGCCCCCTTGTATTTACCTGCTGGACATGGTTCAGCTCTGCCATTTTCCACATGTTACCACATCCTGCTGCCCACATGGTCACCAGGGCAGTAACAGCTCATCCTTCTGTGTCCCACAGGAGCTCACTTTCATCAGCAACCTTTTCTCTCAAACAATTAATGTGATAATGTTAAACTCAGAGCAATTACACCTTGCCCTACTTAGCTTCATGTCTATTTTCTCTGCCTGAGAGATGCAAAAGGGCCTTGGTGCCTGAAAGCTTTTGTTTTTTCCCACTTATCTCTGTTGGTCTAATAAACAGTATTATTTCTCTACACTAACTTTTCCTTTTGTACATCCTTAAAACTTTGTAGAGGTAAGAATACTATCACTGCAATATGTTATTATGGCTATTTTATTTCTGACTGAGCTCTAACGTTGAGGATCTTATAGTCATTAAAAAATTCCCCAACAGTTCTCATAAAGTCGAGTCTCCCTGGCCCAGTGAGCACAATCTTAACACAATATTTTGGCTGAGTTGTAGCTCCCTTTACTTTCTGTTGTAACTGTGGGTTGTTAAACAGCTGTCGTGATTCCTCCTATGCCCTCAAGAGATCGAGCTGCAAATGAATTATAGATATAATACAAGCAACCTTATACACGCATTACCCAAAGCCTCTTACACGGGTCAGAATCATACAGTCATTGTCCTGTCAGATCTTTGGAATAAAAATCCATGGACTTTGTGAGATGATCCCAGTGTATTGATTGCTATAAAGGAGACTGAGAATCCTTGACTTGAGACAAAAAGATATCAGTTGTCTGTGATTAACGATCAGCAAAACCTGAGTCTTGCAGAGATAGCTTTTAATAGCTTCAATCAATATACCTCTGTATGTGTGTATATTTATTACAAGATGTTCATACACAAAGTGCTATGATATGCATATGTGCATGTCTATATGTGAAATCTGTGTGACTAATACATTGCAGGGCTACAAGAGCTCTCATATAACTGATCTGGAGGCCACCTCAGTGCCAGCTCATGGCCCTGCCTGGCCATCTCGGGCTGTGTTTCATACTGGATCCACTTACTGTGGCTGATCCTGTTCCCCCCCTCCATAGACCGACCTCCCAGACTGGAATTGTCCTGTTCTGATGCACAGGAATGTACTTGCTGCTCAGGGCTGGGGTTTCCCCAGGCTGCTCCCCAAGCCTGCCCTATTCACAGATGAAGGATGGTGGTGGGATGGGCCTTGACTGTGAGGTCCTGCCATGCTCTAGCAGGAGAGCTCCTATGGCCTCCAGCCCCAAAGAGCAGCTGATCCACTTTGGACCCTGACCTGTCAGAAATATAGTAGCAAAGGAAAATGGGTATGAAGAAAGGGAAAGGGAAATGGAAATGGAAACAGAAAAGTAAACAGTAGAAAAAGGAAGATGAAGAGGAAGGAAAAGGGGAAGATGGGAAAGATGATGAGGATTATGAAAATGAAAAGGAGGAAAGGAGGAGAGGAGAGGAGAGGAGAGGAGAGGAGAGGAGAGGAGAGGAGAGGAGAGGAGAGGAGAGGAGAGGAGAGGAGAGGAGAGGAGAGGAGAGGAGAGGAGAGGAGAGGAGAGGAGAGGAGAGGAGAGGAGAGGAGAGGAGAGGAGAGGAGAGGAGAGGAGAGGAGAGGAAAGGAAAGGAGAGGAAAGGAAAGGAAAGGAAAGGAAAGGAAAGGAAAGGAAAGGAAAGGAAAGGAAAGGAAAGGAAAGGAAAGGAAAGGAAAGGAAAGGAAAGGAAAGGAAAGGAAAGGAAAGGAAAGGAAAGGAAAGGAAAGGAAAGGAAAGGAAAGGAAAGGAAAGGAAAGGAAAGGAAAGGAAAGGAAAGGAAAGGAAAGGAAAGGAAAGTTTCTACATTCTCCAAGAGGAGGAGAGAAGTGGGAGGGATGAAGAAAGAGAAAACAGCGGAAGAGAGAAGGACGGAGAGAAAAAAAGAGGAGAAAAAGAAAGAAATACAGAAATGTGTTGTGTGAATGTCTTCTTACAACTACACTTAAGAATAGACTGCTCCAAAAGAAGAAATCAGATGACAGTTAGGACTGAAGCTTGGACCCTGTCCAGAGGCTGAATTCACTTTGTCAGTACTGTCCTATTTTGACCTTTCCATTTTTCAAGGGTAATTAAACACACCAGCTTCAGTTTGGATCTTGCTTCAACTAGCTATTCACCTCCACTGACAAGGTAAAGAGCTACACAGGAGAGGTCCAAACTGGCTGCCCAAAAACCCGTGTCCATATTGGTCTTATTTTATGTGAATATCATGCCACCAAGTAATTAGCAATAAAAATACCTTTCAAGAGCTGTGCATGCTATTAGGATTGAGTAATTTGGTCTTTAACCCATCTAGCAGCTACTGCAAGATGCACTAAGTGACTGAAACCCATATATCTCATTATAATAAATATTTTATAGATGACATCTCAGCCCAAATCACCTTCCATGACATTGTTTCTAAAGGCATTGACAGGTGACGGGGTGGTTTCGGTGACTGGTAATTGGAAAGGAAATCTGCCATTGCCACGTTAAAGTGAACTCATATTGATAACAACCAAGTGTTTTCACTTGATCCGTGTCAAGTGTCATCAGTACAATAAACTAGTGACCCTGCTTCAGTTTCTGTAGGTCGGAGGACAAGAGACCACTTCTTCCCCACTTTGGATGCCTATTCACCATTTTTCACACTTAGGCTGATGCCTACGTTTGAGAAAACTCTTACAGTGGACATCCTCCTATATTTGTTTTGTGGAGAAGCAGGAGGCTTTGCTATTTAAGGCTGCAAAATCTGGCATTTTCATAAGTGCTGAAATTCACACCTTTGCATTTCTTGTTAGATCCCTCACACATAAGGTGAGCAAAGGTAACCACGCTGCTGATATTTGCAGTAGTCCTTCATTTCTCTCCTTTTGGGATTGTTCCCACGTACATAATTATCCTTCAACTCTGACGTGTGAAGTCAGCTTCTTATCCATTCATATGTGGCTATGAGTGACAATGCATCAAAGAAAGTTTCCTAACTGTGAAATTTATTAGACAGGAGAGCAGAGTCCTCTGGGGGAAGTGTTGGAGCAAAACTCCATCAGAGGATGTTTTAGAGCTAAAGGGGGTAAGATTTTATGAGGGGAGATAAAGTGTTAAATTACAGTCCCACAGTGACAGGAATTGAGTGGGTATTTAACTGCTTTTTCATTCCCTAAAATAGGGCAAGGAATGGGAAGAGCCTTCTCAACTCATCAAGGAGAGATCCTCTGCCAGCATGCTAAAGGACTTTTTTCATAAATTAATGAATTAATGTATGTTCTATCTTTAAATCATTCAGGATTCACTCCAGCTTCACACACACACACATACACCCCAAGGAAAGGAGTGTCTGAGTTATTTAAGCATCTAGGTCATTCATTCAAGTACTTCTGTAGACATAAGTAGAAGGTCATGCTTGGTCCTCTTATAAATGGATCACAACTGCTCAGAGAAGAGACTCAAAGGCAATCTAAAGTGATGCTGGTCAAGACATTTCTGTTTGTGCAAATTTAACATGCCTGATGCAACTGGTCTCCTAAAGCTCCCAGGAAAAGATGAGATTGTTTTCTTCAAAAGAAGTAGATCTATTTGGACAGCTGTAGCTGATAGTCTCACTATCCTCATGGCTAAAAACTTTCCTCTACTTAGATTTATTCATTTTCAATAGTCTTTTGTTCTCTGGACAAAATTTTTCTTCAGCTGAAGTCACTCTTGCTCTTCACTGGTCTATAGCCCAGTGCTCATTTACAGATAGCAGTGATGTTCTCTAGTCCTTAATTGTGTTCAAATTAACAAGCCAAGCTGTCTTGGTGCGAGATAGGCACTTTCACAGATGACTGTTAAGGAGAAAGTAATGAACAGGAAATGACTGCTCATTGTTTTCTTAAAAACAAGAATCAGTGACATTAGGAGAAACACGAAGAATCAATTTCCAAAGCAAGAGGAAATGGTTATCCCACATCTTGTGACTGCAGAAGCCCTCGCTGCAACATTGATGCTGAAAGTTCACATTGGTTCGGAAAGCAAACTGCAAGCAAAGTGAGCAAAAGAAGGTATGGGAGGAAATCCAGTAGAGGAAAAAGACATCTGAAGATACTAACTGCAAAGATAATGCATCTTGCTCAGGAAGCTTTTAAATTGAAATTTGCTGAAGATTGACAGTGTTTTAGGGAACCGTTATACACTCTTATACTATTTTACACTCTTTGTTAGGCTTTTACTCTTAGTCGCCATCAGAGACAGGCTATTGCTCTGCATATGCCTTTAGTCTAATTCTTTATGGCTTCTCTCATTGTAACTAACAGTTTTTCACTTGAATTTTGCCCAGTTGGAGTGCATGTTTCTTGCAGAAGAATAACGAACAAGACAGTCAGAATTCCAAATGAGTTTTCACTGAGACTAGTACAGGGCTATTAAATTCTTCACACTTCCCCAATGAAAATATCTTGGTTGATACAAGATGGGGCTTATGCTTTGACTCCTAGCTTTCCTGTGATCAATCACTATGCCTACCCCTTTCTCCTGCCAAATTATGTCCTCAGCCATTGCAGAACTCCTTATTGGTCCAAGGCATAGGACTTTGCAGTTTGAACTCATGAGTTTCATCCCACTGCTGCTTGGTATCACCAACAGACCTTAGTTAATTTGAATGACGCTGGCCATGCCCTGCTAAGGGCTACTGTGGAGATGGCACATCAGTATTCCTTACATCCCCAGCCACCCTGCTCAGACACAGCACACAGAAAACAAACAACATCTTATTTTGATGGAAAATTGTAATTAGTCAAAATCAAAAGCCTCTGATGATAACAATCAAGAGAAATTGCTCTGATCTGAGGAGTCTCCATCCTCCTTCTGAAGATAAAGCAGGTATTTGTAACCTAGGTTTCCTATTTCAGAGGGATATCCTATTTTTGTTTGGGTTTTCCTCTAGTTTTCGTGTGTGAAATTTTGCACATTTTAATTTTGTCTCAGCAAAGGTCAGTTGTTGGAATCTCAGATTTTTCATAGAACACAAACCCCATTTCACACCTGATTTTGCCACTTCCTAAACAACTTGAAGCAGGATTTTTCATTACTTCACACAGGTGCCTTATAAAAAGCAAAGCAACTACGGCTTATTTGATAGCATTTGTATTATTTTTAAATCACCCTTTACCCACCCTTACAGCTGATTTCTGCTTTTCTATTTTTTAATCTATAACCCTAATAAAATTCTAACTTTCCCCATATTTTCCCCTTGTGTCCTTCACAACTATTGTTAGCCACATGCCTGAATTATTTCTTCTTCAAAAGAATCTATTGGAAAATCACAAGCTCAGTCTAATCTGTCAGCCTTTGTTCCCTCAAAGGCCTCTGGATGTTGTAAAGTAGAATCCCTTCTCACACTTTAGATAGCCCAGCAGGCTGGAAAAAAGAAAAAACAAAAAAAATACTTTTTATAACCATAATGATAAACAAAATCTACTCTAATGCCACTTTAATTGACTTTGGAATCTAACACAACCCTTAGATTAACCTCTTCCTGGGCAAACATAACAACCAAAGCAATTTTTGAAGTATCATTCCAGGCTGAAAACCACACATAGATTTCCAGCTGAAGATTAAATAACGTTTGTTCTTTGAAAAACTGGATGCTAGTCTTCAATCAGCTTCTGTCTCTCATCAGCTTTACAGTACCAGGGAAACAAAGGACAAGAATTGGTTGGACATACAATGTTAGACAGGTGGGAAGCTGACCTATACTTTCAAAAGCTGATACTCTCTTAGCCAGGAGATGGGCATTAAGAGTTTAAAACCCATTCTAACTCACAGGACTTCAAAGACTTTTCTTTTATTCCCACAGAGGATTTTTACAGTGTGCTTTGCTTGCCATTTAAATGTTTTCATTTTGGATTTATTGCTTATTTTATCTGGTGTGCAGCCTTAGCCACTGATTTCTGCAATTCCAGTTTCTTAGATTGTTAAAGCAGCCCCAATTTGTTGTGCTCTGTGCCATCCCAGCGAATGCTAGGATGATATTTCAGTTACTGTAGGATTGGTAGTAATGAAACCATACATCTTAAAAGAGTAGTATTAAGTTTTAATCCTCATCCAACCCTTTGAGGAAGATTCACTAAAATGAAAAGCAGTCTCTCCTGTTTCAATGAGACACCTTAAAAATCTGTTCTCTTCTGAAATCAATTTAAAATTAAATATGTTAAAGGGCCAAACTTCAAGTTCCAGCTTCTCATAATCTTCTTCCATTACTGACTGTTCCTTACTGATATTGGTCCTGAAACAGAAGGTCACAAGAGATTTGAGATTAAGGGAACATGCATGATAGTTTCCTCTTTGCTTACTACTGCAGTTTGTTCATCTCGTAGCCTTGAAAGAGGCTCCTGAGATACAATCACTGTTTGCTTTCTGTATCTCAGACTGGCTCAATCAGCTTATTCAAATAAAGCTCTCCTAACAAGGGTCTTAATAAAAGTAAAGTTAGAAGACAGCCTGTGGAAGGATGAGGACAAAGTGGAATCCAACCTGTGGTGGCTGTAGATCCTTTAGTCAGAAGGGCATCCAGGCTGAAGTGCAGTTTCCCATGAGGTGTGAGCCCTTCACTCTTGGGTGTCTGAGAGGCAACTGTGATCACAGAGGCAGTTGCCAAGAGCACAGGCTCTCCCCAGCCACAGCGCAGCAGGCACTGCTGTTTGTACTGTGCCTCAGCAAAAGGTGTAAGAACACAGCTCTAGTGCTGGAGACACGGATAGGTAGGCACACGGATGTATCTATCCAGAGCCATGGATGGTATGAAGTCTCAGCAACTCTGTGGGGTACTTCTCTATGCATGGAGTATGTCAAAGACATAATTATCCCTCTTCATTGTATGACATGGTGCAACCAAGACCTGAGGGAAGAGTTTGAGAGAGAGTTCTGTTCTGCTCAGTTCTGTGCTTCTGCAACTGACTTGCCTTCAAATACACAATTTGCTGCTCCTGAAGTCTATTCTGTACACAATTTGAAACTGAATAGGGTTCAATAAACTGAGAGACTGTGTCTGAGAGTGAACTAAATGTGGAGGAGACTTAAGAATCCTATATTGCACAGAGAAAGACAAAAAGCCTTGGCCTTTCTGCTACAGCAGATGGAGGTTTTTCAAACAACTCATACTTTGTTAAACAAAAAAAAAGAAGAAATATACTTTTGAACATTCTTATAGTTGAGATAGAGGAAATTTATTTATTTATTTATTGTGTAGAGCATCACTATAACAGACTTTTGTAGGACTCTTTTTGTTCAAAGGACCTTCTTATTTGTTCTGGATCTTTCTGAAGGAAAACAAGGCAGGGGATGGAGAGGGCACAGGAACAGCTGTTAACCTGTGACATGGAAAATTCCCATTCAGATCTTCATTTTTTTCCTGGGTCTCTTCTGTCTAAAACAATCTTCACCAGATTATGGGAGAACATTCTGGATTTACTAAAGTTTCTCGTGACAAAAATACTTTCTCAAAATAGATTAAAAATCCTAGAAAAATACAGGTCAGAAGGGACCTCTGAGTTTTCTTTAGTCTTGCTCAAAGCTCAATTTGTCAGAGTAGAAATTTTTTAATTATTTATATTATATTTATTTATTTATATAAAGAGGGAAATTTGTTTTTCTCCTTCTCTATGCTTCCCTTCAAATTTGAGTGAGCATCTAGCACTCACTAGTCAAGAAACTTTGACTCCATGACCTCTGGCTTGGATTCAGCTCCTGAACCCTCAACAAGAAATATCCACAGACTCAGAAATCATGGACAATAACCTTAAGAAGAACATTTTTTCCTGGCAGCTCTTGACCAAAATCTTCTTCAGGAAAAGAGAATTTCCTCAGAAATGCCACACTAAGTTTAATCACATCTAAGAAAAGGAATCAGCTAGCAGCCTCCTCGCTGGTACGCAAACATGTCTACGCAGTTCCTGTTGAACAGACTTTATAAACCTAGGCAAAATAACAAGCTTGAATTCAGGAGAACAACTATTTCCATTAATCACTGTAATAAAAGAAAAAAAGCCAACTTGGCAACACAGTTTCACTCAAATGCCTCCACAATACACACTGTCAACTCCACCCCCAGTATTACTCAGACACTATTATTTTCACCATTGCAGTATCTCTTAAACAGGTATCTCCAATACTGTCTCACAAAGGAAACTAATGAATCCAAGTAGGAATGTTTCTGAAACAGGTTTTTAAAATGAAACGTTAGCTCAGAGCTAGCTCAGAGTGCACACTGTTGGACTGCTTTGGGATAAAATTAACCTCCTGTTTAGAAAAAAAGGAAGCGTTGCATATCATAAATATGGCTTTAATTTAGGTTTAATGGTGGCCATCATTGTAGGCTGCTGCGTTCGTCTGTTTATGAAGAACTTAGGGAGATTTAAAATGGATTAATTCTGCTGTTGTATAGTTAGCAAAAGTAAATGATTGTTTACTTATACATAAAATTCCACGTGGAGCTGGTATCTAAGGAAGAAAGCTCAGCTAGGTGATTAGATATTGACTTCAAAGATGAATTGGCATTTTAATAAATATATTAATTGATGCACCTTCAGTGGTGGCTACCTATCCAAAAATCTTGCCCACTTTATATGAAGAAAGTAAACACAGTAAACTCTGAAACTTGTCTCCTGACTAGCTTATTTGCAAATTCCATGGTCTAACACATAAAACCAAAACAAGTCATGTGAAGTCCAGCTCTTTGAAGGACTAAGCACTTTAAATTCCTTCTAACTTAGCAACCTCTGACAGCAATCCCAGTCTTCTGGAAGGAGACTCTCTAGCTTGGGAGTCAGCTTTCTCATTTTTGCCACTCCTTGAAGGATGCTTTTGGTTCATAGAATCATAGAATGATTGGGTTGGAAGGGATCTTTAGTGATCATTTAGTTCAACCCCCCTGCTAAATCAGGTCCACCTTGATCAGATTGCATAGGAACATGTCCAGGCAGGTCTTGAAGACCTCCAGAGAAGAAGACTCCACAACCTCCCTGGGCAGCCTGTGCTCCATCACCCTCATAAGGCAAATTTCATAGATTTCAGTAGCAGTGCCACTGAAGCTGCTCTTCTTGCTCTAAGTAGTAATATAAACAAATACAGCCACTGCAAAGATGGAAAAATAATTCGTACGTGCACCTCGTACTTATCCAATCTCATCATGGCCTATTATGATTAACCTCTTGCAGACAGCTTCTTTAATTCTCACTTATGAGTAAATGTCTGGATTTCTTCATAGTAAATAAATAAACCCTTGCATCACCTCACTTGTGACACAAATGAAAAATGATAAGCCATGAATTGATAACATTTAATTTTGTTTTTCTCCAGATCAGATATTTTCAAATATGAGCTGACTATTCTCAGTCTGTATTTTACTTGGTGGTTAGAACTTATGCATTGGTTGTTTTTCAATCTCTTTTGATCAAATTTTAAGGACTGTGTCTAAAATTGTTTATTGACACACAGGTTGTAATGTCTAAAGTGCTGTTTTTAATAAATATCTTCCCAAAATTAATTTGTCATCCTCATCTATTACTGTCCCTGGGTAAAAAGCACAAAACTTGCTAGAGTTCCTACACACTTGCATATTTGTAATCCTCTCCCATGGATATTTCAAGTAAAATAAGGGGACAGGGTGTGTGGCTAGAGAGAGAAAATCATTCTTGCAGTTGCTTTGGTATTCAGAAAAGTGTACTGGGCTCATCTAGGGACAATGGTTAATGTTGTCTGTGCCTTATTCCTAACCATCGTCTCTCTTTCTGTAGGAAGCTGAAAAATTTCTTCAGTCTTCTGCTCCTCCCTACTTCATTATTACATTTCATTAATAAAGCATATATTGCAAAGTATTACTGCAGCAATAAAACTCATGGGTCTCTTTTTCTAGCCCATGTTTTGACACAGCAATGCTGCCTTTCCAAATGAACATGCCAGATCTATGGGATTCTCTCCGCTGTCTTTAACTCCTGTTCTGATTGCTTGACCTCAGAGCCAAGCGATGAATGCAAGTATACTGACATCCACTTTGCAACAAGGTCTTCCAAAGAAGCTATTCAAACCATTGACACAATGAGTGACTGGATCATCATCAGGACACTGACTACAGGGAATGAATGCAACAAACTGTTTCTAGTAGTTACCATTCTAGTGTAGGTCAAGACCATGAGTGAAGCGTGAGATGAAACAGTAAAGAGGAGTAAATGAGCAGTGTGTGTGATGACCTAAGGGTACAAAGGTGACAGGAAGAGTCAGTCCCTACAGTCACTCTGAGAAGTGCTGCTCAGCCTCACTCTGGAGTGGTCTGGAAGAGGGAGTACTTTGTTGCATCCTCTAGCATGGTTCAACAGTGATACACAAGAATAAAGTAATTTTTCAGACCCAACACTACTGAGGAGAAACTGTTCTGCTGATTGCACATTGGCCCATCACAGGAGGACACATGAGAGCTGGTTTCCTTGCCATCTTCATATAAGTGGTACAAAATATGGCACTGATTCTTCCTGGAAAACTCAAAGAAGAAGAGGAATTAAGTTGGGAGAATCTGTCCTCTGTTCTTTTCCCTATCTCTCCTTCACCTCAGAAAGCCCTCTCTGAGCTGAGGATTAAACATCCCAGAAAACATAAAAAATGTTTGCTTAATGAAGGACCTTAACGAAGGACTTTGTCAGGTGGTCACACTACGTAGAGTATTTTCTTTAATAATATATACAACAAGGCTAATGGGATGAAGCTGGAACACAAAAAGTTCCATTTAAACATAAGAAAAAACTATTTCACTGTTGAGGTGAGGGAGCCCTGGCACAGGCTGCCCAGGGAGGGTGTGGAGTCTCCTTCCTTGGAGGTCTTCAAGACCCACCTGGATGCGTTCCTATGTGACCTGATCTAGGTGGGATCTGCTTCTGCAGGGGGGTTGGACCAGGTGATCTCTAAAGGTCCCTTCCAACCCCTACCATTCTATGATTCTATATACAGACATGTCAGCTGGAAATGTCACAAAACTGCACAACAGTTGAGTGAACTGCTCATGCAGAAGGCCAGCCTGATGCCTTGCTCTGATCCTTTGCTCTGGCTGCCAGTCCAGGTAAGAGATTGGTCATGGGTGCTGAATGACTCCTGAAATCACCCATAAAATCAGGAAGCAAAAGCAATCTGCCTGTTGTTAGGTAAAGCATTGTCCATAGCATTGCACAGCCTATGGAAATGTTTTTTTTCTGCATGATAGTTTCATGTATCTTTTATTAAAGTTTTCCAGGAGATAAAGGTATTATTGTTTGCTGTGAAATAAAAATATGCCTAAGAAATGTATCTTGGGTTTTGGTTTTTTTATTTCATGTTATTTTTCTTTTACTTTAGCAACCAGGAGGAACAGTTGCCATGTGAGTTCAGCTCCTCTGCTCTCCTATAATCTACTCTTTGATGTAACTAACTGGCAAAAACATATTTCTAATCAAATATAGTCTCCCATCCTTAATCAGCTCAGCTTTAAAATGCAGATCAATGAGATAAGAAAGAGCTGATTTAATTAGCCCAACCTTAGCAATGTTACAGCATATTCTCATTTACAGAAATAATGGGTAGCGAGAGGAAAGAGATTCATCATCATGAAAAGACTGGGGAAGGCGGAGGAAGGCAGGATATTTCCTGTGTTAGCAAAGGGTGATTTTCACTCTGGCTAAAGAGCCAGCACATGCTTTATAAGCCATTTAAATAACACTTAGGCCTTGTGCTTTGTCCTTTAGCCTAAGGATGAATTTCTTTCACTAAGTAGCAATACCTCTGGAAATCATCACTCTTGGGTTTAATTGATGAGCCAGAGACAGCTCTCACCACATGATGAATAAAGAAGAGGAAATACGGCAGGCAGGAACACAGCAACAATATACATTTATGTAGCTGCTTGGGAAAAATCACCCACATGCCCTTTACTCATCATACTCCTGGTAGTGTGCTTTAACGGGAACAGCACAGGATGCTTTCTCACCCTGCAACTGCGTTGCTGTGTGTCCACAGGCAAGTCACTTCATCCCTTGTATTTGGGGAGGTAGGTTTGTTTTGTTCCACTTTGCTGGTTTTTCCTCTGTCTCGTTAGGATTTGGAATTTCCTGCAGGGTAAACCTCTTCCTTCTTCCACACTGCAGGTAGTCCCCAGAATGGGGACCCTGGCACTGAGGTATCTCTGTATAGCTACTCAAAGAGCAAAAGCAGTGTAAGCTCTCATCTTGTCCTCTTTAGTAGATTCAAACCAGCAGACTGCTACCTTACCTTCAGCAGCCACATATAACCTGACTCTAAGTACTCTTCCATCCTCCTGGACCATGAGACTCATTGGATCAGATCAGCCCAGGTTTGATTGATGAGAGTGGAGAAATGTTGCCATCTCTATGCAGAACACTCATAATGCTTCTGTGGACACAGTAACCTTGTGGTGGCTTCAACAAGAGGAATATCAGACCTGTAAATATCCAATAAGGGTTTTCAGATGGACTCCAGCAGTGGACTTGGGTTCAGGACCAGAACCTTTGGTAAGACATTCACAATGTTGCAAAATCAGGCACAGTCCACATAGAACAGACTAAGTAATTTCCTAATTTGAATGCTAATTCCAGGGATGAAGTTTAGCTTCACTCCCATCCATCATTTTGAAAGGAGCTAGCTTGTGACATCCACTTTTGGCAGTCACTGCCTGGGAGATAATTGCTTGTCTTTGAGGGGAACTAGCACAGGCTGGGATAACCCTCAGGTCATTTCTCCTCAGGGATGGGAGCACCAGAGGCAAAGCAATTAACAGAGCAATTAAGTCACTAGCCAATCATATCTACCTTTTGTGTGTGTGTGTGGTTGCTTTTTTTCTTCTTCTCAGACTTGTGACACTCTAGAGTGCCTCTAAAATCAGCAAAGTCCTGCTTTCTAAAGAGACAGTACTCTCAGGTCTAAGATCACACTCTAACCCCCTTTCCCATCCTTTACAGGAATCCAAGGATGCAATCCTTTGCTGCATGTTATGTTAGGGAGTGCCACTATATAATGCTCTGTGCTGGTCTTCTTGCTGGGCATCATGATCTTTGTTATCAGTGGTGATCTGCGAGGTTGTAGACACATATCTCGGAGCTGGGCATATGGAAGAGATGACTGCTTGCACCTCAGTCCCAAGTGGAGAGATACCAGCTTCCAGGTACCTCTCCTGCCTGGTAAACTGCTTGTGATCAATCCCTGGCATGCTTCACTAGCAGTGAAATGGGTTAGAAAAAGGCCTACTGTTTAGGCAGATGGAGTTAAGTTCAGAGCCCAAAACTCATCATCAGCCTGGACTAGATGGACAGAACCAGTGCCATTTCAGTTCCTGGGAGCCAAGAGACAACAGTGGCAGATTAGAGCTCTTCTCTTCCCTGCATTCTTTTTCCTTCCAGAAGGTTTATCTCACAGATAATAAATCAATCTTTTCATGCTTAGGTCAGCTATCCCAATTCCATGATTTCATGATAAAAATTTGCATATAAGAATAGAATCATAGAACAATAGAATAGTTTGGATTGGAAAAGACCTTAAACATCATCTTGTTCCAACTCCCCTGCCATGGGCAGGGATGCTTTCACTAGACCAGGTTGCTCAAAGCCCCATCCAATCCAGCCTTGAACACTTCCAAGACTGAGGTAGCCAGAAATTCTCCGAGTAAGACATTGAGACAAGTTCATATACATGAAGGTTTATTAGCTAGATTCACAGCTAATGAAATCATTGGCCCTAGAAATGAAATATAGTTTGAGAAGAATATGAAAACATAAGGACAGGAGATAGAAAGGAGAAAGAAAAACCTCTGCTACACTGAGTCCATCACAGCCCCTCTGGGCTGCTCCTCCTTCCTCCCCCTCTCCCTGCTCCATCACAGGCTCTTCCATGGTACTGTGGAGTATGGCAATGGCACAGGCTTAAGAAAGTTCCCCCTTACCTAGTCCAACACCTCAGTCTTACACAATACAAGCCTGAAGTACATGGGGACAGGCTGTGAACCCTACCAGAAGACACTGCATTTATTCCTCCAGATAGCCATCTTTAACTCCAGATCTTAGATTCAAATCACCAAACAGCATCTTAGACACCTGAAGAAAAATCAACTTCTTCTGAAGTTTCAAAATGGAGTGCTCCATCAATGACTCCTCATCATCAAGAAATCTGCAGAAAACACTTACCCCATCCTTAGCAACCAAAGCCTGAGCATCCCTGTATTTAGAGGATGCACAATGCTTTTGTTAATTAGAGCCTTAGTTTAATATAAACTGTCAAAGTTCACTTAACTTCAATTAATTGTTTCTCCTGAGCTTAATTTCTTTAGTTAAGTATTGATTAATCATTGCTTAATTATGCTGGAGTCTCACTGGGTGATATTTCAGTCGCACACTGCAGCAATGCACTGCTTTCTAAAAATACTCGGGGAGTCATCAAATATCTTATGCATTGCTATTATTGGGATGACTTTTAATATTTATCTTTTCATCCCTTATGTTCCAAAATGTATATTTAACATTTGGTGCTTAATTCCACTGGTTTACAATTCATTTTCCTCTCTGAGGGTTAGTTTTAGCCCAGAACTGCATAGTGTGTGGAGAAAGGGACCTAGCGTCTGGCATTCAGCATCTTGTGACAGGACGACAGGGTTAGTGAATGCAAGTGAATGATCTTCACTGTGGCAGAATATGAACACACTTAAACAACCAAAATATTCATAAAATCATAGGATTGTTTTGGTTGGAAAAAACCTTCAAGATAATCAAGCCCAGCCACTAACTGTCCAACCACTGCCAAACCCATAGCCACGTCCTTCAGCACCTCAGCTACATGGCTTTTAAATATCTCCAGGAATGGGGACTCCATCACCTCCCTAGGCAATGCATTCCAGTGTTTAAAAATCTTCTTGATGAAAAATAACCTTCTTCATAATATCTGACTTAAACCTTTCCTGGTTCAACTTGAGACCATTTCTTCTCTTCCTATGACTAGTGACTTGAGAGAAGAGATAAACCTCCACCTCACCAAAACCTCCTTTCAGGTACTTGTAGAGTGATCAGGTCTCCACTAAACCTCTTCCTCTTCTTCTCCAGACTTAATATCCTCAGTTCCCTCAGCTGCTTCTCAGAAGGAATACTATACTGCTAGTATGTTTTTTTCCTTTGTACTTTTTTAGGTGGCATACAATAACATTGACTCAAATTCTACCTACATTTCCTCAAAACTATAATGTTAGACCTCGTCTTACGAATATGGCCATCAGACCAAGGCATCTCCAGTCTGAAACCTCAGTCTGCTCTGAAATACCAGAAAGAGAAAACTATTAAATCCTTCATTTTTTTCTGTAGCATCTCAACAAAACTGTCACATCAAGTTGGATTACAAGCCTCTTAATTCTCACAAATAGGTAAAATATTATTATTTTTTACCAAAATCTCTCTTAAATTGAGATATTTACTCAAATCAGATGTTATGTTTAACATGTAGAGATAAATTAATCCATTTTCCCCAGCAGTGATTCCCCTACAGCCCATTTAGGTGTCTAATTTTACCTGTACACAGACGCAGTTTTAATTATTTTTCCAAAGGAGAGTCACACCCCAGAGAACACTCCTTGGCTTTCCATGGTTTTGTCATAGTCAAGGGTTAACTTTCTCTCTTTGGCACATGTTCACATCTCTAAACCTACTACTACTAAAATTTCATTTTAAACATGTACCTTGCTATAGGAGTACTAAGCATTATTTACTACTGTCATCCCAGATGCTCAAATGAGCACTGGTAGGAATGTGCTATAAAGACAGCCATCAAAATGACATCCTTTTCTATTGCATTTCACCTACTTGGGGGTGTAAACATCTGGCACCCTGGGAATGCACATCTTTGCTGTGTGAAAGACAAGATAAAATGGTAAAAACACTGATTATTATATAGATCATGAAAAACACTGCTGTTCTCTGACGCTGAATGACACAATGTAATCAATTTTCCAGAAAGGGATGGATGAATTAGTCCAGGTAAAAAACGTACTGACAAAACCATTGAAAAAGTGTTAGTCAAAACAGTTCCAGAGTTCAATTAATCTGTTCTTTGTCATTAATTTCTTATCTTGACTGCATTTCTGGATTCTGATCAAAAACAGGAGCCAGAAGCCACAATCCCTAACACAGTTTGCTTGTATTAAATTTATAACAATACATAACCAAGAAGCTAAAAACAAATCTGTTGTCTTGACTTTCATTATAACTTTATCTAAATAGTGTATCTGAATCCAAGTCACTACTACTGAACAAACATGAACCTGCCAGACATGCTTACTGGAGAAGAAGAAACAAAGAACTGGAAAAATGAAGTTTTACCCTCTGTGCTTTCTGTAAAGGAACCTGAAGCACCGAGAGACAATGTGTAAAATCTCCCAGTATGATTTGTGGCCAAATTAATTAAAATGATTAGTTATCAACCTTAATTACCATCCCGAGGATCCTGCCAGACAGAACCCAAATTCAATATGTGGAAGTCTGTGACAGCAACTGGATACATTTCCCCACCTTTCTCATGCTGATGCCTAAACAAAAAACCTCTAATTTCATGAGCTTTCTTGGCATCAGACACACCCTCACAGAATCATAGAATCACAGAATCATTTAGGTTGGAAAAGATCATTCAGTCCAGTCACCAACCTAACTCTGCCAAGTCAACCATTAAACCATGTCCTGAAGCACCACATCTATGTATCTGTTAAATATATCCAGGCATGATGACTCCACTTTTTTCTTGGGCAGCCTGTTCTGATGCTTGGCAACCCTGCCAGTGAATAATTTCTTCCTGATCTCCAATCTAAACCTCTCCTGTCACAACCTGAGGTCAATTTATCTTGTCCTGTCACTTGTTACTTAATAGAAGACACCAACACCCACCTTGCTACCATCTTATTTCAGGTAGCTGTAGAGTTATAAGGTCTCCCTTCAGGCCCTTTTGTTGAGGTTAAACTTCCACAGTTCCACTCAGCTGCTCCTCATATGCTTTAGACCTTTCACCAGCTTTGCTGCCCATCTCTGGACGCACTCCAGCACCTCCATGTCCCTCTTGAGGGTCCCAGAACCGAACACAGTAGATGAGTGCAGCCTTACCAATATCCCTACAGGGACATAGTCATTTCCCTGGTACTGCTGACCACACTAATTCTGATATAAGCCAGGATGCCATTGGCCTTCTTGGCCATCTGGGCACACTACTGGCTCGTGTTCAGACAGCTGTTGATCAACACCGTCAGATTTTTTTCCTCTGGACAGCTTTCCAGCCATTCTGACCCAAGCCTGTAGCATTGCCTGGGGTTGTTGTGGCCCAAGTGCAGGACTCAACACTTGGCCTTGTTGAACCTCATACAATTGGCCTGTCCAAGTCCCTCTGAAGACCATTCCTGCCTTCAAGCATATCGACACACCCACCCACCTTGATGTCATCTGCACCTTACTGAAGGTGTACTCAATACGCTCATCCAGATCATTGATAAACACATCAAACAGAACAGGCCCCAGTGCTGAGCCCTGGGAAACACCACGTGTGACCAGCTGCAAACTGGATTTAGTTCCCACTGCATTAATAATGTGACATGTCCCCTTTAAAATAATAAATTTTAAAAACATACAAATACAACTAAAGACAGCTGTGGCTTACTTCTTGCAGTATATCTTCAAGTGAAAAAATTGCTTGCCTCCCCAGACTGGTCTATCTTACTTCCTCTCTGCTCAGATCTCTGAACTATCTTTCCAGTTCACTTGAGAAAAAGAGCATAAGGGTAAAAAAATCCCTACAATTGCCTGTGAACACATACACCAAGAGTGGCATATGTGAAGTCTGCAGCTCTGCTATAGATTTCTGGTCTCTCGTGAACAGGGGTCTGCAAGATTTTCTGGATTCAAGGTACAACATCTTGTACAGGAAGTACTGTGATTTGTTGGACAAAATCATTTAGGCATAAACTCGGCAAAAAGAAGTTGTAAAGTCAAAGAAGCTCCTTGAGAGACACCAGTAGTTGCATTATATACAAGTTCAATATGTAGTCTCTTTCCTTGGAACATTTGCTTTGGACAAAACCATAACAGCTTCTTATGTGCATGTTACAATATTTAACCTAAGATTTCTTTTTATTAATAAAGAATCAAATAAAAGCTGCAGGTCACCATAACTTTGTCAGATTTCCCACCCTAATAATTTTTTCCATTTTGAAAGGAGTTACTGTAGTGTAATTTTCTTCCTTGCTTTTCAACAAAAGATTTAGTTCATATGGATTTTGCAAATTGTTGATAAACTAGTGGCACTTTTGTAATTATTGCCTTTTTCATTTCTTCATCTTTTTACTTTGGAGAGGCTACAGTTTTGGTTTGAATCCCACTCTTGCAGTAACAGCAATATTTTCACATGGGCAGTGACACAGTGCTGGTTTATGATTGTTCTAACAAAGCTTGTCAAGCAGACTAAAAAGAAACGAAATGCAGACAAATTCTAAAGGATCAGATTCTGCCTACCTCAAATATACTATGTAACTCTTCGTCCTTTGGATAGTCTTATCCATTTCAGGGAAAGAAAATCTATTGCAGAGTGTGAATAAGTTGTCAGAATTTTACCCTAAATACTTCACTTAGCAACAAAAGACTCATAGAATCATAGAATCATTATGGTCAGAATAGACTTTTAAGGTCATCAAGTCCAGCCACTATAACCTCACACTGCCAGGCCCATCACTAAACTAAACAATATCCCTGAGAATCTCTTCTATGTGTCTTTTGAATATCTCTAGGGATGGTGACTCCACCACCTCTCTGGGCAGCCCATTCCAATGCTTCATAACCCTCTCAGTGAAAAAGATCTTCCTAATGTCTAATCTAAACCTCCTGTGGCACAACTTGAGCCCATTTTCTCATGTCCTATCATTCGTTACTGAGGAGAAGAGATCAACTCCCACCTCACTACAGCTGCCCTTCAGGTAGTTGTAGAGTGATCCTGCCTCCTTTCAGCCTTCTCTAGGCTAAACATTCCCAGCTCCCTCAGCCACTCCTCATAAGACCTGTTCTCCAGATCCTTCACTAGCTTTTTTGCCCATCTCTGAACACGCTCCAGCACCTCCATGTCCTTCTTGTCATGAGGAGCCCAGAACTGGACACACAATTCAAGGTGCAGCCTTACCAGCACTGAGTACCAAGGAACAATCACCTCCTTGGTCCTGCTGGTCACACTATTCCTGATACATGCCAGGACTCCTTTGGCCTTCTTGGCCACCTGGGCACACTGCTGGCTCAAGTTCAGAAGGCTGCTCATTAACATCCCTACGTCCTTTTCCGAAAGACACCTAAAAAAACTGTGAAAGGTAGCAGACACAGAGTTGCAGCAGCATGCAAACTTTACAGTAACAATAACAACTGGGAAGCCTTTTGCTTCTTTGTGATGGTGCCATCTTATCGAAAGCATTTAATAAACATCAGTAGCTGTGTCTTAATTAAATGAAAGACCCTGCAGTACAAACTGAGAGCCTTCTAATCCTTACAGAACCACAAATAACTCAAAGAATTCTTCAAGTGCCACGATAATGGCACAACAAGATGGATATCTCTGTATTGTTTTTGTGTACCTCAAAGAGCGCTCTGCAGGAAAAATAATGTTGCATAAAAAACCTAAACACATGTCTTTCAAAAGAGCAGACAAAGAAAATTATCTGGAAGTTGGGGAAAATTTGACTTAAAAATATTTCACAATATGTTTGTCTTTGAAAGTCTACACTGCCCTTACAACAATTTTATGGTGGATATTGTTGGCTCTGGATTAACATAAGTGACTGATTGAAAATCTTTATAAGGATATTAAGATTAAGGACACAGCTCTTAAGTTCTACAAACACAAAACTGATTTACAAAGAATAAAGTGATGAGAATACCCATGAAACAAAAATAATATATTCATAGAGCCCTTTTGTAACAGTCCAGACATAAAACAAAACCACTGAACTTATAATCTAATTTTAAAATTGTTTAAATTAAAGGTTATGGGGAAAAAAAATCAAAAAAGGAAAGAAAGAAATAAATACCAGCCAGCTGTACCTGTGATGTGATTACACTGTCTTCAGTATAGACACGGCACTGGATGGTTGACTTTTATGGTGTGATTTTGGATGTACATGAAGTAAAGAGAATGTGGTGCTGAATGAATTACTAGAAAATATATAGGGCAAAATCTGAGTCGGTGCCAACAAAGCTTGGGGGAGAAAAAAAGTGAAGGAAAGCACATTATTCTATATGACATTGTAAAAGAAATAAACAATGGACGTGCTCCAAACCAGTGGAAAAATGAGGCAGTGGGCAGAAAACTGTCCTCCAGACTCTGCCATCTATCCCATAAAAATTCTTCACCCTTTCTAGGTGTAGAAATTCAAAATCCTGCCAAGGCAAGGCCCCCTGATGCCTTGCAAAGTCCCAGAAGCACTGACGGTGAAGATGCGATGGGACTGCCTGACTCTCATTTCCCCAATAACCCAACCACTGGACACAGAACGGTCAAAATCCCAAAGGTTTCATACCTGCCTTTTGCTCAGGCAGAGAGCTGTATGTTTGCTTTTGTTCCTTATGCACATAGAATCATATCCCCATAAACATCCTAGGGCAGAAGCATCAGCATCAATATATGATGTGCTTTCCTCCATAGAGAGAGAGTTTGAAGTACAGCATCCGGTTGCTTGTTGTCATATCTTTAAATCAAGGCTAAACAAGGTGAAAAGCAAATAGATCTTAAGCTTTTGTAAGTTCATAGGGCAAGCTGAATGGATGAACTAAGATGATTCATCATATGTTAGAGTTAGCTATATAATAAGTTCATGGCCATCTTGAGATGAGTGGAAAGGTGAATGCTTCCATTGTGATTACTTGGCTAAAATAGCACATGCCAGTAATCCCTCTTCTGCTCTTCTTCAGCATTTAATTGCAGTATTTTAATAGGGAAAATGATATGTAATTTTCAGGGAAAACTGACCAGGCTTTTTTCAGAGATAAAATACTTACAGGGAAAATAATATTCTTATTAAAAATGATTCCTTAGTGTCAGTGTCCCTGTTGGGTCAGGTTAAAGGATGGGTAAGCACACTTGCACATAAAGCTGTATCTCCTGCAATCTTGTGACTGGAGGAGAATCTCACTTTCTCTCTGTCAAGTTGAAAGGAAAGATTCAATAAGAAATTACAGTCCATCTGCTTGGATGGAACAAAAAGTTTCAAGGAAATAATTTGAGTTTATCTGCCAACGGCATTCTGAGGTACATCGAATGTGGCCAGCAGATCACAGAAGGTTCTTCTCCCCCTCTACTCTGGCCTGATGAGGCCTCATCTGGAGTCCTGTGTCCAGTTCTGGGCTCCTCAGCTCAAGAGGTACAGGGAACTGCTGGAGAGAGGCCAGCACAAGGCCACCAAGATGATCAGGGGAACGGAACATCTTTACAAGGAAAGGCTGCAGGAACTGGGGCTGTTTAGTCTGGAGAAGAGGAGACTGAGGGGAGACTTCATTAATATGTACAAATATCTAAATGGTGAGTGTCAGGAGGTTGGAACATCATTTTTTTCTGTTGTTCCTAGTGACAGGACAAGGAGTAATGGGCAAAATTTGGAACACAAAAAGTCCCATTTAAGTATACGAAAAAACTGTTTCACTGTTGAGGTGAGCAAGCCCTGGCACAGGCTGCCCAGGGAGGGTGTGAAGTCTCCCTCCTTGGAGGTCTTCAAGACCCACCTGGACATATTCCTGTGTGACCTGACCTAGGTGGACTTGCTTTGGCAAGGAGGGTTGACTAGATGATCTCTAAAGGTTACCCTTACTATTCTATGATTCTATGAATGAGTCTGAATGTATGTCCAAACCGAGACAGCATCTCTGATTAGGGTCACTCCGCATATTAATTTTTATAGCATCTTAATTATAATTAAGATCCTTCTAATTTGACTCTGTCCTCAACAGCCTCAAAGAGCCAGTTCCCATCTTTCCTAAATTACTGTCTAACAGAAGAATGGAAATAGGAGAAGGAAGAATGCAGAAACTGATTCTATTTTTGCAGATAAATTCTCAGCTGCAACTTCCTTCTGAAAGGTAAAAGGAGTCTCTCCCAGTCCATCTTTGTGGTGAGTGTGATAAGTAGGACAATTTCAGTGGGAAAGCATGGTTATCATCCCAAAAATATGATCACGGATGCAAAGTCTGGATCTAAACCACTGTTCTAGGAATGGGTTGAACTACTTATGAAGCTACATGAGGTTGCATTTTCTGCACAACTTTGTTATCTGGTTCCTGGAACACCCTTTGTGTTGATCTCCTGTGATCCAGCTGGTGTTTCTGGATGGAAGATCACAGATGTGTATCCAGGAGACAAATCTTCTGTGTGACTGTCATGATTTAGCAAGGAGCAGCTTTTGCGTGGTAACAGGGAGAGGGGGTTGCAGTGAAGACCCAGTAAAGAGCTTTTGACTCTTCCCCGGCTCCTGGGTTCACACCCACCTCCAGCCCGGCTGGGCCAATCTAGTGCCTCTGCCATCACTATTTAGGGACGGGAATTTGAAGTGCTGGTAGTAGATGTAAGAGTGATACAAGATGGAGGTGACAATGCGGACCCCACAGTCAGAGAAGGAAGAAGGAAGGAGGACCATTAGACCAGAGACCCCTCTGCAAGCCGTGGCAAGAATGTAAGCTGTACCATGCAGGGCCATGGCAGGACTGAGAGCCACCAGCAGCTCTGTGTGAGTGCCCTTCGGAGTAGTCTGTGCAGGGCTGCCATGTATGTGTGAGGTACCCCACAGACTTGCAGGGAGGACTGGTGTGGAGCCCCCCTGCCCTGAGAAGGGAAAAACGGCAGAGACTATCAGGAATAGCCTGATCAAAAGCCCCACCCCCTGCCCCCCTGAGCTGTTCAGGGGGGGAGGAGTTAAAAACACAGGGGTCAGGACTCTGAGCCGAGAAGAGGGGAGGAGTGGGGAGAAGGTGGTCTTAAAGGGCTGGTCGCATTCTTCATTGTTGTACGACTCTGTGTTGGTTTATGTTTGTTATGTTTTGGGGTTTTAAGGTCATGTTTTAGTTGATGTTGCATTAAATTATTTTCTGTTTCCTTCCCGAAGCCCAGTAGCCTGGTCTGTTTTGTCCTGAACCTTAAGCAGCAATTAAGCTCTCCCTGCCCTTTGGCAATCCTCAGGTCATTGGTACTTGAGGCTAATTGTGGTCTTTTGTTCCCTGATGGGCCTAAACCACAACAATGACTAGAAACCATCACTCATCTGTCATGCCATTGATTGATCTGAGGCAGACAAGGTAGTCTGGGCTACTTGTCCAAGTTCATCTACTATGTGGATTTATAGGTAGAACAGCCTAGAGCTTGGTTACAGAAATAGGGTGCTGATGAGAGTCTACTACTCCTTATGTCCACAACTTGGTGGTCTGAATGGAGTTGCATTCAGAGCAAGAGCACAACAGATAGAGCTTTGTAGAAATTCTCTGAGAGCAACTACATGCAGAGCAGAAGTTGTAGTTTTGTAGTATGTCTTGGTTTTGGGTGGGGTGGAGATAATTTTCTTCATATTAGCTCATGTGGGGCAATGGTTTGGATTTATGACTAGCACAATGTTGATAACACAGGGACGTTTTCATTGCTGCTGAGCAGTGCTGACAGAGTCAAGGGGTTTTCTGCTCCTCATCCCACCCAACCAGCGAATGAGCTGGAGATGCAAAAGGAGTTGTGAAGGGACACAGCTGGGATAGCTGACGCCAACTGAGCCCAGGGATATCCCAGACCACAGGATGTCATGTCAGCATGTGTTGTGGTTCAAGCTCAGACAGCAACGAAGCATCACATAACCTCTTGCTCACCCCCCCACACACACCCTCGCTTTGGCAGAGGTCTCAGCAATATGGGAGGAGAAAAGATCACCAAGGGCCCTGTGGATGGACATAAGGGCAGGGAGGGCTCGCTGCTACTTATGGTTATGGGCAAAACTTGACTATTCAACTTAAGGAAGAAAACAAGACCAATTTAATTCACTACCAACCAGAAACAGGACAGAGAGAAAGTGAAAAGAACAAGAGCAGGATGATGAGAAAAATACAACCAACTTTTTAAGGTCTTCCCCTACCTCTCTTGCTTCTTCCCAAGCTCAGCTCACTGCCTCCAATATCTCTACCTGCTCCCTACTCAGTAGCTGAGGGGACAGGGAATGGGGAATGTGGTCAGTCTCTCAGAAATGGTCTCTACCATCTCTTTCTTCTCAGAAAAGGACGACTCCTCACATTCTTCTCCTACTCTCACACAAGGTCTCTCCCACAGGAAACAGTCCTTAATGAACTTGTCTCACGTGAGTTCTTCCCAAGGGTTGCAGCTCCTCATAAACTCTTCCCCGTGGAACTCCTCTGCAGCAGCAGAACTCCAGGCACATTCTGCATCAGTGCTGCCTCCCCACAGTCACAGCCTCCTCTGGGCACAGTCATCATCCTTTGGTGTGGGGTTCTTCACAAGCTGTCAACACATCTGAGCTTTACCATTCCTCTCCACAGGTTCCAGGGTCACGGCTGCCATCTCACCGTGGGATGCAGGAGGGGGGTCTCTCG
Organism: Colius striatus; assembly: GCF_028858725.1. Taxonomy (NCBI): domain Eukaryota; kingdom Metazoa; phylum Chordata; class Aves; order Coliiformes; family Coliidae; genus Colius; species Colius striatus. Next base: position 90,305,267 of record NC_084762.1, on the reverse strand, counting down.
TCCAGCCCTCCTCCTCCTCTTTTTATTCACTGACATCGGGGCCCACTTCTCTCTCTACTCCAACTCTTTGTACCACCTCCCAAAAAGAACAGCCCCCATCTTCCAGTTTCTTCTTCTTAAAAAGTGATCATAGAGGTGACAAATTGGCCCTAGAAGTGGGTCTGACTTAGAGCTGGGGAAAGTTTTCAGCAACTTCTTATAACCATTACAGCTCCTTCCTCAGTACTAGAAGCTCCACACAAACCCAATACAGTATATAAACTGAGGAAAGATGAAGGAAAAGACAAATATTTGGGGTGATGGCATTTGTCTTACCAAGTAACTCTTACATGTGTTGGAGTCCTGCCTTCTTGGAGATGGCTGGACACCTGCCTGCCCATAGGAATGAATTCCTTGTTTTGCTTTGCTTGTGTCTGCAGCTTTTGCTTTACCTATTAAACTATCTTTACCCAGCCCATGAGTTTTCTCACTTTTATCCTTCCTATCCTCTCTCCATCCCACTGTGAGGGAGTGAGTGAGCAGCTGTGAGGGATTTAGTTTCCATAAGGGTTTAATTCACAACATAGGGACTACTCATGACTGGACTTTGCAGACAGGGAGCAAAGTGTCCATGGAAGAACAGTCTGGCAGTGATTCGGTGTGACCGAGGAACTGAATGATCCTCTCAAGCAGACCCAAGGAATGTTTTCCAGTATTAATGGATCTGGAAGAATGACTACAGATTCATTACAAAAGTTACTCTTTCATTCCTAAGTCTCTCCAGACAAAAAGAAAAATCAAAACACTTTGGAAGACAATTTGTTTCATGTTATTTCCATGACTGGTTCACAGGTCCAGGATCAGATAAACCTTTTGGCTTTTTCATCCTCCTTTGTTACCAACTTACAATGCATCAGGCCTTTTCTTTCTGCCTGCCATGTTTTGAACAGCTTCAGATGAAATAGATTAAAATCATATAACTTATTTATAACAGTTGCAGTAAATTTTAAGGTAAATTAGGAGGCCGTTGAACAGGAATGTGCTGTTTCTTTCCTCCTTGAGTTAGGGGTATGGAACATTTGAAGATGATATTAAGTTCTAGCAATTTAAATCTGTTTAGCAAGGTTCTTAATAATCTTTGCATGTATATCACAGAGAACCTTTAGCATATTGCTTTAAATAATTCAGAACTGCTCCAATATTGTATTAAATAATTCAAGAATAGGACAGGCTTTGTGATTAATGATGTGTACCTGGAATTTCTGCAAATACAGCAAGGAGTCAAAGTATGCTGTAGATACAAGTGTCCTGGCATCAGATCCCATTTACTCTTTGCCAAGGCAATAGTATGTATTAGATAACTGGAAAAGTGCCTGCTACTCAATGGAAAACTGACTTAGGCCAATGGTTAATGTGGCAGCTGCTGAAAGAGTCTGTTCTGACAGACAATACTAATTTGGCCGAGAATCTCTATTGTCTTCTGCCTCCTATTTTTGCTCTCCATTTGTGCCTGATGTGAAAATTAAATGGAGGTATAAATATCTCTGCAGGAGCTGCGCATTTGTCCTGGTATTTTACCAGCCTTGATTTGGCCTTTGTGAAGCAAAGCACATCAGGTTTTTTTGTATGTTAACTTAGTTCTTAAGGGTTTGGAGGTCGCTGCTCTTCCTAGCTATGCTTGCATCTGCAGTCATAAAAAGTACCTGGAAAATCTGTTGTTCTTCTCCATTCGTTTTTGTAGGGATATGGGAATGGAGTAATAATATTAAAGGAAGACCCTAAATACTGAATACTGAATTTCTGAGTTTTCACCCTGTTGACAAAGCAACCACTTTTTCCCCTTGGTAAAGTTGTAAAGATCCCTGTTTTAGAGAGTGCTGTCAACATTTATGCCTAGGAAATGAACTGATATCATAGAATCACAGAATGGTAGGGGTTGGAAGGGACCTTTAGAGATCATCTAGTCCAACCTCCCTGTCAAAGCAGGTCCATCTAGGTCAGGTCACACATATCTGTAAGCTCAAAGTATATTTTTGTTACGAGATTTCTCTAAAGACACAAAGCTACACTGAAGTCGAAATAAAGCAAACAAATCTTCCTAAATATCCTTTTTTTCAAATAAAGGACATGCTATTGAGCAGAATGGAATACCTAGCAAGGAGATTACAGATATCAGCACTATTGGAAATGTTCTGTAGATATCTTTATAGGAGTCTGATATTGGACTCCCAGACCAGCTGTCTCAGTGAGCAGCCACTTTACAGACATCAAAAGGGACAGCTAATTTTATTGGATTTTGGATGTTTTCAATAGAAAGCCTTGACAGGGAACACATTGAGATGTGTCCAGCTTTAATATTTAAACACATTCAAGATTCTGAGAGGAAGAGAGAGGGGAAAAAGAGTACTGCTGCTGTGGCAACTGTATTTGGTGTGCCAAGGTCAGTGTATTCCCCTATATATGGCCCTCTGCCCTGGCAGCAGCTGGTGGCCTCAAGGATAAAGTGGATAAAGTGAGGGACCAGTCTGGACGAAACACATTTTTACAGATGTTGAGTTGCACAGATGATCTTGTCTTTAGATGTACAGGCTAGGGGTCTCATTTTCATTGCTTTTGTTTTGTTTGTTAAGGAAGGTGCATCTCAGAAGGAAACTCAGATATTTAAAGGCAGGGACAAAAGTCAAGGTGCATCAAATGCACGGTATCTAGAATAAATCTCTGTACACATATTTGTATTTAAATAGCTGAAGCTACTGCAAATCACCCACACTAGTCTTTATTTCAGTATTTTTGAGATCCATACTGCAAGAAACTTCAGCATCTTTTTGCTTAGACTGGATGCAAAATACTGCTCACTGATTCTTATTAAAATCAAAGCTCTGAAAGATGACCAACTAGTGGAAGTCTCAGGGGTGAAGCATCTTCCTTAAATAAAAGGGGAAGGTGCTAATTTTCCATCCCTGCAGATTAATTGAACAAAACATAGTACTCCTTTTGTGTTTCAGGGCACCAAAGTGGGACGGGAAGACAGTGATATTGTATGTCACCACTTTTTGGGGTTTGACGGGGAATTTGCCTGCTGTAAAAAATAAATAATTCAGCCATCCATCCCCATAACCATTTAAATAATGTCTTCCTGCTACTATAAATGATCTCTCAAAGGAATAAATAAAGTTGACAAAAATAATCTTCATCAAGGTTGACAGTGATTACACTAGAATGAACTCCTTCACTCATGGGACTCGTCTACCTTTAAATGTCATCATGAGATGACACTTGTCTATCCCGCTGTCAGTTTGAACAGAGAATAAGCCTCTTTTCCCAATGGCTTCTTTTCCTAGCAAGACCAATTCTATGTCATAAAGCATAGGATGACAAGTTTTAAACTAGTAAAAACTGAACTGTGAGGGTGAGGGAGCCTTGGTGCAGGCTGTCCAGGGAGGGCATGGAATCTCCTTCTCTGGTGTTTTCCAAACCTGCCTGGATGTGTTCCTGAGTGACCTGGTCTGGGTGGATCTGTTTTAGCAGAGGGGTTGGATTGGAGGATCTCTAGAGGTCCCTTCCAACTCCTATCATTCTCTGATTCTATGATTCTGTTAATGATTTCTTGTTATTCACTCTATCTCATAGTAGGACAGGGGAAAACTACTAAAGAGAAGAAATGAGGGAGAACTCCATGGGATTTGTGGTAAATAAATCTAAAACAAATAAAATGCTGGGTATTGGTTCTGTAAAATTAATTTCTGCAAGAGACCATGTAGAATGGTGAGGTGACAGAAAGCACTGTTGGCAACAAAGCTTTAGATCGATCAGCAGTGGTAATTCACCAGCCAGATGCTTCTGCTGCATATCTTTCAGATGGACAGGCTCAGGAGACCAGAGGTACTGCAGTATTGAGTGAAATCAAAGGCCTAACTAGCCCCACTGCCCCTGTCGTAAGCAAAAGACAGTCTGGGAAGAGGAATCAGCCTGTTGAGAAACCAAATTGTGTCTGGCCTCTGTGACACGGCTCATCTGAAACAGAGATAAGAATGATACTCAGATTTTCTGAACTAGCCAAAACTGTTCTTCTTTAGTCAGAAAATAATTTATTCTTTCCTGATGGCTTCCAGCTGTTTCATTACATTTCCAACACTGGAAATAATACTTCAATATGTGATTGTTCACTGAAACAGGGGGTGTTTTTTTCTATTTTTCCTGCAGTTCATATATCATTACATTACAATAAATTGATATAGTGCCCTCATGCCTCTTTCTATTAAAGGGTGCCTTGGATATTAACAGTTCATCTGCCACAGAGCAGCTTAACTGGCCTCTCCTGCCCAACAGTACAAAAGTGAATGGTTATGGATACTCTCTGATACAAACTGACATGCCCTCAGGGCAGCATATACATTTATAATTTAATTCCCCATGAGTTATTTCTTACTATTAGAACAGCTTTCTGTGCTGGTAAGAAATCCTATTTCTGCTCTCAGATGGATAGCTCAGATAAAGTTCCCGCCTGCCTGTGTACCTTTTGCCCTGTGCACAGTAAGTTGGGTGGGACAGCCTGCTGTCACTGCACAGGCTCACCACCTTGAACAAGATGCTGAGAGATAAGGAAATACACTTCAGGAGTTCCATTTTACAGGTACTGAGAGACACTCTCCTGGTAGAAAGTGTGGTTATGATGCAATAAAAAAAACCATACACATGTACATGACTATACATATATACATAGACTATTACATTAATCAGCTCACAGGAGACTTCAGACATATATGGTATGGGTTTTTGCCATTATCTGTTCTTTTTTCCTCTTTGCCATTTCACTTCTTTGAATCACTGAAGGTGCAATTCAGACAGGCCTATTCAGACCCTATATATATAAACGAAATAAAGGAATAGCTCCTCTGAGCTACCTCTAGATGTAAATAAAGCTACACTTGCTGAAGAACATGTTCAACAACAGCAGGAGTACCTTGTTCATATTTTGCATGCATTAAAAAGAAAGCCTTCCCCATTTTGTTCTAATATCCTGTTAGTCAAGAACTGCAAAGGACTAAAACGGTTTTACATCTCTCCCAGCTCCTCAAGAAGCACTGCTATGCTGTAGCTGCACACATTGCTCAGATGTAATACAGCAACAGGAAACTAATTATTGGACAACGGCATACCATAGCATCCAGCAATCCTCTGGTTAGTTTATTTTTTAGAGGAGAAGCTAAATCCTCTACAACAATCCTCTCCCATTTCAATAAACTAATAATTTGTCAATAGGATTATCTGAACTTCCTGGGTTAGCATCATGGCTCTCTCAGAAAGGCACTGAGAGTAACTTTGACACCTAATTTACACTGTAAAAGAAACTAAGCATACTGGTGTGTTACTAAGATTTTCTTCACGGCTAGTTGCATTGTCATGACTAAATAAAAAGGACTGATGGCTGGCTTTAAAAAAGGAGGAGGGAGAGGAGGTATGGCAAGAAAAAAAGGAATTACCCATTGATTTATTCTTTTACTTAACAGCAAAGGAGAATGAGCAATTTGAGGTCAGCAGCATATTGCTCAGCTGGCCTCAGATCCTGCAAAATTACCAGCATTGTGTGTTGCAATAAATTGCACACTTTTGTCACCCCTGTTTGTTTGAAATATGTGTGAAATGAAGAGGGAAATAGCTAAGACCAGCACTATGGACTGCACTGATCCACCTAGAAGGTGAACAGGAGACAAAATAGTCTGCTTTTTCTTGCCTAGCAATGTGAATACCTCCCTAATGCAGAGCAGTCCCATTGCTGTCATAACTGCAGCCCCAGTACCTGCAACATACACAGCCAGGTTGGTCAAGAGGGATTTTGGCAACCCCAGCAAAGCTATTTCTCCCAATTCTTTCCCCTGTAACCCACTGACTCACCCCAAGGGTCTCACTTTTGAATCTGAAAGAGTTTTCATGTTGTTGTTGTACAGATACACCCTGCAGGCTGCTCAGCCATCACAGTTGTGGGTGCATGTAGGATTTGCAGACCCTAAAGAACTACCCTATGTAAAAGGTATAAATTAAACGCTGAGGTGTGGCTCAGCCAAGGCAGTGCATCACATAGCGAGCAGGTTACTGACAGTCCAAGTAACTTTCCAGTCTAACGACTCTCTCATCAGTGCAGGAAAACAGATCCTGTTGCTCCAGAAGGTCAAACTGGCCTTTATTTTGCTCCTGGTGATGCAAGTTCTGATTATAGTGCAGTATCTAAGACAGGTAATTCATGTCAAAAGGTGGAGAAAGTGGCTTTGCTTATTGATGTGTTGTCATCGCAACGTTCAGCCTTCTGTTCGTAGCTATTCATGTGAGTTACAGCAAACAATGCCCGCTCCTGGCATTAACTTGCTCCCCAGGCAGCTATTACTCAAAATGCACAATGGCCTACGGGACACCAAAAGATTTGCCATTGGTCTATTGACCAGGGGCAGCCTTGTATTGCACTGTGTAATGAAGGAGCATCAAAAGACATTTTTCCAGAGAAAGTTACCAGGTTGGCAGCCCTGGAGGATAAAATCTTCTGCTTATTCAACACTTAGACTGCTTTTGACATTATCCAGGGCTGCACTGACCTCAGAAACAGGGGAGTAAACTGGGGTATTGCCAGTACTCTAGGATCTGGGGCAGAAGCATTCAGTGGAGTATCTCATCATAAACAAGACTATTTCACCATATATCCATTTTGTTAGAGGGTTGTCACTAAGAATAATGTATTAGTTGCTAAGATCTCTCTTAAAAACAAGGCAAAGAGCATCCTGGTTGTCTCTACACCGGCTGACAGAAATTGTTGCTAGAGATTTGATATGTGGCACTACAAAACCTGTAGTTCTGAAATGTCTTCTGAAATCCCAGACCAGGAAAGACTGAGATTAAGTCCCTGTCCAATCTGATAAAACTGATCCACTGAAGGAGATTAATTAGATCCTCAGTGAAATCTCCATGCTCTCTTGAAACCAGAGAAGTACAGAATCATTTCAGTTGGAAAAAACCTTTAAGGTCATCAAGTTCAGCCACTATAACCTCACACTTCCAGGTCCATCACTAAACTAAACCATATCCTTCAGAACCTCATCTGTGCATCTTTTGAATATCTCCAAAGATGATGACTTCACCACCTCCCTGGGCAGCCCCTTCCAATGCTTCATAACCTTCTCAGTGAAAAAGTTCTTCTTAATGTCCAATCTAAACCTCCCCTGGCACAACTTGAGCCCATTTCCTCATGTTCTAGAATTTGTTACTGTAGAGAAAAGATCACCTTCAGGTAGTTGTAGTGAGTGATCATATCTCCTCTCAGCCTCCTCTTCTCCTGGCTAAACATTCCCAACTCCCTCAACCACTCCTCATCAGATCTGTTCTCTAGATCCTTCATCAGCTTCATTGTCCATCTCTGGACATGCTCCAGCACCTCAGTGTCCCTCTAGTAGTGAGAGGCACAAAACTGGACACAGTACTCAAGGTGGAGCCTCACCAGCATCAAGTACAGGGGGATAATTCCTTCCTTGGCCCTGCTGGTCACACTATTTCTGATACAAGCCAGGATGCCGTTGGACCTGGGCACACTGCTGGCTCATGTTCAGCCACTATCGATTAATACCCCCACATCCTTTTCTGCTGGACATGAATGGACCTGATCATGGTACTTATCTCAGGCTGGGAATTTCAATGAGCCTGACATTAGATTTTAAACCGATCTGACTGTTAACTGAGTTGAATGTGGAAAGCAAAAGTTAATTTCTTAGCACACATCTAGAGGCTTGATTTGCCAAGGTAAGTAGCTCAGGTGTTGGTATGATTAATAGCAGAGCACTCTAGTAAAGTGCTCAGAGGAGTTTCCTGACCTGGGAGAAGTTCAGGCAAGTGAAGAGTCCTGGCTGGAGCCCTCAGCTTATGCCATAGCAGCTGCTGAGATCTGGGCTGGGCCAGGAACCTTGGCCAGGGTATGAGGGACTGCAAGTAGAACCAAATGATTTCAAGGGTGATGGTTCATCTAAGTTAGAGGTGTTGTCAATGTCAAGTCAGGCTACACTCCAGGATTGGATGTAAAGATGTAAAGACAAAAGTTCCTACTCCAGTACAGCCCTCAGATTAATATCCATTATTGATTTTTCAGATAGGCAGTGATGAAGATGCAATAAGGAGTTTGAAACCAATCAAAAGAGACTTCAAGGCCTTGGGACAACTGGTTAGGGAATTAGGAGCACAGATAGAGCTCTCCTTTACCCAGGAATATCCTGCATGTCATTTGCCTGAGCTGGGTTTTCCACATCATTTGAAACAGTTCGTGCTGTTCTCATAGTGATGACGAGGCCTGGTGAATCAGCCACTCCTTCGAGTTTTGTGTCATCAGTGAACTTGCTGAGAGTACACTCTGTCCCTTCATGGAAGTTGTTGATGATCATATTGAGTAAGACATTCCATAGAACTGGCCTCCAACTGGACTCAGCACCATTGATCACACTTTCTGAAAGTCAGAGACATCTTTTCTTTACCCTTTGCTGTGATGACCCTGAAGTGAGTCTGTTGGGGCTGAGGTTAGCCTAGGCACAGGCACATGGTCTGTAGTCGACAATCACTTTCCATTATCCATTGGGCAGGGACACAAGTTTTGGCTCCTTAAAGCCATTCCTTACAAACCACCTTTCCCTGTTCACTGCTCCAGTCCTTGTCTTGCTCTTTGTTCACACACACATCTACCCTTATTACTGCAGGTAAGTAGAGGCTTTTAGGTGAAGTCCTTTGCCATTGTAATGATTATACTTCTGTGTTACTTGTTGCAGGACAGGAACGAGATCATCAGAGCTCGGGCAGAGTCTGTGTGTAATGGGCAGCCCTGTGGTGTCCTGTCCTTATCTTTGATATGATCCTTTCATGGCTTGTCAAGACATGAAAGACAATACTCTGAATACCCACAAAATAGAGGAGCAGTTTTTACAAGCCTTCGACTAATTTTGGTAGGATGCTTCTCCCTTCTCAAAATTCCTGCAGGGATGAGGGGATCTGGCTGGCTTGGGAGCCACTATCTTACCAAGATGTACAATACTTGATGTGGCATCGAACAGCCTCTGCAGGGACTCATCTGGAGCTGCTGGTTGCCTGGATCTTGCTTCTGGCCTAGACAAACTCCAGATTCAGTGAGATCCAAGATCTCCAGCCTTTCACAGAAAAAAGGGGAGTCATCTCTCATGGAAACAAGGTGTTATTCATCTGCAGTATCTGAAACCATACTTCCAAATCCTACCCTTGCCCCCATCCAAGCGTAGATTTTAGTGATCTGTTGGACTTTCACAAGTAATGTAAATTACCCCGAACATATCTACCACATATGATACTAGGTATGCAAAGGAATTAAGCTGTCACCCATCTTTCATCTACCAGAGGAGCTTCCTCTAAAGAACTCTCTGCATCATCCACAGTTTTGAAGGTCTGGAGGAGTTCCTCTAGAGCTACACAAAATATTTAGCACAGTCTCAAATACTCAAAATGCCACTTTTGTAACTGACAGACCTCAGGAAATGGCTTTTAATTTATTGCAACAACAAGATTTTTAAAAGTTTCCAAGACTTTTGTGCATTTTAGAGTGAAAGGATATTTATTGCCACTTTCATGTGTAAGCTGCCTACAGCTCCGTATTACTTGGGGTATAAAGCAGATGAGCAAAAGGCCTTTAAACTAGTGTTGTTGCACCTCTGATCCTGATTGATGTTGACACCAATTAGCAGAAAAGGAATCTTCCAGATAAAGGAAAAGAAGATTTTATTAAGCCCTAAATGCCAAGAGTCAGAATTCAATGTAAAATTCATTAGTGCTTATGGCAGGAGTCCTACCAGCTATTGCCAAGGGGTTAAAGGGAAATAAAAATTACATAAATAAGATTTTCAGGACTTTTAAATCTTAGCCTGAACAGTTTGGGTGATTTTAGCTTGCTATTCTATACCCCTCCTTGCAAAAGCTGTTCTCTTACACTCATTAGTTTTAATCAGAGGCAACTCCTGGTGAAATCAGTGATGTTCCTCTGAATGAACAGCAAAGAGAAAAATAGAGGTTGTATCTTTTTCATTTAGTTCTAAATCTATTTTTGTAAATACAATATTCATATGGTATAAATATAAATTTTAAGTGCATAAATATATATGTGCATATATAGAGAGAGGATCAAAATCTGATTTTAAATTTCTGGTTCATGTATAGAGAGTGACATAAATCAATGATTCTTGTCTTTGCAGACTTTTAGCCATAAACAATTGCTCAGAAAAATAAAGGAGTTTTGCAAGTTTCCTTATGTTGTATCACCAATAAATCCCAGTTTAATGAAGCTCTGAAACAATATCTGAAAGCTTTGTAAAAACAAAGATTAAATATGTTTTTTTATGAACCAGAAGGTAAATACTGACAGTTAGGAGTGTGGAGAACTTTCAGCACCTGCTCTGTAAGAGAAGTGTCACAGCTGCCTGTTTTTCTAATTCACAGCTCTCACGGAAACTGTTTTGGAGAAGGAACAAATATTTAGGCAGGTTGAGGCAGTTCCTTCCTATGGCTTGTGTTCACAACACTCAGAAATCTTCTTACATATTCAAGTCTCTAAACGTTCACTAGAACATGTTTTACTTTCTTACTCCAAACTCTTTAGCTTTCTAAAGAGAACCATTGGTCTCAGTTCCCAAAGACTGAGCACCTGTCTGCCCAGAAATGCACCCACAGATTTTCATTCCTCTCTCTTTACAGGGTGTCTGATCTTTCAGATCAAAGGACTGCAAACACAAATGCTAATTTCTTCCAACTCAATTTATCCAATGATAATTCAATTTCAACGTGTCCTAAGACATGTTCTTCCACTGGCAGAGGATCCTGATGACCATCAGTTTACATCTGATTGTCAGAAGCCGCAGGGCAAATGTTGACTTTTAATTTACCTTTCAGTCTCATTTACTGCATCAAATGTCATCAGAGTTGTTGACAACAGCATCCTAGGCTCGTAACTAGATTTTTTTTTACCATTTCTTGCTTGCTATGAACATTAGGTCTTTGATTTATGCATCTCCCATCTTCCAGGACTGAGAACTGCAGTTCTCTGTTTCACTTTACTGCTGTAGTGCTACTCTCTTGAAAAGACTTAATCCCAGATTTATTGTAAAAACTAAAGCATGCCATGACCATCTTTATATCATTTATTCCTGCCCTCTAATCAATCATTCTCACTTATTTAATACATACCTGTTGTCTCCCTGCTGTTTATGTCATGAGGTTTTTTTCTTGTTATAAGTTTGAGCACCTTGCCACGCAGTGAGAGTTTTGCCCTCTGATCAGGGCTAAGCACTGGGTTTAGTTTTTAAAAATCCTTGAAGATTACTCATAGATATATAAAAAAACCAAAATTGTGTTCTGTTGTTAAATCACGTCCTCTGAAAACTGGTGAGCCTGGGAACTGGTTGGAAAAAGGAGACTATTGCTAGAGATGGTGATGTGGGATTTCAAGGACTATGTTCAATAGATTTGCTCTTACCTCAACCTATATTGCCTCAGTTTCTCCTTAATCCTTTTCAGTCACAGTATTACATGTTCCGTAAGGGATGTTGGATATCTGCTTATGGATAGTGGTTATCTAAGCTGCTCTGTGTTTTGGTTCTCAATCTTCTAAAAACTATGTAAATTTTCAGTACCCACGTTATCCTGTGGCTATGATCTCCACAGTTCAGCTGGAAATGGTGAAAGTTGTCAGATGGAGGAAATACAAGCAAGATTTTCTTGATCTGTAAGGTAACTCATTGACTGAGGATATTTCTTTTCAGAAGCGACAGAAGACAGAAGTCATGCTTCACAGAACTTGTGGACGTAATCCACGACAGCAGAAAGGCACCAACAATTAGTCAGAAGCCCTCTATTGACTGACAAAAAATAGACATTTATTATCAGTGCAGACCAGTCTTCTGAGTATCCAAAGTGTGTAAATTAGACCAAAAGTGTAAATTACACAGTTAAAGACAAGAATTTCAGAACATTGATCATTTTGAGTCAGTCATTTGAGGAATGAATTCTTTCAGGAATGATAAAACTGCTGGTCTTGATGACATCTGACAGCTGAGTAGATAAAAGACCTTGGATGACAAATATCTGAATACTCCAACCATTTATTGTGTATTGCTGTCAGTGTGTTAGTGCATGTATGTCACGGCACTCCAAAAATCAGAGAAGGGTGCTTCAGAGCCAAAGAACAGTAGGCTCATGTCCATACGGCATCATCTTCACAAATGGCGTTAACATCTGATCTTAATTAAATTAGTTATCACCATTTGCTAAATAGTTCCTAACACCAGAGCAAACTGGACTGTTCCCAGAAAGTCCTGCTGTCCAAGTGCTTAACATCACTGAGCAGTTCCAAGAAAGCCTTGGGAGGGCATGGACAGAGACTCTATGGCTGTAGATCTATCAGCAGCTGCTCATGACACTGGAAAAATCTGAAGTGTGTAATTATTTGTAATTATTAAATTGCACAAATTGATGATTACTCTATAGGGATTGCACACTGAAAAGTTTACATAAAACCATGAGAGAAACAAAGCCAGTGGTGCAGACAGCAACATGAGCCATCAGAAAAGGATACTTGTACCAATATTTTTAGCATCTGTCAAAATAAACAACCAACCTAGGATTATGTAAAGTCTTATTTCTTGCAGATGACTTAGTTCACAATTAGAACTCCAGTTGTAAGGACTAAATACAAAATTAAATCCTGGAGGATCTGAACAATTTTCCTGGATATCTGGATTAGTCAAACCACAATAATATCCAAAGCTAACTGTGTATGAATTCAGATGGAATGTACTGATGGCAAGCAAATAATATGTTGAATCATTGAACTTGCACATTGTCACTCAGCACTTGCACATGTGCTCTGGGTGGGAAATGTCAGGGTTGGCAGAGTTAGTGTCATAGGTTTGTGTGGAGCCATTTCTGGTAATGGGGAAGGGGCTGTAAAGATGGCTCCTGGAAGAAGTTGCTCAAAACTTTTTGCCAGCTCTGAGCCAGATCCACTTCTGGGGCTGAGCCAAATGGGCACCTCCATGATCACTTTTTAAGAAGAAGAAGTCGGAAGAGGAGGGTTCTTCCTGTTCTTTCTTGTTGTTGTTGCTTCTTTCTCCAGCTGGTGTTGGTGGAAGGAGTTGGAAGAGAAACCACGTGGACTCCAAGGGAAGAGAGGAGGGAAGAGAGGAGGAGGTGTGCTGGAGCAGAGACCCCTCTGCATCCTGTGGAGAGAACTGGTGAAGCAGAGATTTGCTGACAGTTCGTAGAGGACCTCACATCAGGGGTGGTAACTATACCTGGAGGAGGCTGTGACTCTGTGGGAGGGTGGCATTGCAGCAGAAGGTGCTCGGAATGCTGCTGCTGCAGAGGAGTCCCACACTGGAAGGGTTTGTGAGCAAAAGCTGTAGCTGCTGAAAGAAATCCACACCAGAGAAGTTCATTAAGGAAGGGGAGGGACGTCATATCAGAGTAGGGGAAGAATACCAGGAGTCATCCTCCTCTGAGAAGAGAGAAGTGGCAGAGCCCATCTGTGAGAGACTGACCACATCCCCCATTCCCTGCCCCCCCTGAGCCACTGAGGGGAGAGGAGGTAGAGATATTGGGAGTAGTGAGCTGGGCCTGGGAAGAAAGGAGGGATGGGGGAGGGAGATCTTAAAGTTCTGGTTGTAACTTTCTCATCATCCTACTGCCTTTTTGCTTTTTGTTCTGTTCTGTTTCTTGTAGGTAGTAGAATAAACTTGTCTACTTTCCTCTCTAAGTCAAGTACTGGAGTCTGTTTTGCCCAGAATTGGAACTTGCAGTGTGTCCTCCCTGCCTCTGTCTCATTCCACAACAACCTTGCTTATCTTTTATTTCCTCCCATTTTGCTGGGGCCTCCACTGTCCTAAGGAGGGTGGGGGTGGATGGAGGGTGGTGAGCAAGATACTGTCGTCGTGCTTTGTTGCTGCATGGGCAAAACCATGACAGTTAGTTACATGGGCTGCAATGGATCAAAGCTGCAGTATCTTACTGGACATCTTGGATAAGACAAAACTGGTATGTCTTAAAGGGAAATGGAAAGGAAAAGGAGGAAAGGAAAGGAAAGGAAAGGAAAGGAAAGGAAAGGAAAGGAAAGGAAAGGAAAGGAAAGGAAAGGAAAGGAAAGGAAAGGAAAGGAAAGGAAAGGAAAGGAAAGGAAAGGAAAGGAAAGGAAAGGAAAGGAAAGGAAAGGAAAGGAAAGGAAAGGAAAGGAAAGGAAAGGAAAGGAAAGGAAAGGAAAGGAAAGGAAAGGAAAGGAAAGGAAAGGAAAGGAAAGGAAAGGAAAGGAAAGGAAAGGAAAGGAAAGGAAAGGAAAGGAAAGGAGAAAGTGGTGTATTAGCTTGCAGATCTTAGACGTGAGTCAGATGGAAAAACAACAACATACAGAACTGTGACTATTAGAAATACATGGAAATCTGAATATAGAGACTGGTTGAGCAATATAAGACATCATGGCCTTTCACATCATGAAAGTGTTGTACAATACTAAGGATTTATCCCAGTCAACCCATTGGTCCATGTTCACTTCATGAAATTTTATTAGGATACAAGAAAACAATGTATAACAGAAAAAAAAAAAAAAAAGGAAGTACACAGATAGATGTACAGGCATGGAAGGATAAACAACTCCTTTCTTCCCTTTCTGCAAATCAGAACAAAGTCAAAAGACTGAAAAGCCTTTTTCAAACTGTAATGGTCCTTGACAGGAAAGAGGAAATAACACTCTAATTGCCAAAAATGGCAAGGAGAGGAAAGAGGGCAGAATGTCACGGTTACAATTTGTTTCCAACTCATTCTCTCTCTCCAAGGTTCCTCATGCCCTTTAAAAAATCTGTACTTAAAAAATAATTTCCAAACCAGGAGCCTGGTATAACTCACTTTAATGACACCCCAGTTGGCTGGGCAATACAATAGATCACCACATTGTGAGAGAACCCTTTGGTCCAGATTATGTATCAGACTGAACTTCTAGATGTATAGCATATTTATCATGACTATGCTGTCACACAAGGTTATCATGCTGGTATGTAATATTTCTCCATGTCTCCCTTAGAGAATTTGGTTCTTTTATCCAAAATGAAGCTAATCAACACTAAAAAAACTGCTGACTTTTTCAGAGTCAAATGCCCAGAGTTAAACATCTGCCATGACACACTCAGGGAAGATATCAGCAGGCAGTATGGTTTCACACCATCTTCAAGACTATTATTCTTAGCAAGAAAGCTCTTAGAAAGCTCTTGGAAAACTCTTGGAAAGATGTGCTGGTTTATATTTAGTTTCAGCTACACAGATACCCTTCACTTTTTCTATTTAGAATGAGCTCCATGAATGAACAGAGGATTTCTTATATTTTCCTTAAGGTTATTCCCCTCAGCATGGAAAAAGAAGAAAATTTTGCATGGTTTTGGGCCACTCTTTTTCCAGATCCAGTCACAAAACTTTTCGAACATGCCAGACTTGCTGGAGTCAGTTTTTCTTCCTCTACTAGGAAACAAAGCTGGAAGGAGATGTATCAAAAACCCTGGGATCCGAAAAAGTGTCACAACTGATTATAACTTTGTTATGGAAGACACTCAGGACTTGGTTTTTCCACTGTTTCCTTGAGAAGTCAGTGGTCTCAACTTCTGACAAATCAGGTCATTTATTCAAGCTCTTTACAGTGAAGTAAGGTCTCTGAACTTAGCTCTGACTGCTCCTGTGAATTTTTATCTAGGAGGTTTAAAATATACAAGGGTAACAGAAATAAAATCCTCTTCTGCTCAAAGGTCGTTGTCGATAGTGTTTAAATTTTCTGGTGTTGTTTTCTCTTCTAGCATCCATGTATTTTTGTCTGTAAGTGACAAGTTTGACCAGACCAGCATTGATTAAAACAAACTCACAGACTCACTCAATATTTCAATGACTGAAGATTGCTCGAGGAAAAGAAATACTTATTTTTGTTTTACCTTCTATTTCCATCTAGGAGTGAAGCCAGAAGTGGCGAAAATCTGCTGTGCAAAGGCCTTTCTACACTATTTCCACTCGGAGAGCCTGATGAATCCTCTTAGAAAGACTGCCCTCATGAGCATCCCACCATGTTTCACTGAGCTTCAGAGGTCTGAAGAACTGAGTCCAGGTCTCTTCTGGCTAAGTAGATTACTGCAACCTCTCTGCTACGTGTTATCCTCCTCTCCTTAACATTCACAGCACTGCAGCTAAAGGTCCTTATCCGTTACCATTCTGTGTATCTATTTACTGACACTTCTTAACCCTTTGCATCATATATCTAATTCCGTCTTTAAGGCAGAATTAAGGACAGAATTGAGGCAGACTTTCTCCTTCCTGCCCATATTTATGCACTTGTCTTTAGTCTTTACCTGCTATTCTGCCCTCACACTCTTTCCCTGAGGTCATTTTTTTGGTCAGAGAAGAGACCTGGCATTACTTTCACCTGTACATAGCAGGAGGCAGAGCTCTGATGTTGAGACAGCCTCCCAGAGCAGCCTTTTTGCTGGAATACAGGCTTGAAGAATGTAAGGGTGGAAAAAGCAAAAACTTCATATCTATAAAGAGATGACTGGGAAACTGTTGTCCCAGGGCATTCAACTGCTGTATTCTTCATTGTGGCAATTTTCACATTTAGTTCAGTGAGAGAAGACCTTGGACAAAACCAAGCAAAGCCTTATTTCTTGGGCTGTATCTTTATGTGCAAGATGAAGAGGTAAAGCAGAAAAATCTCATTTGCTATTGACATTAGAAAGGTGCCTCTAGGACAGCCTTTGTCTGAAGGAGGTTCCTCAAATGAGCTGTGGTCCCTAAGATTTTCTGGCTCTTGGCTATACCATACCCCAGAAGCCATGGACCAACGAAACAGGCTGAAGATCTTTGAAGTGGTTTGGCTGTTGCAGATCACCCTGCAGGATGCAGAAATGAGTAAAAACTCAGGTCAGATGGTCACAGTAGGCAACTGGGATTCAAAAGTTCTTGCATTGGCACGCTGTCCTCAAACACTGCCATAAAGCAATTAGCTTTTCTGTACTTCACTCAACATGAGCATAGTATCATTTGACAGAAGTTGACACATTACCTCAGAAATACTTTAAAGTAGCATAAAAGTTAAGTATCACAGAACAGTAGAACAAGATTCCCAGTTTGTTTGCATTGATAGATATGAAAATCAGGGCTCTTGCTCTCTCACATTTTCAGGGTAATTACTAAAAGAGAAAATGATCTGTTTGTCAAGTCAACTCATTAAACAAATTGAGACTTTGAACTACTTGATTTGGGTGCAAATTTAATCAAGGAGTGAAAGGATGAATTGACACAGAACACACTTCCTATCTTCTGCCCTAGGGCCATTTTAGATATCACAGTAATACAATATTCTTATTGTTATTTTATAATCTAGCTGAAAATCAGCGTTACTCTGTGTGCTTCTTTTCCACAGTGAACACAGGAAGTGCTTATTCATACATCTGTAGTTGAGATGCATTTTAAAAAGTAAAGAGAGACTGTAAGGGGTTCAAATGTCTCTCACCTGCACTAACTCCAACATTAGGGGTGGAGGAGGGTGGTGCACATAAGCTGATACAGTTTGGGGATCAGTACCCATGTGCTGTTCAGGACTTTACCTAAGCAGGCAGAAATGTGAGGTACCACGACCCGTCCGTCTCCTCTTGTCTCATTGTTGGCATGGTTCACGCTCCTGCACTGTAAAAAGTGGTCTTGGCTCCATAAGTGCACCCCAACAAACTTTCATTGGCCATCTCAAGTTGAAGCTTGAGCTTTACCAATGATGCATTTCAGTATGTGAACAAAACCAATCTTACTCATTCCAATCAAGAGGCCAGTAAGTAAATCCTGTGTTCTGTCATTGCAGGTTTTTCTATCATGTGTGAGACTGCTTAGAAATCTTCACAAAGCACTTGCAGTGCTCAGCTTGTTTCTTTTTGACAGTTAAAACTTTACTTTTGTGTAACCACAGAGTGTTTGTTCAAGGCATACTTCTGTGCCAAGCAGAATCTGTGCTGTATTTACAAAGTAAAAGCCAATACAAAGAGCGTTCACTGTAATGAACAGTGTTTGGAGCAAAAAGTCTAATGAGTATAGATGCTATCAAAGCTGTTCTCTTGCTCAGAACTGAATGCTAATGCCAATTACTCATGTTTCTTGATTAAACTCTCTCCGAACATTAAGTACTGCAGCAAAAAAATCTTCCATCACAAAACATGCACATTGCAACTGAGTCAGAAGCTGATACCAAGAATCCAGGGACAAACTATACTCTGTGTTGAGGTCCTTCAAGGAATGCTACCATGAATATGTCTTGTATGTGATTTATAGAAGATATCTACATTGAATATTCCACTGGGCCACAGTCAAAGTGGACACCAGACTAGGATGTACTTCCAGGGCAGGGGAAGCACTTGCACAAGTAAATTACTCAATGAGGACATTTTGCATGGACAAATCGGATGTTCTGCTAAAGATATGTCAGTTCACGATCTGCAGCTGGGAATCATACAAACCATGAGAGTCACCTAGTGATCTCTCATCCAATACTCTGTTTGATAAATCATTCTGGGACACACCTGCAGCAATTTTTTCTATTGATATTTTGATATCAATACAAAAGGAGCAGACACCTTGCTATAGATCTGTATACTTGAGCTCTGAAACAAGGAGAAATGCACCAACTAGGAAGAAAAATCAACATTAGGTTTCCCTTAAAAGGTGAAAAGTCTTATTGTCAAAGCTACAGGAATGCATATTTGTGTTCTAGTCATCAAGTCAGAGCTTAAAAACAAAGAGATGCTTAAATAGCCTATTCCCAGCCATTTTCCCTGTCTTGGGTCATTGCACTTCACACAACTATCACTGCCTTGAGCCAGATGTTTCCTGGAGCTGTGACACAGTGACACCCTGAAACAGGCCTGGCATACCAAGGTACACAGTGGATGTAATATTAAGAACAAACAGTAAGAGGAAGATTTAGAGTTGAAATAAAACTGAAGGTGGCCAGTAGAAGAGTTGCTCTTCCTTTCCATCTCTGGATTCCAGGAGCAGTAAAATCTTTTGTCTAAGGCACACTGCACCTGCCTTTCAGACAGCACCAGATCACCAGTCATCAGAAGAGTTCATAACTAAAAAGAAGTATCACATAAAATCTGGGAGGAGAGAAGTGGCAGGAAAGGGGAAGTGTCTCATCCAGGGACAGGCAGGAAGTCATTTGCAGATCTGGAAAAGGCCACAGATGCCCCAGTTACAAAGACTATGCTTTAAATATTTAACTACCCAATGTTTATCCCATTTGTTATTGATAGATCACAGCACCTGGCATAAATAACGCTTTACACTCTGAAAATATCACCTCATAAATCTTCATGGCAGGCTTGTGCAGTGGGTAACCAGCACTCTCCCCACTTTACCAAGCTGGGAAACTCACACATCACAGTAGGTAGGGGCAAAGCTGCTTAAACACTTGCCTGCAGCAATCAGGCTAGGGAGAGCCCAAACACCAACTACTGCCCAAAGAAATCTCTCCACGAACCTTTCAAAGAGCAGAACACAGTGACTTAAATCTAAAGCTGTAGCTGCTTGAGGATAATTTGCAAGAAGTTGTAGGAGAGTGACTCCAGCTGAGCAGACAATTTGCTAGGAAGAGTTTAGCTAAATGACTTCCAATGGGAGGAGGTGCCCAGTGAAGCAGCTGGGCTGTGCTGAGCAGAGCTTGGGAGCAGAGTCACAGCACACTAGGGATGCCTGACACTGTACTTGCCCACGCTGAGCCTCTGGCCAGCACATTTGCTACTGATAGCACCACAATTCCCACACAAATCCAAGTTAGGAGCAGAAAAAGAAAGAGATTGGAAGTAATGAAGGACATATGAATTACATCTGCAAGTCTTTGTGTAATTTAGTCCTGAAATTTAAGATTTAAACTAATGTATTCCTTGGCCAAAAGTTATTTTAGCTTCTCTAGGCAGGTAGTAATAGAAAGAAATGTGATCTTTTTGATTAAGTCAGAACACTTGCTGCCACTGGGAAGTGCTGCACATAATGTACCATGGGGACATGGTGTTTTCTGCAATTTCTGCTACAACTGCAATATCTTACAGTAAACCTTCAAAAGTACAGTATATAAAAAGTCTCAAATCATCCTCATTAACTGCTTTTATACAACAGAGCACCTATCTATTAAGGTGTTAGAGGTGCTTCCAGTAAAATAAATTAAGATGAAGTCCTGATTCTGCTTCCAAACACCCAATATAAATCTAGACAAACTGCCCTACTTCTGTAGCATTGTTCCAGATTTAAATCTATTCAACAAGGCTCTTAAATTTATGCATTACTTGGGCACTTAAGTGTTTCTACTAGTGTCATTGGGGCTGTTCACATAAGCTTTAAATTCTCCAGTATCTTTGAAAATTTCAGCATGTGTCAGGGACTAAAAACCGACCTTCAAGGCTAAAAACAACAGATTGGCAGAAAGCTGAAAGCTAATACAGAAACATTAATGAAAATCAAAAGGCATAAGAGCTTCAGTAGAAAAAAAGAGAACTTACTAGCTTTAGAAAAAGCCAAATCCTGGGAGGAAAAAAGGAGAGCTGAACTCTATGAATATGCACTTTCATTCAAACACACCAATATTTAGTCCTACCTCAGGATCCCAGTGTACCGGTGCTGCACAGACTGTGGATGAGTCTGTCTCCCCAAAAGCTTACATCTGGGATTTTCACACTTGATTCCCACTTACTTGTAGCTACTTGAACACCCTACAAATTCCACCATTATCTGCTATTAGGGAAAGTAAGTGCAGGAAAAATAACTTACCTAAGGCTTTACCACACACTCAAGCACTAGGAAATGAGACCTAGGTATCCATTTATTCTACTGTCATAGATAGGGAAAAATCTAGATATGTTTGGTAGTAAGCTTTTGGGGTTTTGCTTGCCACTCAAGCTCATGCAGGAAATGGAAAATCCCTGTTCCTGTCAACCTGAAATGCCTCCGAGGTCACAACTGCTCAGCTGGAAGAATGTAAATATCACAGCCTCATTTTCTTAATGCACACAAGAAAGAGATAAACTCAACCTAACCTTGTAAGTTTGCTTTGGGATCATCTTTATGATGGTAACTGCAGGCTCAGCCAGCACAGGATGCTTAACTGATATTGTAATATGAATAATAAATCTTAACTTGGGACTGAGCAGGAAGCTACTGAATGCTGTCAAATGTTGCTGTAAAAAGCCACTTCAGAGATCTGTGCAAGCACAGGGGAAAGATTTCCCTGGCTGTGGGCATGTTAGATTATCCAAAGAAGGCACATGGATATTTGCCTTTCTGCCTGCAGGCAGGTCTTTGCCCACTTCCTCCCACATCAGCATACCTGATGTACACGTCGATTTCCATCCCCCTAATTAAGCGGAATGCTGCTTGATTCAGCCAGCTCATAAACGTTGCATTCATTATTCAGAGTTCTCCAGATCTGAGGGAACTGAAGGGAAATGAAAACAAAGCTCCTCACAGGATTTAACACCCACCCTGCTGGTCTGTAGAGACCGGAGGTGCAGTGTGACTCCCTCCATCATTCTTTATCACATACAAATAGCTCTGGGAAGAGATAGTGGCCAATGACCCACCCAGAAGACCAGGTGTTCTTCTTTCAGAGTGGCCAGAGCCAAGGAAAATGGGCACAATGCTTAAACAGACCAGGGGAAGAAGAATTCGGTGCAGCAATTCCAGGTGGTTGGTGCTGATTCTCCCACCTCCTTTTCCGGAGCACAGCAGATGCTGCCTGTGGAGCAGCTGCCAACCCGCAGCTGTTGTGTTGTTGAGCTCCAGCATGCCTGTGGTGCTCGTATGCTGGAGGATAAGGCTCAGCTTCTGGGCTCCCAGCTGCCTGATGGCTTGGAGAATTGGAAGGAAATGTTATACTCTCTCTCCCACCTGCTTGTGCATTAGTCACAAGCCAGTGCATCATCCAAGCCTTTTGTTTGCCTCATCCCATCCCTTAAGGAAGGATGGGATCTGGTCGAGTCTCAGAAGAAAATGGCAACCCAGCCATTTGGCTGGGCTGCACAGAGAACCCTGCCTTGGTGGTGGGTTAGCGTGGGCATCTCAATAGGCTCCATCTTTATCTTCTTTTTCTTTAGAGATTGCTGAAGAAAATCAACAGATCAGTGCACAAACAGAACATGGAAACAGTTAGACATAACCACTGGATGGAGTGAGAGACATCAGGAGTGTAAAAAACCAAGTTTGCAGCTGGACACGCATTTTCATGCAATTTTCATGTAATTTGTTGCAAAAGTATTTAGAAATTAGTTCAATTCAGTGAGCCAGAACAAGATGAAAGCTGAGATAGTTTCACCTGGAACAGTGATATTTTATTTCAGTTTTCCCAAGTATCTTGACTCTCCCCACACTGAATCAGGTAAAATAAGTGGAAGATGCTGCGGGAGCACTTATGCTCTCTTCCTTCCTTTGGCTGGCCTCCCTACCTCAGCAGAAAGAGGGCTCTGTGTCGACGTTTTCCTGCTCCCAGAGGACTCCCTCAGACCCAGTTGCAGGCTCTTCTCAAGTGCAGCTCTCTGCATCTCAGCTCTCAATAGCAGTATTTACTGGGAAAAACCCAAGAGGATAACTTTCATCTGGTGATGAGGCCACTTGCCAAAGTGAACCGACTTCCACCCTTTCCTCCACAACCCGCACTTCAAGCTGGCTTTAAATTTCTCTGATCATGTCGAGCAGAGATCTGAAGGCATCTGTCTCAGATCACCTCGGGCTCGAGCTGTTCCTATCTCCTTGCATTTATGGATCTAGGATTCTTTTAAACCACAAAACCCCACAAATCTCCAAGCAAAATTATCTGTTTCAGGTAGAACAAAACACCCATTTAAATCTAAATGAAAATTTTGAATATACAGAAAAAAAACCCAGCTTATTTTAGGTTGACCCAAAAAGAACCCATAACACTGCCCTAATCAGATCAACATAAAGGGCTGTTGTGGTTTGGACCCATTTGGGAACCAAGGACCATGATAAGTACCAAAGGCCTTGGAACCCCCTAAGGACAGGAAGGGCTCAGTTGTCACTTAAAGCCCTGGAAAAAAACAGACAAAACTACTTAACTTGGGAAAGAAAACTAAAAAATAAATTTAATCCAACACCAACCAAAAGCATCACAAACAGAAAACAACACAGAGTGGCACAACGATGAAGAGCAAAACCATCCCTTTAAGACCATCTTCTTCCCACCCCTTCCTTCTTCCCAGGCTCAGAGCCCTGATCACAGTGTCTTTACCTCCTCCCCCCCTCAATGGCTCAACAGGGCAGGGAGTGGGGATTTCAGTGAGTCAGGGCAGCTGGGTTCCTCAGCACTCCTCCCTGCTCCAGCGCAAGGTCACTCACACACCCAGGAGCTCTGCATGGGCTGCTCCAACATGCGTTCATCCCAAACGCTGCAGCTCCTCTCTCCCTCTCATGTGGGGCTGCTCTGCAGCCTGCAGGCTCTCCAGCACGGCCTGTTCCAACGTGCGTTCATTCCAAAGGCTGCAGCTCCTCTCTCCCTCTCATGTGGGGCTGCTCTGCAGCCCGCAGGCTCTCCAGCACGGCCTGTTCCAACGTGCATTCATCCCAAAGGCTGCAGCTCCTCTCTGCCTCTCATGTGGGGCTGCTCTGCAGCCCACAGGCTCTCCAGCATGGCCTGTGCCATGGCCGCCTCCTCACACAGTCTCTGCCCGTCCAGGCTGCTGGTGGCTCTCAGTCCTGCCATTGCCCTCCATAGGTTGCAGGGGCACAGTCAGTGCTCTCACCATGGGTTGCAGAGGGGTCTCTGGTCTATCCTTCCTCCTCCCTTCCTCCTTCCCTGATTGCGAGATCCACATAGTCACCTTCATATTGTACCACTCCTCCACCTCCTCTTCCAGCTGCAGATTTCCCTCCTTAAATAGCAATCACAGAGGTGCCAGATTGTCCCATCCAGGATGGAGATGGATCCATCTCAGAGCTAGGGGATGTACTGAGAACTGTTTACAGGACTAGTACTGCAGCTGCCTTCCCCTGTAACCAAGCAAAAAGCAGCTCTACAGAAACCTGTGACAAGACTCTATCAAGATTTTTCACCATAATATCTAAGCACTGTAAGAGAATCACAGAATCACAGAATGGTGCACGTTAGAAGGAACCTCAAATGATTGACTTCCCCCATGCCTTCCCAAATTTTTACTCAATCATTTTTTCTCTTCATAGGCATCCATAAGGAGGTTTTTTAATGAGGATTATTCACTGAAAAAAAATTAATAATTGTGATTATGTTCAGAAATTTTCACATTTAAATTATTACTTTTTAAAGAACTTCCTAAATGGCTCTGGACAAAATCCCCAATTCAAGGCTGTTTGAGAACTGCTCATACTTGCTTTATTCAAGACAGAGCTATTCAATGCTGTTCTCAGTCTGTAATTGGACTGTTGGAACATCTTTTTTCATAGAGAAAAATAACAAATATTAAATATGCCAAAATCCAGGTATCACCATTCATCCAGCTATTCATATGGATAAGCGGAGATCTGGTTTTCATGAACGGCAATCGTCTGTATGTTAATAAGCCACACAATAAGATCTCATAAATAATATTGAATAGAATTTTGAATTTAGCATCTGAAATTAAAAATCAGGCTTTCCAATAGTCTGGCTTTGCTTGCTGCCTCATAATGCTGTAGAGAAGATAGAATACCAACAGTGGGATTATCAGACATACCTTTTCCATTATTCACACAGGAAAAACCAGAGTCCTTTACATGAGATTTATCAAACTTAATATTATGACTAACAACCAGCTTCATTTGTCTTTTTAAAGAAAAGCTATTGCAAAATGATGGTGGATCTAAGCAAAACCCTAGTTTACAAAGACCAAGAAATGTTCAGAGGGTATACAGGAATAGTAATACTAATAGATTGATACTGCAGATATAGCATGTTGCAAAGATGTTCTAAGCAGATGAGCAACATAAAGTAATAAGAGGAAAACAGATCATAACGTGTGTTTACACGGAGGGACATAAACTGATGCAAAAGAGAGTGCAGCTCTCAGTACAGATAAACACGGAGAGATATCAAAGCTAGCCAGGCATGGTGAGACAGGAAAACCAACAGCAAGTGCTAAGAAACGGAGTCCTTCAGGCTACAAGACAAACTGTGAAAAAACATTTTGAGTTCCTGTTTCAGAAGTCCATCAGCTACTTAGAATATGTCCTTTGCAAAAGTAAGGAAAACAGCTAGCAAGATTTGTGAAGGTGCAGGACTATAGGAAAGGATTGTGTGCCCTTGTGACCAAGAAGTCCAATGACATCCTGGAGGGCATTAAGAAGAGTGTGGCCAGGAGGTCAAAGGGAATCTGCTTTAGCGGGGGGTTGAAATGGATGATATCTAGAGGTTCCTTCAAACCCCCATCATTCTGTGATTCTGTAACTAAAATAGTGCATGACACAGTAATGGAGGCACCTAAATGTCCAAGAAATGATGCATCAGCTTTAATCACATGCAACATCAGTGCCAAATGCTGCTTCTCCCTTCCCATAGCACCAAAGAATCAATTGTAGTTTTTTCACCCTTAAGTTCCAGAACTGTAAACAATGAGATTTTCATAGAGTGAAACATTCTCAAGTGCCTTAGTGGGTGAAGAAGAAGATTTGGTGAGGACATCAGATGAGCAGGACTGGAGAAAGTAGTTTCCTCTGTAAGTGACAGAGTTAGTTATCTCCCTTCTCTGACTGAGTCTTTATAGTTACAAAGGGCTCCTACCTCACAGTCCTACTGAGAAGAGATAAACAGTGCAAGGAGGAGACACGAGGTTTTCTTTATTAGAGGGCAGCAGAAGATGCTTTTTGCCCCATCTGCTGAAGGACTTCCGACACTGTGCTCTATGCACAA
Organism: Colius striatus; assembly: GCF_028858725.1. NCBI lineage: Eukaryota > Metazoa > Chordata > Aves > Coliiformes > Coliidae > Colius > Colius striatus. The sequence goes on along the minus strand of NC_084762.1, from coordinate 90,279,322 downwards.
AACTTCTGGAGCAAGTATGTGCTCAGAATCCCTTGGGTTTCCCTACAAATTATCTACATGCATCAATATTCAAGGAAAAAAATAATACTTAATGCAAATATTCAACTACCAAAATGCAAAGAGTAGAATCCTTTTCTTTTTCCCAAGTTGGGTGACTGAGCACAGTGGAGTGTTACATGTGGTGCCCACTTCATCCATGGCCCTCCAGGTCTCCTTCCACGAGGGCAGAGCCTCCGGGAGGAAGGCTGATGCATGCTTGCACAGAGAGGCCATCTCACTGCTGCAGGAGGAAGAGATGTCCTTCTTTTAGTCAGGAAGGTAGAGAAAACTGTATGTAACAGAAATATGCAGTGCCTGTCACAGTGGAAAGCAGTGAGGCCTAATCCATGGATGAGCAGCAGCACCCAGAAGCGCTGGAGAGGTCCAGTCCCTCAGGCTGTCTCAGCTCATGTGTGGTCACCTCTGTGCTGAGGACATCCAGCTCTGGGATCAGCAGCCCATTGAACCCAACTGGCTGCCCACAGCCTCTCCTCCACCACAAAACACACCCCACAGGCAACATGGCTGTGTCAAGGCTGTCTGCAGCCTCACAGGGGCCTTCACAGCCCTCAGTTCTCTGTCACACACAGACAATCAAATCGATTCTACAGGAAAATTGTTTCAGAGATGCCTAAAGTGCAACTTGTCTGTTAGATTGCAAATTCTTTAGGAGGTAAAAAAAACCAAGGGGCTTGGAAAGCATCTCATGTGTAGCAGGTGCTCCTGTGAATAAATGACAGGCTCCACCAGACTGAGTGACTTACAGGTTCTTTGTGTCTGGGTGACAATCTGAGCTAATGATGTTGAGCTGGAGGCCTTGGTACCCCATTACACACCCCCAGAGCCAGCTGCTCCCCACACCTGCAAAATCTGGGCAGAAAAGAGTTCCCTGACAGATTCTATCTCTGACTTGGGCAGGATGAATCCTGCTTGTGTTGCCCTAAAGGAAATGGTACCTGGCAGGAGATGAGTCTTTGAATCAAGCAGGATTTCCAACACTGCAATGGCTTTTTTACCCCCAAAAGTTAAACTTTGCACAGTTTGAAAACAACTCTGTGAGAAGATGGCAACAGTGGAAGGAGTTTGGCTAGAAATTGTGTTACCTCTTGATCCATCACCACTGCATAGCAGCTCTGTGTGCAGACTCCCTGCTTGTTTGAAGGTGGTTGGGATGGCTTCAGGCTTTTGGCTTTTTTATGCAGGCAGATTTTCATGCTTTGATATCTTCTCTGACATGACTTTTGATCCAGTAGAGACGATGCTGACACTTTTTTCACTGGGAATATTTTATTTGTGTACAGTGCTGCTAGAGCATGGCAGTTCCCGAGTTATTTTGCAGGAGCTCTTTCACAAAGATACAGTCTAATAAATGTGATGAAAAGTGAGAGCTCTGCTAGCTGCAGTTAGGGTGCCTGTTCTGGTTCAGACCAAGGCATCACGGGTTGGCAACATGTGAGGACCATCAGATATGATCGAGGAGAGACAGGAGAGAAGGGGCAATGCAGACTGGTCTGGGAATCTGAGCAGTGAGAAGGGTACTTTGAAATAGCCAGATTATTTCCCTCCTACAAAAAAAAAAGGGGGGACAATGCTTCAAACTGGAAGAAAAGTTTGAGGAAAACTGGAGAAACCCTGGTAGAAAGTTTGCACTTTACTGTCCCTGCCAGGGTAGAACAGCACAGGGAATGAGGGCCACCAGCCAAGGAGTGCTGTATGCCTCAGGGAACCCTCTACTGAAAGACTTTCAGCTAATTGAGAAAGTCAAACATCCATATTCCTGCTAAAAATGAGGCTGCACTAGCTTCATCAAGTGTTTTAGCTACAAAGAGAATTGTTCATAAAGGCAGAAGGAATTAAAGGACATACTATTTAATGGGCCAGTTTGATATGCACACTGATGAGGTATACTTCAAATTGACTAAATGTCTGTTTTGTCTGAAATAGTCTTTTTTTTTCCTGTGATTTTTCTTGTTTGTAAGCCATGTCCTTTGCTGTGGCTCAGCCAGAACTGACACTAGCCAAATAGAAGATGTGTGTTAAAAAAATAACGAGAAGAACACAAAAAGACAAAATCACAATGTGCACTAATTTATACCATTCTAAGGCCCATGGAAGAAAATAAATTTTGTGCTAGTGTCTCATCCCACCTAAAATAAATGCCAGCCTGTTTGGAGGCTGCCTGCATACAGTATAAGGGCTCACTAGGGCACAATGTAGATTATACCAAGTGCTTACCAACACAGCTGACCTCCATGCTCACCGAAGGAGAGAAAGAGGATTGCATGCTCTCATTCTCTCTTTCCTTTCCTAAATTGAGGAGATAGTCTTTTTCTTTGTGTGTGTGTGTACTGGTATGAAAGCACAATAGCTTGGAGTTAGTAAGCATTTCAAAGAGCTAAGCTAGTCTGGATTGATATTCAGGCAACTTTTCTAGTTGATATTGCTACCCAAGCACGAGCCTCTGTAGTGGGACTTGCTCCAGAGCCAGCCTTGCACTGATTTAGCTTATGAGGGAAAACTATCCAAGCAAGCTAAATCACTTCAGTGCAGAGCAGTTGTGAGAGCTTGTTTACATGAAGATGCTCAGAAAAGTTGATCTGAATTTTTAAGTGGATTAGTTAAACTGCATTAATTAAAGCCCTTTGTGGGAACTGTCAGAACTAAACTGGCTGTGATTTGATTTGGTTTACTTCTCTTCTAAGGCTAAGTCATATTAAGGCCACTTTAATTGTGAAATGGGAGGTTTAATACAATTTGGCTAATTCACTTTAAACTCCTGCCTTTAGTTAATTTAAATCAACTTTCCTGCTTGTCCCTATATAGACATGACCAAGGAAAAGCAAAGGCCACTGTAACAGTAATATTTAAGAGCAGCTTTGAAAAAAATCCAGATATTTCAGTAGCACATCCAGGACATTACTATCTTCATCACCACCAAGCTTTGGGAACTGCAGGTAAACAATGTCGAGGTCCAAGGGGACACACTGCAAAACAGATCCTCAGTGCTGAGCTACAGATACTTTTCAGAGATGACAGAGCCAGTCCTACACAACAATTTTACTCCAGTCTAAAATAAAAGATGACAAGTTAAGAAAATGCCTCTTAGCCCTCAGAAACAAAAAAAAACAAACCCAACAAACAGGGCTTGGGCCGTGGGCTGTGAAGAAGGAAGAGGAGAGCTGCCTGAATATGTGAAAGAAGAAAACTTTATTTAAAGCTTTGGTGACAATTTCTGCATCCTTTCTCCCTCCTGAGCCAGAAGGCACAAACACTGTTGATAAAATGCTGATGGAGGAGGTCTATTCTTTGCCCTGGAAGCTTCATGCAAACTTGTTCTAGGCTCTGATACAAGGTAATAGCCATGCAGCAGCTTGAAGCTCAGGGTTTTGAGACATGGAGCCATGCAGGGGACTTTGCATGGTGTCAGCCCCAGCTCTGCAGGAGCCAAGAGATGATCTGCCAGGTCGACCATCCCAAAGTGTTACCTATGAATTTAAGAATTCAAAGTGAATCTTTGAAAACTGACTATTTCTACAGGCACAAGATGCTTTCTTAAGACATTTCAATGCCTACAAATATCTACACTCTTTTTGCACTATATTTTTAAAGCTCATAGACTGGCCTGATGCAGCAGACAGCGGTGAGCAGCGTGTGCCATGACAGGGTTAGTCTGCACCAGATGAATGATGAGAGCAGGAAACCATCACATTAAATGAGAGGGAGTACAAGACAAGCTTCTTGTGCTGCTGAGATCCATTTTGGTATTGAATCACACTCCAAATGGCAGCCTAAGTGAGAGTAGAGGTGGTGATTAGTAGGACTGTGTCTATTTGGAGATGGCTGTATGCATGACTGAGCGTGAATGGTCTGATTATGAGTGGGAGTAACTCCACTCAAAGGGACTGTGCGGGCAGAGCTGAGGTAGCAGTGATTAGCTGCCAGGCGAGGTAAGTTATTGTCTCCTGCTAAAGATATACTGTACTTAATAGTTCACTGGCTAAATGCATTCCAAGGGTTGATATTGCCACAGCCTGAAACACTCATTCACGTAATTAGTTTACCTTCCCAGTTTAAGCCAAATGGAAAATCCCCCTGTAAAGCATTCTTAAGCCAGCTGTTGAGCATCACAGGCTGCTGTGTCAGTGTTGAGCAGCACAGCCTTATTGACTTTGCAAAGCTGCCTGGTTTTCCCCAGGAGGGCTTGGGGTCCTTTAACCCCCTACTTTATGGCAATGGCTTGTCATGGACATTATAGGACTCCTCTCTAGATAATCTGCCCCCAAGACTTGTAACAGTGGTCACTGAAATCAATGCAAAATGAGCCACCCTATCATAGGGCTGTTACCTGTCAGTGATGTTAATTCCAGGTGTGTGACAGAGGGGACAGGAGATGATTCATCCTTTGTTAGAAATCCTCTGTCACAGATTTGCAGTTCCACCTTTATCCAGAGGAACCTCAGCTACTTGCCTGTAAGAAATGATCTCCAGGTAAGCTCCTCTCCCTTCTCTGGGATTCGTGAATATTTGACTTAACAAATTAATCTTTTCATTCTCTTCATAGGAAGACAGATATCTTTGTGCATGGAGTGCATGAGATAGAATAATTTTAAAAATTAGACCACAAAGGAAAGCATCTGAGGTTCCAGTAACTTTGTTTATGGGAAGTGTTAGGCCAGATGCTCAGCTGCAGCAGAGCAATACTGCTTAAATCACCAACTTTACCACTTCATCTCTGTCTAGCACACTGGTCCTATCTTGCAGAAAAAAACATTCAGAGCTAAGTCCTGGGTTTAAAACTAGCGATAACCCAAACAGTTTCAGCATAATGGATCCTGTTATCATCCTCCAGTGGTGTTCAGAGGGAAGTTGGACTTTTTATCCCATAAAGCTGAAGAATTCAAACTTAACTTCTCTTTCTTCATAAAGTGCCAGGGCCGAGGTCCTCAAACACATCATCAAACTTAGCATAATTTACCATTTTGTAAATGTGGTGCCCAGCAAGGCAAGCTGCCTTCTGGTGACCTCGATTCACAGGGGCAGAGCTTGGATTTGGATTAGCTCTCTCAATGCATAGGCACACAGCTTTGCAGGGAGAAGACTCAGATATGAACGTTCAGTGCTGATGTCATGCTCCGTCACCTACACGGCAAGGAAGTATAACAGCAGGTAGAGGTGGTGTCAGCTTTTTGCTGCTGCTGGGTTATTTTATCTGTTCTTTTGTTTGAATCTTTTTGTTCAGCTTCCAGCAGCAGGACTAGGCTCTGGAAAGGGCTACTTGAATGCTCAGAGTCTTTGCTGTGTGGTATTACATCCTGTGCAGAGCTCACTAAGTACAGGCAGTACTTAAATTTCCACACATCACTTACAGTCATCCCCAGAAGGCTAATTCTGCTGCTGTCCACAGCAGGATATCAAATGCTTGAGCCTCATCTGTCTGTTTGCTTGTATTTGCTTCTGGATTCTTTGCTTTTGACCTATCAGATGCGTTATTGAGCCCTGCAATTATTTTTCCATTTATCGTCTCCTTTTCTGAGTCATTAGGAAACAAACACTTCTTGAGCTTTTGTGCACTGAGACATACTGTCTAGCTCAGTGGGGTGGAGAGTGTGAATCTGCTGCCTTTGGAAACCTTGCAAGCCCATAGCAGGGAACAATTGTCCCCTGGATATTTTGTTGCAGTTCCACTCCAATGCTTCCTCATGTAAGAAAGTAATTTTTGGTCTGGACTGATGCAAGAACAACAAAACAGCCTGCTCATATCCAATCTTCAGGCAAGCTTCCCAAGAATCATCAAAAGAGGATCAGTGGGGAGCCCAGGGAATCCCTGGCCAGGAACACAGCAGGTGACCAGAGTAAGGTACAGTCAGGTGGCTGCTGTGCCCCAAAGCAAACCCAAAATGCTGAGTGCCACAGGCTACCTGTTCACCCATGTCACCCCCCCACACTGAATGATATCATACCTGGGCCTAACCCCAACACTGCAAAACTGAGGGGCTGCCCCTCAAAAAGTTCTCAACCACTGTGTTGGCATTTCACTATATTTTCAATGAAGGTATGAGAAAAATTGGCACACCCAAAAGGCTCCATGCTGAGCTGCCAAGGTGTCCTCAAAAGTCCATCTCATCCCCACTGGCTAATTTTGATTGCAAGGCAGCTGTTTTAACCACAGAATAGCCAACCTGCCTTTTTTTTTTCCCAGCATCTCCAGTGCAGAAAAGTGCTGTTCTGTTGTCGCTCTGCAGCTGAAGGGCGATATTTAGCAAAAGACAGAGTGAAGGGGCTTCTGTGATGTTCTTTTGCCATTCCCTTTTGTTTCATGTTCCTTCTATAGTGAGAAAGGCAGGGCAGGAACTCTGGCCTTATGTGAGGAAAAGCAGTTTTGCTATCATGTAACAAAACCCAAAAGGAGAATTAGAAGGAGGGTGAAAGATTAGAGCGTGTTTCCAGAAATTGAAAGGGACATGTGCCAAAAGCTATTGAAAGGTGAGTCCTTGCAGTCAAAGACATGGTCTGTCTGGAAATACCTGCCAGCACAAGTTGTTTTCTTAAGATATTGAAGTTTGTGCAACACTTATACAAAAGGAAAGGACCAACAAGGTTTCCCCAAATGACAGCACAAACCAGAAGGGTCAGACAATATGGCCATGAATCTCCAGCTTTGTTTTGAGATAAGTTTCACACAGACATGGTGGGTGGTGTGGAGCTCCCTTTGTCCATGGCTCTGAAGAGCCTCCAGTTGCCTGTAGGACCATCCCAGGGTACAGATTAGGGTTATGTGGGTTTTCTTATCTTTACATCTATGTCCTTGTAGAAAGTTGCCACAGTCTCTAATTGAGTAGCAAAAGGGGAGAAGTGTGTGCCATGATCCAGTCATATTCCTGTCTGGGGACTTAGCTGTCAAAGACAGGGGTAACAAACAATACAGAAGCTAACCCTCATTGCCCCAGGCAGCCCTTGCCTCCCTGCCCAGGGCTCTTCCAGCCTCATGTCAACCCCCATCTCCCTGATGGACCAGAGATATCCTTCCCGGGTCTGCCATCTCACCAACCCCACTGCAAAGTGAGCCACTACCAGCATTTTCCCTGCTGTGGAATGATGTCAGGGATGATACCAGGAGCTCACATATGGCTCAGCCCTTGGGTATCTGGGAAAAAAGGCTTTGCCATGGCTGTAGGGAGCTCCTTGTAAGACCATAAGAGGTATAGGTTAGGGCTATCTTATCTATCCCATAGCACACTGACAGCTCTCTGGCTGACTGTGGAAAGAGAGAGAGAACAGGAATGTGCCATGATCTGGTCACATCCTTATCCAAGTGACTGGCTGTGATAGACAGGAGAAGAAACAAAGGAGGAGCAATCACATTCCATTGCCATGGGAAGCCCCTGCCCATCCCTCTTCTCTCAACTCTTGGCCATCTGGCTTCTTGTTTATCAGCCTGGTCTGGAGCACCTTGTTTTATAACCATCCTGGCATGGCCAGCCCATACGGTGATAGGGCCATCACCAAGGTTCTGCCTGCTGTGGCACAGCCACAGCTTCACCAGGGCTGGTACCGGGAGTTCTGTGTCACTGTGACATGGCTGTTATGCCAGATAAACAGTAACTGGCAATACTGGAGTGGGAAAATAGGTGGTTGTAGCAGGTATTGAAAGAATAAGACCTCAGAAAAGGTTAAGAAATAATTAAAAGCAGCAAGTCCTACCTACTGCTCAATTTTAAAGATTTGTGTGGCACTTGCTGCTGAGATTTTGGAAGAGAAATTCTTGTCAAGGTAACTGAAGGCAATATTTCACAGCTTTGGAATTAAAGACATGTCCAGTGCAAAACCCTGCATTCACAAGTGGCTGACAGGGCTCAGCATGCTTCAGTGTCAACTGCAAGACTCACATCTTTCTTTCCCTGAAACAAACCAAAGATTTTGCCAGGGACTGTCCTGTGCTATACACTTCAGTCAGATACTAGAGTGAAAGACACGAGTTAGCTTCCGTTTGGTTCACTGCAGGACAGTACACACAATCTCTTTAATTGACAAGAACAGAGTCAACAGCAGGGATTTCAGGGATAAGGCAATGGGCACAGAGTGAAACACAGGAGGTTCCCTCTGAACATCAGAAACCATTTTTTTAGCATGAGGGTAGCTGAGTATTAGCACAGGTTGCCTAGAGAGTTTGTGAAGTCTCCATCCTTGGAGATAATCAAAAGCTGCCTAGACATAGGAGTAATCACTAGAGGTGACCTGTTCAGACTTACTGAGACTTACTGAAACTAAAGTTATATCTGCATTTTAAAAGAAGATATCGCACTAAGGAAACTTTCAGAGTGGAATCCAGCCCATATGCATAGTATTTGTTCTGTTCCATGATAATTCCCCAGGCAACATAACCTGCAAGCTTGGATGCTGGCTACACCAGGGGAGCCTGATAGGCTGACTCTAAGAGAAACAGCTTGGAGGGTGGAACAGAGTGAAGACCCTGCAGTCAGGCTCTGGGATAGCACCACAGGGATGGGAACCTGATAGTATTATGGAACTGATAAGCTACCTAATTGGCACCCTGAGCCACTGTTATCTCCCTTTTTGTCATTTGAGTGAACTTTACTCATTATGGTATTATTATAATACCAAAACATACCTCCATCCCAAAGGCTACCTGCCTCGAAAGTGCGACTGCCCCTCACTGCACGTGTGCTCTGAATTTCTTCTTGTCTATGCCTTCAAAAGTGAAGCAAGGAAATTTTACACCTATTATAACAAAGGTATGTATGACCAGAACCACTCAGGCTCCATTTGAAAGTGAACAAGCAGTATAAAACTGTGGCTTAAGAAAGGAGGGATGTTAGGGGATGTCACCATTGCTGCCTTCTGGGATCAGTCAAAGGGCTGAACCATTCTCCCTCTCCCATAGGGATGTCCATTGGGTGAGATTCGAACACTCAGCTCTACCAGGTGCTTCCCTGGGAAACTGAGAAATCTCTACTGAGTCATTTCATATTTCAATGCACGTATCTCCAGCCACATCATTCATATGCTTAACATTTGCACGTGCTTTTGCAGACAGTGTGTGTATCATCAGCAATTCAGAAGAATCTGCACTTCTGTTGCTTCAATAAACTGAACTATTCATTAATCTAACTGTGAGAGTTCTCATGGAATGTGACCAAACTCCTCAAGTACAGCCATGCTGGTTCGTGGATGCAACTGGACTGAAGGTGCCTTGTGCTATTTATGCATCTGTAATCGTTATATTTGGATATACTGAATGTGATCCGCTTGATAGCACCAAATTGGGCATGACTCTGAATCTAAGCCCAGCTGCCCACACCCTCTCTGATATCTGAGGATAAGCTGGGACACAGGGTGAGTTGTTTTTCTCCAAATTCCTTTAACACAACAACGGTCCTGGGCAACTGGCTCTAGGTTGTCTTGCCTGAGTAGGAGGTTTGGACCAGATAACCTCCATAGGTCCCGTTGAACCTCAGCCATTGTGATGCTGTGACTCAGGCACACAGAGACTTATTGCAAATCATCTGATGCACAGTAACTGTTTAAGCCCCATTAACCTTCTCTGAAGCTTGGCCCAAAGTCAGTCACTTCAGTAACCAACTGACAGTCAGTTTGCATGATGCTACAGCTAGTGGGCTCACAATGAGCAGTCAGGGACCACATCCTCTGTGTGCTAACTCTGACTTTCCTTTGGAGACCACCAAAATGGCAGATAATGTATCAGATTATAATTTTCAGGCAGTGGGGCTGTTAGCTGTGTAGTCTTCTGCAAGAAATTAAGATCCCAAAAGGCTCATTTAGTCCTATATGTCTTGGACTTAAATCAAGAAAGTTGTCTAAGGCAGCTCATCTGCTGCCTTCAGTAGCCATATTGCCCTCAAGGAAACAGGTGTTTTCTAGACATCAGTAAAGCTGTTGGGATGAGAACCAGACTGAGCAGCTCTGAACAGTTCATTATCCATTTCTGTGCCTGTCTGTGAAAGAAGGTGCTGAAACGCTCTAATCCTCTAACATTTTGCACCTTCTTTGCTTTCAGTCTTTGCAGAGATAAGTGGCTACATGGAGTGCACAGCAGTGATGTATCAAGCCTGCAGTCCTTCCAGACGGGACGAGTAGCAGCAGTGCCTGAGAGACCTCGTGAGAGCTCCTGCCTGCATTTGCAGACACTAGGAGTTCACACACTTCAGCTAAGCTCCAGATAAGCACGTGGGCCTTGAGATGCTCTTCTAAATCCAGTACAAGTTCTGAACTATTTAAAGCTCTTGTCCACTTGTCATTTCTCATTTCCTCCTTCTGTCCTTTGTGAAGAATCTGTTTAAACTCTTTCAGCAGCTAAATATATACAATGTAAGAGAAGGAGCAAGTGCACCTTGTCCAGGTTTACACACTACAGGAGGTGCTGCGGTTTAGAGATGACAGAGCAAGTCATTAGCAAATAAATCCTGGCTGAATGCATTTTTCACCTGCTTCCTCTATAATGATTTTTTTTTTAAATCTGGCACAGCTGGGACTTGAGCAAGGTGCTCTTTGGCTCCCTACTTCGCTGCTCCATCATGAAATGTAGTGATAGTCAGAAAAATAACTGCATAAAAATCTGCTTTATCAGGAAGGTTAGACTAGATGATCTTTAGAGGTCCCTTGCAATCCCTACTATCCTGTGATTCTATGAAAAATGGCAACTAGGTGCTGTAAACATGTGTTCTCTGTGAATCTCCTGAGGCATATGATGTGCTGAGTTTAAGGCCCATTTGTTTTTTTGCTCCCTCTCTCCCTTTCCTGTAGCTGGGGATATGCTAGCCATGTCGCGCTCAGCTCTCCTGCCTCTCCCACAGTATTGCCAGTTAATGTCTGATTCCAGAAGCTTTGCAGTTGGCAATGTTTTAATAAGCAGAAAGAACACAGCTTGATTCTCAGGTAACAGGCTGAGCTAGCTGTGCTGGCAGTCAGAGAAGAAAAAAACACAGTATTGACTTGAAGACTGAGAGAATTTGGAATAGAAAGTGCGGAGGAGGAATAAATGTGGCATACCAGGATGTCACTTTTACACTTTCCAGATGATAACTGCACTTTAAAATGGAGAATCTCCGACAGTGACGTCCTCTTTTAAGCATCCAATATCTATGCCCGTACTTGGTCCTCCTGCAAATCCCCTGCTTTTCCAGCTCTGCCTGACTCACAATGTGTACTCTTCACAAAATGCACTGACACAGACTCTGTTTATAAGAGTTACTCAGGTTTGTTTCCAAGTTAAAATTACCATTTTATGAGGAAGTGGTTGGGTTAAGAGAAGAGAAGTTTGGACTTGCTGGACAAGGACATTAAAAAGCACTCACCAGGAATAAAATTTGCAAGCTAAGTAGTGCACATCTGACTGTGTTGCATTAAAAAAAAAGTGCCTGGAAACTCTTTCCTTGCCCCTCATTGCAATAACTTTCAGGGCACCTATGAAATCAGCATCCAAGAGAAGTCTACTTCATCATCTTCTGCTACATCCTTGGCCAGGGTACTTATTCCTAGGAAACTGGTGGATCAGCTGGAGTCTGTCAAGTGTCTGAGATATCTGGGATGTCACCAAGTGGTATCGTAGTGGGAAGAGAGGCCTTCTACAGGGCAAGGCCACATCTGGGTGTGTGACAGCAGTGTGCCCACAGCACCCTGACACAGAGGGGATGAGAAGCTGTGGCAAAAAAGGCAAGTCAAAGGCTCAAAGTAGCTAATGTCCTTTTGGATGGCAGGATCAGTGCTTGCTGGCAGACCCTGTGATGCTGAAATATCTAATTTATTTTCAGGTAAGGGTGAAAAAAGGATTAAAAGCAAGAAATCAGGCCTTTTATTTTGTGGAAGAGGGAGGCAGTTTGATAATAAGCTGCTTCCCCGCCAGCAGCCCAGGGCGATGCACTTCCAAGAGCCACATCCCTCGGGACAACACTCTCCATGAGTGAGGTTGACCCTCTAGAAATCTTGTTAGAGCGTGAAAGCAAATGTCTGTGTATGTGAAGGATGCTAAAGCCCCATTCAGAGGGTGAGAAGCTGACCCTGCAGGGGAGGATGTTTCACAAACTGACCTGCACCAGGATGCTTCCATCCCCAGGAGAAAAACCACACTCCTCTCCGTCCACTGCATCTGCTCCCAGAGGCAACCTCTCTCTTCCCAGGCATCAAATGCATGTCAAAACAAGTGTCTCTAGAAGATATCAAATTATTATTTTGTCAGGCCACATTTGGCACCAAAGATCAAAATCAAGCCTACATAAAAAATCATTAGCAATGTGTGATTCAGGGAAAAGTCAAAAGCACAATGCAAACAGTCATTTTTTGCCTCTAAAAAAGCCCGTTTGCAGCCCAATGATAATAGTCCTGGAGAATCAGAATATGAAAATAATTATAAAGAAAGCTCTAAATATCATCCTCCCATGTCCAGACCTTACGTAATGTAAACAGAGAATAAATGTTCCTAATGGAAAAAAAAAGGCAAAGGAGTTATTTTTAAAATGTCTTTTAATAGTTACTGTGTTATTAATAATATATTTAGAGAATTATTTTCAGCTATGCTCCCCAGACCCAGTAAAATAATTACATGCTCCAGGACAGCAGTAAAAAGATGAGGAACTACATATATCTTAGTGACCAGTTCTATAAATATGCTACTAAACATTAGTAATCATTGTCATAGCTGGCTCAAGAGAGACTTGTTAACTAATTATAGATCAAGCTGTGCATTAAAATTAAAGCCATTTGCAAGATATTACAGCAAATGTAATGTTCCCGAGAGATAATAGATTGACAGTCTTGGAACCTCAAGTGGCTGCGTAACCTCTGCAGCTTGGTCAGTGCAAAAAAAGGCTGGCAAACATCATTCCTCTATCACACCTCAAATCACATTGGGTAGAAATACCACCTAGGTTGGGTCATTCCTTGGCCATGGAGTCTGTGACCTCTGGAGACATTGCCAGCTGGGGTGAACCTGTGCCTGGTGAGGTCTGTTCTGAGATCACACCACATGCTGCAGAGACTACCAGGACATTTGCACATTTTAACAGCTCTGGACTAGCTGCCAGATTGAGAAAACACTGAGACACTTTTTTCAGCCAGTCCTGTTTAGGTCCTCACTCAAGATAATGCCTAGCCCACTGAATTCCTTATCTGAAGACTCTGTATGTACTAATCACAATACAAATTGCCCCAGTAACTAATACTTAGATATTATATCTAATACTAATATCTAATACTTCGATATTATAAGGTCTTGGTCATTAGTGTCTGGTTTTGTGTTTTACAGTACTTTGTGTGATGAGATCTCAATCCATGATTAGTAGCCTTGCCATAAAATAAAACACACAGAGCAGAGGCATTATGCTCCTCAAAGCTGTATTTCAAGATTGTGAAGTTTATTTCCTGATTTAACACTGCCACAGTCAAGTAGATTTGGTGCATTGCATGAGCCTAAGAAGAAGACATTGTAAGTATATTAAAACTGTGGATAAATTAATAAAGAGGACAAAGCATATTGGCAAGTAAATCATACTTTATCATAAATCATACGCAGAATTTCCAGAGTTTTATATCAGAGCAAAACCTGGGGCTGAGTGGCTGACAAAGGTTAAAGCCCAGTGAACACAGACAGAGAATTTTTATCACCTTGCACTGCAGCTCCATGGCTGAAAGAAAAGAGAGAGAGAAAAAAACAATACACAGTGCAACCTTGAACATCAAAAGGACCTAGCCAGCTGCCAGAGAGGAGTGAGTTACTTCCACTGGCTTGTTCTTTTTGCTCTGGCTAAAATACCATTAACATTTTAGTATATTAACTGCTGCATACTTTTCTGGAGCAGTGCCTTTAAAAACTCAGCCCATGCAATGAAGAGATGAACCTAGGTGCTCTCTGATTGAGATCAACTGCAAGAGACAACACTGTACAAAAATGGGCAAAGATTTGGACTGAAGCTAAGTCTCTTTTTTTTTCAATTTGGATTAAATTTTCCCTTTACCTTTAAAGAACAGAGCATGTGCTTGTAAAGAGGCTGGTAGCTGGACTGCAGCATTCAATTACAAGTAATCTGCATCACTAGATATTTTTAATGTGCTTGAAAACTATTTTGATCCAATAGTAATTGGTTTAGTGTATGCATTTACAGGTGCACAAAGAAAACAAAAATCATGAGCTAAAATTCAGCTCCTTATTTGCTATTGTGGCATTAATTATTGACCAGATTCTTACATTACTGTACAATTTAAATCTGCCACTAGCTGTAGTTGAACACGTTGGAAGCTGGTATGAGACATGAAACCTCAAAAGGTAGAGTAATAGCACCGCCCTGTGGCGAATCAAAGAATAAACAAACCACCAGGGAGAGATCTACTGAGCTGGACAATTCAATGTACTTTATTGAAAAGTCAGGGAAATCTGAAGAGAGAAAATTATTCTAGGGTCAAGTAGAAGCAAGAAATGTTTATTCAAACCCCTTTTCTCTATCCAAAATCACTCTGAAAGCTTCTTTCAGTTATTCTGGCTATAAACCCAATTTGTCTCTCACATAATTTTAAAGAGAATCCTTTAAGATTATTTTTTAAAACTATATTTGGAATAATAATAAGATTCTATGGGAAAAATAATTTCATTTTGAATAATTTATACTCTAATTAATATTTCTATAATTCTATTGTTACAAAGAATTATTCTGTATCTCATTATTCCCTTACACACTTGCTTGGGTCTGCTTTACTCTCTTGTACAGTTTGCATATATCCCAGCAGTCATTTGAAATTTGGCTACACTGGTTTATGTTCACCTGTTTATTCTAGGAAATAGTTGGTGTCTGGCAAAAAAATATACACTTCCAACCATCCATAAATTAGTCCTGAATGTCTTATACTGTGTTGCATGTGAGGATCTTCTTGATGCCCTTCTGGCCCACACGTGCGGTTTTCCTCCATGAGCTGGAGGAGTGGTAGAGTGGGAGAACATTGTGTGCCTGTGTCTTATCCCATTAAGAAGACAAGATGCTTTTGGGGGTGCCATGGGACACAGACTGGGGAAGGGCTCTCCGTTTTCTCACAAACAATGCCTGGCTGGGCCAAACCATGGGAGAAGGCTCCAAGGAGGACTATTGGAAATGTGAAAAGTGGAGCTCCTGCACACTAGCACATAGAGAAGGCAAATATTTGTCCAAGTCACCAGGAAATACAGTGGAAAGTGCTATGCCTTATGTCTAGCTTCCCTAAACAAACAAAAATTGCTTAATTTAGTTAGCATTGCTCTTTATCCTTGGATGAAGTGCAGATCCCATCCTTTCACAGGCAACAGAAAGCCTGCACAGAGTCCAGAGCTGGTGTATGGCTATGCCAGCTGGGAGGAAGCTGATGGAAAACCTTTTTGTTAATGAAAAGTTCTGAAAGGAGAAAAGGAAAAATCATCATGTAGTCATCAGACGTGATTAAAAATATCTGGCAGAGAAGTGATACATGAAAAACAGTGAAAATAAAACCCAAACTTGGAGGTACTTCACTTGAACCACAAGTCAGGTCAAAGAGCCTGTGATGATTGTTTAACAAACATGAGTCCTTAGTAGCTAGATAGGCATAGATCCCCTTCTATTGACTGGAGAAAACAATGTACCTGTCCTAGATACTTCCCTAAATAAGTTCTGCCAGCAGATGCTACAGATAAGAGGTGACCTTGCACATTGAGTCAGTTTTTCAGACAGGGTGTAGCTGATCTGGCTAAGTCCTGCATGCCACAAACCTCTGAATCTGAATTTTAACATTGCGTGGAGGTTAGATGTGTCAAGTTTCTGTCATTGTTAGTCCCATGGGTAGCAAAGAATGAGATCAAAATAATCATTAATAATAAAGCTTTTTCTTTTAAAAGAGAGTCAGATTCTGATCTGTGTTTAGTGCTTTTAATTTCTGAGGAAAAATAGATGTAATGTGCTGATATCTTGCCTAGCAAAAGAAACCCCAACCAACAAACCAAAGGTATATTTCACTAGTAACAAAGTCCCTGGGGATTTAAGGATGTATAAAGAGACAGCAACAGTCAAAGGAAAAGCTCAGCATCACCCTGGGCTCTGGGTGCTTCTGGTTGCAAGGAGCATTAGTTCCACAAGATGTAACCTAAATGCCATGTGACACTAACTCTGGAAGAGTGATATCACCAGCTGGGGCAGAGTGGTAGCAAAGGGTCTCAGTTGGCCATTACGAATAAGGAAGTCCCAAACAGTGACCCAGCAGACAAACAAATGAATAAATCTGAAATAATAACAACTCTGATGGTGACCTGACTTAGAGCTTCATATGGAGTAGATATGTCAGAGATCAGCTGCACACTGAACCCTGAATGGTTTCCAGTCAGCAAGTTGGATATGGTCCCTTGTTTAAAAGGTGTAAGGAAGGGTTAACTGTGTCAGTGTTGCCATGGCACTTGCCTCAGGACCAAAATGTGGTCCCTGGATGATATTAGTTGTTAGAGAGGTAGCAGACAGCCACAAAGCAGTAACTCATTGTGTGAAGCAATGCAGAACTGGAGGCCTTCCAGAGAGTTGCTTAGAAAACCCTCAGGACTGGAAGGCAATCAAGGATGGGAGTGCTTACTGTGAGGCTTCAAGCTGAATGTCATCACTTAATATCAGGGGTAAAGATAAAGAGAAGGAGCTCTTGTCTCTCTTTCATTCATATAGAGTAGGAATATGGCCTTGTCCAAAATCCAATGTGTGTTTCCCAGTAATTCTGTTCAGGTACAACCAAGTATCAAAGGTGTCTACATTTGGTAAGCCTTGCTGCTCGAGTTTACAATCATCCTCAAGGAGGCTGCAGTGACACTATTGCCAAAAACTTCCCCAGATCCAGCACAGCTTAGCAGAGAATATTTCCAACAGCAGGTTCTCTTCCACCTATTTTCTCTCAATCCAGTAGGTGCTGCCAGAGGATCTTTTACATGGATGTTCCTTGGGTGACAAAGAATCATAGAATCATAGAATCATTTTGATTGGAAAAGAACTTTAAGATCATTGAGTCCAACCCCGAATCCAACACTGTAAAACCCATCACTAACCCATGTCCCTCAGAATCTCTCTCTGGTGACTCTATCACCTTCCTGGGCAGCCTGTGGCAACATTTCATAACCCTCTCAGTGAAAAATTTTGTCCTAATCTCTAATCTAAACCTCCTCTGGTGCAATTGGAGCCCATTTCCTCTTGTCCCATCATTAGTGGAGAGAAGGGATTGACCTTCATCTCACTGCAACTTCCTTTCAGGTAGTTGTAGTGATCATATCTCTTCTCAGCCTCCTCTTCTCTAGGCTAAACACCCCCAGCTCCCTCAGCTGCTCCTTATAAGACCTGTCCTCCAGATTATTCACCAGCTTTGTTGTCCATCTCTGGGACATGATACTTTAAAAGCAGGAGAAAGTCCACAGCTATTCTTTTACTTATGATAAACTCATTCAAAGTTCTCACTAAAATATTGACATATCTTGTCCTTTGTCTTGGGAGGACTGATCCCTGAAGGTCTTATTTTACAAAGTAATATCTATATTAATGTTTCCACTGCCTAATTTTAGTGTTTACTATAGTTTCTTGAAGAATATTGTCATTTCTGATAGTGAGTAAGTGATATTGAAAGTTGCAGATCCTAGAATCCTTTTCTGCTCTAGGGAAAGCAGCAGGATGTCCTTCAACAGGTAGTCCATCACCTTAGAGTTCTAATTCTAATCCTTCAGGTTTATTCCTTTTCCCTTTTCCCAGTCACTTATCACAGGAAAGAAGATTATTTCATTCCATCCCTTGCCTCATCCCTCCTGAGCTTTGTCTTTTCTGTGCATATATGGTGTTAATTTTTGCCTTTCTCTCTCAGTATCTGAATTTATACAATTTAGGGCTTGGAAAGGTTTCAGGTGGATAAAATATGTCATTCAGGAATGGCTTGTACTGTGCTTGATGTGTTTCCCTTTCTCACTCAGGAGGTGAAGAGTTTCAATAAAATGGTGTCCTTTTTTGTCTCATTTCCTGCTTAGACTTGATCTTTTCACTCTCCTTGAAAGCAAAGCAAGTGAGTACTTGGGGACTGTGTAATTCACTTATAATTGAAACAATAGACCATAAAGGCTCCTTGAGAGCAATTACATCTATCGAGCCAATGAGTCAGTTGTTCCTCTGCACTAAGTCCAAGTAGTAAAATATATTTATGATATTTTTTTTAATGAAAGTTACTGCTCACTTAGTCTTCAGAGGCACCATGATGCATCATGAGACAGGGAGGCTCAAACGTGAATCTACACGAGCATTTTGCGCGACTCATTGTAAAAAAAGGGCACAATATGCTTTGTCTAGGCACGATGCACCCAACCAAAGAGTTACTATGTACATGATTAGGAGCAGTTTGAGAGCATGGTGCTCAAGACTAGATAGTGAGAAGGGGATAAGCTGCCTATGACTAAAATTAGAAGTGCCTCAATTCCTTTGTTTGCTTTTATCCTCAACCCCATCACAGGCTGACTGCTGACAAGCTTAACTGAGAACAGAAAAAAGCAATTAGACTGTGTTAAGCTCTCCATCCAAGAGAGATTCTGGACAAATCAAATCCTGTGCAAGGCACTGGACTACAAATGAAGGAGGTTGAGATCAGCTACTATCAGAAACGTGGTTGCATGTATGACCCAGCTGTATCTATGCCCTGTAGCCCTCTGTAATACTAGGAAGCCACTCACTGGATACGAGTACCCAAACAATTGTCTTCATAAAATGGAGAGTAAAGTGCTCTTTTTTTTTCCCTCTGCGTTTTTGGGGGTCACCAATAGGACACCTACTCCTTCATTAGACAGAACAGCGACTGTAAAGTCCATGGGGACTTTGCACAGATGTAGCTGCCCAACCCAAGCACAAGACACAGGAATTTAGCCTTAGGCTGAACACAAACCTCTCCCCTCTGTGCAAGACAGAGACAAGGAAAAAACACTCAAGGTCTCACTGAGTTGAGGCCCAGCAGCTCTATGGTCTCACCAGCTCTACATCTACCCAAGCTGGGTGGATTAGCCCAGTAAGAGTTTTGCACCAACACAGCTGTGCTGCTTCCAGCATCTGAGCCAACAGCCCATGTACCCAGCACACAGCAGCGCATTGGGAGGCTGATCAGATAGCTCTGCTGCACCTCTGCCGTGTGGCTTTGAAAGAAATATGTGCTTCATACGCTTTATGTGATGAAGCTTGTTCTCTGCTCTTTTCTATGGCAAGCCTTTCAGCTCCCTTTCAAAAGTAAGCAGGCGTTAAAGTGCTTTACACAATGGAGATAATTGAGTGCATGTACAACATCTATCACAATAAAAGCCAAATCTCAGGCAGATAGTAGGGCACTATCAAAGACAAAAAAAAATAAGAATTCATAAGGTTTTCAGTCCAACAATTACTGCCACCACCAAATCCACTGAAAAAATAATCAAGTGTTTGTACAGCACCTAATTCTACAGCTTATGGGCACTGCTGCAGTGCAAATAAAACTTCCAGCTATTACTAGTAAAAATAATTAACTATGTTGTTATTTGTAGATTCTTCTCTCTTTCATTTTTGCTTTCTGAAACCTCTTACATTTTTCTGCTTTAAAAATGATCAAGCAATTAAAAAGGAAATTGAATGCTTTTATAACAAATACCAAGTAGCAGCAAATGTGCACACACAGGTTAGAAAGACGAGGTTTATAATGGCAATGCTGATTGATCATTCCTGTTACCACATCAGCAGGGCATCATCAGAACATAGTGCTCCACAAAAATGACATATTGAGCAGTACCAAAAATAACAAGAAATTTCTCGGTAGCTCTGATTTTTTTTTACTGTTACATCAATGAGCCAGCAACATTGGTTTCCTTTGTTTGTTTTTTTTGTTGTTGTTTTGGTTGTTTTTGGGGGGGATTTTTCAGAGATGAGGAGGAAGTTACTAGGAAATGTGGGTGCTTTTATCTGCACCATTTAAATTTTTATATTTCCCCAGAATTGTGTGGGAGAAAATACTACTGAAATACCAGTTTTACAACACTAGTAACAAAGAGAAGAGAGCCTATAACTTTCCTTTAATGAGGTCGGATATTCTTTAGGAAAAACATAGGCTTTTTACAGCCGTTTACAGTTTCTTTCTGCTTCTTTACAGAATAGCAGCAAATCCTTGAAAGACCACCTGCAACTCCAGCTACACTGAGAAAGGGATGGAGTTTGTCATGGGTTTGTGTGGAGCAGTTTCTGGTAATGTGGAAGGGGCTGTAAAGATGGCTCCTGTAAGAAGCTGCTCAAAACTCTCCCCAGCTCTGAGTCAGACCCATTTCTGGGGCTGAGCCAATTGGGCACCTCCACAATCACTTTTTAAGAAGAAGAAGCTGCAAGAGGAGAGTTCTTCCTGTTCTTGCTGTTTCTTGTGGTTCTTGCTTCTTGTCCAGCTGGTGGTGGTGAAAGGAGTTGGAAGAGAAACAACCATGTGGACCCCAAGGTCAGTGAAGGAAGAGAGGAGGAGATGTGCTGGAGCAGAGACCCCTCTGCATCCTGTGGAGAGGACTGGTGAAGCTGTGATGCCAGGAGAAGAGAGAAGTGGCAGAGCCCATCTTTGAGAGACTGACCACATCCCCCATTCCCTGCCTCCCTGAGCCATTGTGGGGAGAGGAGGTAGAGATATCAGGAGCAGTGAGCTGGGCTTGGGAAGAAAGGAGGGATGGGGGAGGGAGATCTTAAAGTGATGGTTGTAGTTTTCTCATCATCCTGGTCTGGTTTTTCTTTTTATTCTGTTCTGTTTCTTGTAGGTAGTAGAATAAACTTTCCTACTTTCCTCTCTAAGTCGAGCACTGGAGTCTGTTTTGCCCGGAACTGTAATTGGCAGCGAGCCCTCCCTGCCCTTATCTCATTCCACAACAACCTTGCTTATCTTTTTTTCCCCCCATTTCACTGAGGCCTCTGCCATCCTAACGAGGGTGAGGGTAGATGGGGAGCAGCGAGCAAGAGACTGTTGTGCTTTGTTGCTGGCTGGGCAAAACCATGACAGAGGCACTTAACACTTTGTCAGATTCAGGCCAGATTTTGTATTTACTGTGTCATACATTTAAAACTGATTAATGGGTTTGTGCTGACAGAGCTAACACTCAGGAAGAAAAACATCTGTCACCAAGCTGGGCATCTGATCCAAGCTCATATGCCAGGTGGTCAACCTCATCGACCATCAGTTTCTGAATCCTCTAAGCCATGACTTCCATGAGAATCCCTGGCACGAGCATCCCTGGCTCCTCCAAGCCTCAGCACCTCTTCCTCTACTGGCTGCTGCTCTGCAGACATTTGCAGAAAGTTTTTGAACTTTTTGTTAAGACATGGAAAACTCAATTCTAAAAATAATAGTAAAACCCCTTAGAACTCAGAATTTTCAGTGTTGGAATATGCATAAGAGCTCTCTCTTCTGAATTACACAAAGCTTAAGATATTTCTTACAGGTTTTGGATAATTGCCTCAAAAACATGCAAATGCCTCTCCGTCTGCTGCTGAGGAGCTCTGTTCATTAATAAGCTAAAGTGTACAAAGGGATTTTGATGCAAAAAAGAGTGCAATGCAAATAAAGTGTAGCTATTTCACATCCAGTATAGGAAAAAAAATCCCAGGTAAAATAATTTTTCATAAGTTTTTTTTAAATGGGAAACATCTAGAGTGCATTGCAACAAGCAAGAGTCTTGTCAGCTTGAGCTTGTGTTGACTGGTTTTTTAATCCGTGGCATAATGAAAATATATCTGTGAAATCTGCCAGTGTGATGTGTCTGTGTCTGCTTGTATCTGTCTTGAGCAGTCATGCAGCAGCACAAATATACACACCACTTCACACATGCACAGAGGGTACAATGTGCTATAATTGAACAACTTGGTATTAGGACAATTGATGCAAAGCTTAAAGCCAACTGCAAGATGCCTCAGATGACTTGCAAAGGGCCTATTCCGTTCTCTTCAGGCTTAAACAAGCCTCAGGCTGGGAAGGTCATGTGCCTGTTGACCATAACTCTATGCCCATTCTTCTGCACACAAGAAGGTGCAGGCTGAGGCAGGGCAAAAAATAGCAATGTTTGTTTTGACAACTCTTGACTTCTTGGGCACGAGCTGGTAGGATTTTCCCTGGCTTTAAAATCATAGTTTCAAATCTCATCATACTCAAAATGACCGTGCCAACAAATTGATGTAATATCAAAGATGGGGGAGTCAAAGTCAGGGGGTGGAGGAGCTAAGAGATCTTAAAGAAGAACATGCCCTTTCTTCTGGATATTATGATTGCTTTCTTGTTGCCCTTATATGTTCTTCATATTCACTTGATGAAATATATTAACAAATATACCACAGATATAGAGAGACCCTGAAAATATCACAGAATCACTGGATTGCTTAGAGTGGAAAATCTCTTCAAGATTGAGTCCAACCATTAACCCAGCTCTGCCGCATCCACCACTAAACCTTGTTCCTCAGTGCCACAGCTACACAGCTGTTGAATACTTCCAGGGACAGTGAATAACCCCAGGGATGGTGAAGGTGGAATATAATGCATCTGCCAGAGGAGGTTTAGAATTAGGGAGAGTCTGTGCATTCACTTCTTGCCTTTTCTTTAAGATAGAGAAATGGTATGAGTTGCATCTGTCCTTCAGGCTTCCCCCTGCTTTTCCAGTCACCCACCTCTCTCTCACCAAGCCTCTTTGTGCTTGTGAGCACTCCTCAGAGATAGTATTGCTGACCTGGCAGCTCCTACCTGAGGGTGTAGGACGGCAGAGAAAACACTTTTATTGTGTTCGCTCACCCTGTCTAATCTCCTTGGCCTGCAGACGTGGATATGGCCAGCTTCCAGAGAGTGAATGTGGTGATAAGGGAAAGCAGAAAGGATTTGGAAGGCAAAGAGATAGTGTTACACTGAGCACCAGCAAGGAAGGTAATGTTATTACAGTGATGCTGGCATGCGATACTAAAGGGCAACACAACGCAACCTCAGCTATACAGTTGCAATTTATCTCCACTCTTGGAAATAACTGAACAAGACAGTAAGTCAAAAAAAATAGAAAGAAAGAAAAGAAAGAAAAATATCATTTGTAATGGTAATAACTCAAAACCAGTAGCAATTTTTGCTTTAGAAACATTATCAATGCAGATTCAATTGAAAATGTAACAATGTGCTAAGAGATGGGAACAGAGAACAGAAATTAAAAAGTCAAAACCACATCCTATCTGTTGCTGCTGGAAATGGCTCTTACCCTGCTGTGGAGACTGACAGAATGCAAGGAAATAGCCAGGCTCCTTTCTTGGGAGGCATAGTGCAAGAAGAGAACTCGAACCACACCTCTTCCTCACTCCAAGGTGTGATGAATGGTACCTACATCCTCCAAAGGTTCCTATTGCCCCCATTCTGGGCTTTCACAGCCATCCCAGGAAAGTGTCTCAATGTATAATTATACTCCTGATTGCTAAATGTTTCTTCATGTCTAAGCAAGGTTGTTCTTAGCGTATAACAAACACTTCTTTACTTTAGTCCTGTCCTCAGTCTGGGGAACCAACAATGAGTATCCCCTTTGTAACACTGCTATCTGAAGCTTGTTTCCATATCCACGTTTGATGCTCTCTGTATTGAACTAAATAACCTCTCTTTGCTCAGAATTTCTTGATTGCATGCTGTCTAAATCTCTCAGCACTCCAGTCGTTCTCACTGATCTCTCCCCAGACGTATGCATGCACATACACACACCCTACTTTGTAAAGTATGTGTGTCCAAAACAGGACATGGACCCCAGGAAAGGTCTTAACCTTGCTAAATAGAGTGGAATAATAGCCTTTCATCTCTTACATGTGACATACACAAGTATGGCTCAACAGCATCTTATCTGTTGGCTTATATTCAGCCTCTGGCCTTATACAGCCCTATACTGTTTTTTACTATACTGGAGTTATAGACCAATATTCACCATTTGGGGTTTCTTTCTCATTTATTTTTTCTTTCAGTGGTGAAACACTTAGCATTCACTGTTATTGAGTTTTACTTTATCAGTTAAAGGCTTTTTCTTAATCTTACCATGATTACTTACATTTTAATGCTGTCTTCCAAAGCATCTCTCCTCAGAATGTTATCTTCTGCAAATTGTGTAAGAGCGTGCTCTGTACCACCAGGAAACCTGTCAACAAGAACTTCTAACTGTTCTGGAATTGGGGCAGACCTGTCAGCCACAAATGACCTCAGTGGTGGAAAGTGAATAATTTATAAGTTCTCTTTGAGCATGTCTTTTTCAGGTAGTTGTACTCTCTGCCTTGTGAAAATTTCTTCTGTTCCTCCTTCTCAAACATTTTAGTTCATGCCTTCCTCCAGTCAATGGAAGCTTCCTCATGCCTTATCAGAGAAAGGGGTCCCAGAGACCTGATTTGCTGGACTTTGCTGATGTGGGGTATCATCTGGGTTAAGTAGTGCCCATCTGAACCAGTTTTCTACATCTGTCAGTGAGGACATTTCACAGGGCTCTGGCAAGAGTTTTGCTGCAGCCAAGACAAAACTGTTTTGCCTTTATCCACTGGGTTAAAGAGCTAAACTGCATACATGTGATATTCCTTATTCTTTACAAATCCATGTTGGCTGCTTCTCACAAGCTTAAAATCCTCTAGGGATGAACAAATAGTTTGTTTCAATATCTTTCCAAGTATCAGAGCTGGAATATGTGATTTACATCTGTGGATCCTCCCTTCCTCTGTTTTTTAAAGACATAATTTAACACAAATCAGCAGAGCTGCCATGCAGGTTACACCCATACAAATGGACAGAACTATGCAGTGAAAGTTCCTGGGCACTGGGACTGAATCCTCCCTATCTTACAATGTGAGTAAAGTATTGGTTTTATCTCAATTCATCTAGCATTTGCACAAACAGTTCTTGCACATCATGCAAGAGCTCGTGCAGTCTGGATGAGGCCATGCCAAGTCTTGATAGTCAAAGTGTAAAACTATAGCTGTACTCAACCATGACAATCAGCTCTGAGTAAGACAATAGCCTCAATGTTGTTTATTTTGTGGATTTTTGCCTATCACTGTAGAAAAAAACTCACCAGAATACTTTCAGATGTCTGAAGCAATTAACCAAGTTGGTAAACGAAGGAATATGATCCACTTTCTAAAAAATAGACTTTGGGGAAATGGCACAGAACAAAAATTTCTGTATATTTAATATATCCCTATCAACAGGAGTCTGACACAGTGAAACAGATCATCACACATTGCTCTTCAGGACTGCAGCTCAGTTGCTGGAACTGGGTCACTTCACTCCCCATCCAGTCTGTCCTCAGCACCTGAGGTTTGTCAGAAGAAATATTTAAGGAGGTAGAGTTAGCCCCAAAAACTAACTCACAGTAAGTCTCTGAGGCTACATGAAACAATGTTTTCAATAATGTTTCCATTTAATTCTTAGGTAATAGTGGTGCATGACATTCTGCAAAGAATGCTGGAGGTTGGTAGAGGCCCATTCATCAAAAAATGATGGGAACCATGGCCTCTGTGGTGTACACAAATGTTCTGGTCTAGAGAAACGTTAGACCAGCAAGTTAACACAGCAAGACAAAATCTTTTACCACAGTAAAAGATTTCTAGCCTTATCATTAAAAAGAGAAAAGGGTGAAACAATAATATTTATTCAGTCAAGTGGAGTAATAAGTAAAGGTAATTTAATTATGGTCTAAAACCAGAATGAACATTTCTCTTTTTTTCATTTTTCAGTGAGAGAGATGATGCTCTGTTGTAGAAGAGAACAGAGACGATACTGATCTCCAGCAAAATCTTTCTGGCATGTGTATCAGGAGAGTCAAGGTGAGATATGGGTGAGATGCAATGGTAGGTTTGATGCTCTGATGAGACCAGAGCAGAGCAAAGACCTTAGTGCAAATCCAAACTTGAAAACTGTCCTCAAAGTGAGCACACCAGTCCATAAAAAAGCAAACTGACTATGAAGAGGGTGTTTTTTTTAATTAGAAGACACATCAGAATAATCAATTTCTAAAACAGAAAATTGGATGCTTCAGCATTAAAGAATTTTTAAGTAAGTTTTTATCCACACACTCTCCACTTGTGAAATGGCCAATGGAAACTTCTGGAAGGGCAGATTATCCTGACCTGCCTCACATCATGAGCAAGTAGTCCCTGAAGGATGCAGCCTGGGAAACAGCCTGCAATGGAGCAGGGAGAGGGGGAGGAAGGAGAAGTGACCCAGAGGGGCTTCCATGGACCTACTGCAGCCCCCAGCCCACCCTGTACCACTTGAGGATGGGGAGTTGGGGTTGAAGGGATGTAGCTGAGCAGGATAAACAGAGGTGGTAGGAAGGGATTTTAATGTTTGTTCTCACTACCTGAATCTATTTTAATTGGCAACAAATGAATTTGATTTCCCTCAAGTCTGTTTTGCCTGTGATGGTACTTGCTAAATGATCTCCTTGTCTTTATCTTGCATTTTTCCATTCTCCTTTCACCCCCTTGTCCTGTTAAGGAGAGGAGTGAGGGAGCAGTTGAAGAGGTGTTGGCTGCTGGCCAAGTTTAGCTCACTACGCTCTGATCAAATTGACTTTAGGACAGCTTTTGAGACCATGTTCCACTGCAGTTTCACTTGGAATCTGAGGAAGCCTAAGCTCAATGAACAGAAGGGAAGCTGACACGGAGAACAGACTGGGTTGCAGACTCATGTGGCTGCAAACAATGGTTGAAGCCATCTGCAAGCACAGAAGAGAGGGCCTCGGGGACCAACACAGGCCTCCAACCATACTCAGCAGTAGCCAGGGAGATGACACAGACAGCACCCTCAGCATGACTTCAGGTGATAACAAAGTGGAGAAGGACAGCAAAGAGGGGGCAGATACAGAGAAAGGCAGTGCTTCTATCACCCATAACAGACCAGGATAAATCCAAAGACGGGGCCAAAAGAAACCTCATCAGGTTCAGCACAGGCTAGGGGGAGCTGGCTGAGGAACAGCCCTGCTGGAAAGGGCCCAGGTGCTGGGGCAGAAGTCAGCTGAAAAAGGAGCCAACATCTCCCTGCAGAGATGCAGGATGCAGGTAAGGGATGTTATCCCTGCCCTGCCTGCTGCTGGCAAGGCCACTGTGCAGACACTGAGTGCTCAGGTGAGGACCCTCACTGCAATGGGATGTTGAGGAACCAAGGAGCCCAGCCCTGGGCTACCAAGGGAGAAATTGAGGGGAAATGTGGTTATTTTCTCTGGCAAAGAGAAGGCAGCTAACAAGATGGGAACCCTGTCAAGATAAATTCTCCCAGTAGTAGCAGACAGGATAAGAAAGAGCAATTGCCACAAAAGGCAGAATGGAAAATTCAGGTTGGACATGCTGACAAACTTTTTTACTAGGAAAGAGGTAAAGTCCAGGAACAGACTTCCCAGAGAGGCTGTGGATTCTCTATCCTGGCGATTTTCATGGCTTCATAAGACAAAGATGTGGCTGACCCCAACAAGTGCTAGTTAGAGCCCGCCTTTGAACAAGTGGTTGGACCAGAGACTTACAGGAGTCTCTTCTGAACAGCACTTCAGTGCCTGCATGATTTTAACAGCTTTAAAACAAAAATGTTGTGGACTAGTTTTGATAAGTAAGGAAAGTAATATGTCAGGAGTATGTTTGCAGTCACTGCAAAAGGGCTCTCATGATTGGAATAAGGAGTTTGAAGGTTAAGTCCTCTTGAGAAAAAACAGTAATAAAGATAAAGATGGTATAAAGAACATTGGTGAGATGATAAAGATAGAATCATAGAACCATTTTGGTTGGAAAAGACCTTTAAGATCATCAGGTCCACTAATCTAACACTGCCAAGCCCATCACTAAACCGTGTCTCTAAGCTCCTTATCTACATATCTTTTAAAAGGGTTAGATGACCTGGGGATAACATCTTTGTTTTGAACATTTAATTTGTTTTGTTCTGATTTTTAGAAGAAAATATACTTCCCTTATTTCAAGGGAAGTATAGTGTTGGAATCTCTTTGCAGCAAAGGTATAGCTGAGTGAGTACTGCCCTGTTCCTCCAACTGCTGGAGGGCTGGTGAGCCCAGGATCTCTCGTAGAGTCCCAATAAGGGTGCTTAGTTGTCAGAATCTTTTCCCCATGCTCACCAAGCTTTTGGTCTTGGACACAGGCAGTAGATCCAAAACTAAGCAGGAGCTGAGCTGCCATCTTAAATATAGGTATTAATGCAACTTAAAACAAAGCGTTTTCACACTTCTAGAAGTGAGGAGGAGTCAGAATCCTTGCCTCCCTGGAGCCAAGTTACCACCGGCCAGAGGATCTGCAGAGTCCTGCCTCTGCTGGGAGGAATAGCTGAGTCTGAAACCCCATTTGTCCACAAGCACTCCATTGGGAAGAGCAGAACTGGAATGTAGGGACCTTGACAGATAGACACAATGGATGCTGTCAGTGTGTAATGACTGGTGAGGATGAAAGCAGATCTCAGAAACCCGTGGTGTACAGCTATGGTCCCAAGCAAATGCTGCTGTCCATTCCAGCTTCTACTAAAAGCTGTGGTCACATCTGACTGACTGAGTTCTGAAAAGACAAATTCATGGTGGACTAGGTGAAAGGAAGGTCTTCTTGAAGGACCATGGGAATGGAGAGCCTATCTTATAATGTCCTGTTTCATAACAAGCCTTGTTTAGTCTGGCAGAAGAGTGGCTGCAAGGGAACATGACTGCTTTCTATAAATATAGCAGGGAGGGAAACACTGGGGGGAACTATTTAAGTGAAAAGCCAATCCTGGTGCAAAAACAAGTCTTATAAATTGCCTCAGAAAAAGATTAGTCTGGAAGATTTCTAACCAACTGAATAGGGATGTCCTAAGGCTGCCTAATAGATGCAGTGTGTTGAGCAGGAGCATCCAAAGTATTTTTCTGACAGAGTTTGACAGGTTTTGAACCAGATCATGTGGCTGTTTGTAATAGAAGACGATGGGAATCAGTTGCCCAGGAGCTGTTCTGCCTCTGGCCCTGCAGGGATGGTGTGTTGGAGGGCAGAGATCCTGCATCCCCCGTGTTGTTCTGCCATCAGGGCAAATTTGTACTGCTTTTTAAATTGCTTTAGTAAACACAGCCTAAATGTTTTCTTTTAATTTCACAATTTTCTTGTTAACCTCAACACTTTGTTCTCCTGGTATCCTGCAGAGATACTGTAGTTCAGCCAAAGGACCAACGCCTTCTTCTGTGCTTTATTTTTTCCAGCATTGCCTGACACCGCCTCTCTGTTATTCCCTCTTCACTTTTATCTCCATCTTCTCTCATTCATCTCTTCCTCCTTATTTATTTCCTTCCCTGCTACACTTGTTTGATCTTCCCTATCATCCCAGATTTCTAGCTTCAACTCCCAGCTCTTCTTCCACCACCATTCACCGCTTGCGTCCCGCATCTTCCTGAAGGGCAGCTGACATTTCTTACCTGCCAATTGATACTACATGGAAATGTACACCTAAATAGATTCTGTGTGGAGCGTGTGCCTAACAAGAACAGATGAAGATGGAGAATGGTACGACAGAGAACATAATCAAACAAGAGCATACGTACATCAACAAAAAGTGTGGCTTGAGGTACTACAACTGCTCGCTTCTATAAATGAGCCATCAAAGGCTCCAGAAGATTGCAAGGCATATGTTGGAGAACAGAAAAGCAGCAGAGATGGGTTAAGGAGGATTTTTACCTTGGGAATTTCCCTTCCTTTTTAAGGCATTATCATTCTAGCTGGAAAGAAAGGCCCAGATCCTCAGGCCATTGCTACATGACTCCTTCTATGTGTGACTGTTGTCTGGTGTGCAGAGTGTTTAAATCAGTGCCCAGCATGCTCAGTAAAGGCTCTATTGACTGGATCTCTGTTGACTTTAGTGGGAACATAGACGCCCAGCTCAAAGGTAGATGCGTACACACAGACATATTTAACCAATTGATACACAAGTGTCAGGTGTCCTTGCAGATGCTCCAAAGTATCTCAGATGTATTTTCACGACTGGCAGGGATTACACAGGATCTGCAGTGGACTCGTGGCCTTCTGAAGCAGGGGATGGAGGTTAGGCACAGCCCTTTAGGATATCTTATATGGCATTGAAGTTCTATGTGTGAGCAACTGAATCAAGCTCTCTGTGTCTTAATGTCGAGCTGGATCAGCCCTGAGAAGGCTTACAGCTAAAATACAGATTTTAATGTGCAGCTGAAGAAACCAAACAAGCTGGTTTTGCAAGCTCCAGGGTTTCAGTGCAACTTGATATTGATTATCCACTAAGAGCAACACAGACCTAGAAACAAAGAAAACACTCATGTCTCCAAAGAGGAGCAAAAGGGAAGTCTGAGTGAAAAACGGTACAGGCTTTAATTGCTTTACATCACAGGACACAGTGGTTGAATACTTTGACACTGTAAATAAGAAAACAGTGTTAGAAATAGCCTGGACTGAAATAAAACCAACATTGAATGAAAACAAAGTGTTTGCTGTCTCAGAGATGCGAGATTCACTTGGCTGCTGATTCAACGGATCAAAAATTGCATTGATCTAATGCCTCTGAGTTTCCACATTAGGTCCAGAAAATGTAACCTAATTGCAGATAGATTGCTGCTTGACAAATGCTCTTTTTTTTTTCTCTTAATGGAAAATTTCAACTCAATTTTTCCAGAGGTCCAAAACACTCTCTGCTTCCCACGTTGTGAGATGACAACAATGCTCAGCTGCCTTTGGCCTGAGTTATGGCACCGTGCCAGCAAGTATCTCAAGTTGTGAAAAGTCTTAAATCAACACATTTTACCAGTGAAGAGTGAGGAAAAACAGTTTCTAAACCATATGAAATATTCATGTGTAGCATCTTGTGAGATACCATCTGGTTAGATCAAACCAAAGCAGAGCTGATAGTGACATGGAAACACACTGGATAGAAAGTAGGATGATGTGCCTTGAAGATTCATTGTTTCATGACCTACAAAAGACCACTGCAAAATCAGCAAGCATTACTTCAGGAACAATTCACTTTTCAAACAAATCAAAATCCAAAAGAGAAATGTTGATCCATTGCATCTGTTATTGGGAAGAACGTTAACATATTTCGGATAAAATCATGTCTCCCATGAAGGCACTGAAAATTTAATTGCAATGTAATATTTGCCTCAATGTTAAAGTGTTCAAAAACTGAAACCAAACCAAACTTCAAAACTACTAAACAAGCACTTCTACAGCCACACGAATAAACAAAGGACAAATCCTGCTGCAGACACTTTGATCTCCCAGCATTTTAAATTCCTAGAAGTATGTCATTTTTTCCCTAAAAGCCATTGTTCACATGGCATAGTACTGGGACTTGGATGACCTGAGTTTTTCTCCTGTCAGAGACACTTTTCTAGTATATGACCTTGAGACAAACATTTTGCTTCTGTCACTGCTTCCCCTCCCACTTTCAGCTTCTTCCAGACAGTTTTACTGTGCCTTATACAATGGGGCCTCTAGGTGCTATTGCAATGTAAATAGTGGCAGCACAGGTGCAATCGGGAGTGGAATATGGCTTTTATTATCCACTTACAAGGTCACTGTTGGGTGAAAGGATTGCTGCATAAAACATCACTGAGACATCAGCCTATGGCTGCTTCTCCTTATATAATAATGTTATTTCAAATGCAGGGAAAATATTTGAGGCTGTTCCAAGTTTGCAGCACTGTGGAGCATCAATGGTAAAATGACCTCAGGCAGGTGAGTCAGAACATGGAACGTCAGGGCCTTCCGCACTCTGTTGCTTGCAGTTTACCCATTCCTTTCCTCAAGGTTAATTAAGCTTTGTGACACCTTGGAGGATAAAGAACTATTATACCCAGCTCCCCAGAGGATAAGACGAAAGAGGCAGAAATTAAATGGCCACCTTGGAATGGCAGAGTCTGAATCAGGACCAGGGTAACCTCCATTCCCTTGCCAAGCTGTGCAACTTGTGACAAAAGTAGAATGCTACTGCTTTAATAGTAGTGTCTGTCACACAGTATGGGCTCTGCATAGGCTTCGAAAACCAGAGGAAAGAGCATCAAATGTTCCAGCCCACTTAATTTGAAAGCTGCCTATAATAAACCTTTGGGAACATGTAAAACAGACAGGTCAAATTACATACTTACGCAAATATCACTGGATTTCTGGCATTTAGGAATAAAGGGCTTTGATCAGTTCAATTTAAAGTGCCCAGAGATGCAGACGCTATGTTAAAATCTAACATTAAATGCTTCTCTTTTTGTATTTTCCAAAAGCTAAGCTAGAGACAATTTGTACAGAGCATGACAAAACTTTCCCCTAATAGTATAAATATCTACGCACAAGTAATTTGGCCCAGTGTGCCATTGCAAAATATTTCATATTCAGTAGAATGACAGTTCTTATCTAGTTCTTATATACAGAAACCCTTAAAGAAACACTCTATCACCCTTTAAAAGCCCCTCGCTATTCCTCACTTTCCCATCTGTCTTATTTATAGCTCTCCTTTGTAAAGCTTTCCAAGATCTATGAATGAAAAGTACTCATAAAAAGTCTGTGAGAGTCAGGATCTGAAATCAGCTGCACTTATGGACATTATGCATATGAAAAGGAAAGACTTCAGTGACATGCTCCAGTATTCAAAAATCAACCTTACATCAGCAACCTCATGTTTGCTTTAAACCAGCACTCACTCCAACTCTGTGTAAATGCATCAAAATGCCTCTTAGCCTCCCTCCCACTTGTTTCAGAGAGCAAGGCTCCTCTCTCCTTGTTTTCCCTCATTGCACAATTGGCTTTCCATGGGCCTCTTTGGCAGCTCCAGCCCTTTTGGAAGGCAGAGTTTATTCCTCCCCTCCTCTTTCAGCCTCGCATTGAGGAGGAGGTCTGTGGCAGCGACTGGATGCACAGAATGTCAATGCCAGAAGTGGTCTTTCTCATGGAAATCAGGTGCAGGAGTCTGGCATTGTCCACACAAGAAGGAAAGATGTTGCTTTTTTTTTTTTTTAACTCTCCCTTTCTGGGAGATTATATTTGAACCGATGAGCTCTGGCTCTCTCTGGCCTCTTGAGTGCCAGATCCTTCCTCAGGACTGATTTCTCCATCTCCACCCTCACCTACATTGTTGCACCATCTCTTCTTCATCACGTCCAATAGTCACAACGAGCTTATGCTGGCATTTTTAAGATTTCATGCATAAAAATGCCAAATAAGTGGACTCAATATGAATTTACTTATTTGTCTACTCCAACGTAAGGCACACAAGCACTGATTACACCACTGGACTCCCTGAGAGAAAAGGAAGTACTCTCCTCACCAAACTGGGGGGCAATACACTGTGAGAGTGTATTCACTGTGAGGGTGATGGAGCAGTGGAACAGGCTGCCCAGAGAGGTTGTGGAGTTTCCTTCCTTGGAGGTCTTCAAGACCTGTCTGGACATGTTCCTATGTGACCTGGTCTAGGTGAACCTGCTTCTGCAGGGGTGTTGGACTAGATGATCTCTAAAGGTCCCTCCCAATCCCTACCATTCTATGATTCTATGATTCTATGAATAGGAGACATGCAGGATGGAAAATACATCCCCAGGGACACACTAGTGTCATATTGATATATCCTTGGTGGTATTTTTATTTATGCCCTTCTCAAGCATTTGCCTTCTTCCTGATGTGACTCAAGAACAACTTGGTGAGGGAAACAGTAACACGGATACTGCAGTTTTCCAGCATTACTGGTGGCTGATGGACATGTTGGACCCAGATGGTGGTCTGATTCATTAGACTAAGGTCACTCCTGGTTGCTGGTGACTGGCCAAACTCATCCCCTTCACAGCCTTGTGAGCCAGACACAATCAGACTTTTTGTTTGGAGACTAGAATTTAAAAAGTGACCTTTTGATAGCACCAGAACTGCAGTGTAAAGCCAGGAGGTCCACACTCAGGTTCCCAGAGAGACGTTGGTGTTACTCTTACCAAGCTGATCAGCACCTCACCCTGCACACACCACACGGCACCGGGGCAAGAGCCACCTTCTGCCCCACTGTTCCCACTCCAAGTGTTACCCAATTTGAGTGTTATGGTGGCAGTCAGTAACACCACACTAAATACCATTGGGCTGATAAGAAACAAGCCATGTCACAAATCCAGTGACACTTAAAAAGCTCTCTTCAAAATAAATCTCATATTAAATCTCAGCCTTTAAATAAGCAGGACCCAGATCACCTATCAATTCATACTTCAGATCCTGGTCTTGCAGTGATAGGATTTAAACTGGTTTGTTTATGTCCTGGGAGAATGTTAACATGCATTTCAATGCCAGGAAAACTGTACCCATGCCCTTTCATCCACCTTCAGGAAGGGTTTGGTGAATACAACTCTGTGTGCATTTCTGATTAATGTCGGATTGTATTTCCACATGAATATTTGTGATTAAAAATTGTTTTGAACTGTCTTTTTGGAGTTCTGACAGATATGTGGCACATATAAATTACACAGTGTGTTCTGCATGTAGAGTAGATGAAAGACACAGTGTTAATTGCCAATTCATGGTTTATCTAAATATCATGCCAGCGTACTTATCTCAACTGAGAGCCTGCAACACGTAACATGTTGTTAATGCACACACCTCTCCTGAAATAGGGTACAAATCCAAGGAGCCTCATACACCGACCTTGCAGAGGTCACAGGCTGCGTGTGTGTAACCATTTCACAGCTGACAGCACCTGAAGCGAAGTATTTACACATAAAAAATTGATGCACACATTGTGCACCGAGGCACTGAAATATGCAGCTTTCCATATGCTCTACGTATTACATACATGTTATCTATTTTGGGGAAAGTCAATGCAATTGCCCATATGCTCCCCTAAACCACGGGAACGTGCTGTAAGTTGTGGGACTGGGAAGCAGATTGATCCTCAGGGAATGCTGAAGCACTGTGGGATAAAGAAAAACCCTGCAGATGGGAAGGAGCAAGCAAATCATGACGGCACGAGCTTGGCATGTGTCTGCAGAGACAAGGCAGTGCTTAAATTCATGCATTAAGATTTCCTTTCTCATACTGGAGAGGAGGGACTGGCTCACTCCTTCGAGGACTGTGAAAAGAGCATCGCCCTCTCTCTTTTGCCCGTATCTTTTCGCCGCAGGGCTAGCGGCCTCTCCTTTAAGACGCTGCTGTCAGGCCTGGGTCACGGCAGCGTGTCCACCGTTCCTCCCGCTCCTGCTCCACTACTCCCTCACGCACGCACTCAGCTTTCCCTCCGAGGTGCTCTCCCGCACGCTCCGCCACCAATCCTCACTCCCACGCGGACAGCAAACATTTCCAGGCGCCGCGGGGTGAACGCCTCGAACCGCACGCTGCCGGCGGCCGCCAACAGCGCACGTGGTTAACCGCACAGCACGCGGGGCGTGCCGGGCACGCTGCAGCCCGCAAACAGCACGCGGCCCCGTGCACCACCGACACCCGGGTGCACACCGCTAACACGCGCACCCTGCGAACCGCACGCACCACCGCACGCACCACCACCCGCCCCGCACCGCCCCGGGCGGGCTGGGAGCACCGGGGGCGAGCGCTCATTGGTCAGGCGGGAGGTGGCCCCGCCTCCCCCCGGCGGCGCGTGCGCGAGGGCCTGCCCGCGTGCGTGCGTGCGTGCGGGGAGAAGGGAAAGGCTGGGAGGGGGCAGGCGGGACGCGCACGGGGGGAAGGGGGCGGGGGTTGGTTGCCATGGGAGTGACGTCAAAGTGTGTCGGGGACAGTGAGCGGAGACACGGAAAAGGTCAAACTAAAGGCGAGGAGGAGACGGGGCCGCTGCCGGGCCGGGGCCGAGCTGAGCCAGTCCGCGCTAGTCCGCTCCGCGGGACCCGTCGGCCGAGCCGGGGCGGCGTAGTGGAACGGGCCCGGTGAGGCAGCGCCTCCGGTCCCCGCGGCTGAGCTGACCGCCCCCCGCCGTCTCCCCTCACAGGTACGGGGCAGCGGCGCCCCGCGGGGCCGCCCCGCTGTGGAGACGGGGCGGGGGCACGGAGCGCGGCTTCGGGCGGCGAGGAGGGCGCGGGAAGGGGGCCGGAGCCGTGCCGGCGGCCCTGGAACGGGGGCGGGGAGCGGCTTTCCTCCGCTGAGGGGGCCCTGGGCAGTGAGGCGGGGTGGGCAGGCTGCAGCCTGCCGGCCTCGGCCATGGGGTGAGCCTGAGGGCGGGGGGCTCCCCCCTTGCACTTCGCGGACTGGGACGAGATTCTTGCGGGGAGAGAGAAGCCCCGCGCCCTTACCCCTATGCCCCCCTCGTCCCAGGGGTCCCCGTCCCGCCGCAGAGCCCTTAGGGGCTGTGCCCCCATCTCCCCTCCCCCCATCCCGAGCTTTGACCTCGTTGACCTGAGAACTGAAGTAACGCGCTTTTTCTTTCTTTTTGCCCTTTTCTTTTTGCTTTTTTTGTGGGCTGAAGTGACTTTTGCCCCCCGCCCCGGCCCCCAGCTTTGCATAACTTGTCTCCTGAGTTGGCTATCCCGTCCTCCCTGCACTTTGCCCTTGCCCAGTGGTCTGTAGCGTGGGGGAGTAAAACTATTCAAGGACCGGTCTTTATTTCTCTTGTAAGACAGATGAGTCACAGACAAACAAGGCAGGCTGTCTAATTATATCTGTCTATCTATCTCCATTTTCTTTCCCCACAGCAGCCTGGTGCTGATTCTGTGTAGGATTCTGTGATGTTATAGAACAAGGCCCTTAGATGTGATTTTTTTTTTAAAAAAAAATACTATTTATTTTGGAAAACCCTTGAGTGAAGTTGCTATTAGCATGTAGACTTCGAATGTACAGACAGTCTGTTGTCTCTTCATCTTCAAAGAATAATTTAGAGGAGTAGCAATGACTCATTGATAGAGAGTATTAGTTGCATGAAGGTAAAACCAGGTGAAGTTACTTAGTCTGTGACCTTGGATCAGTCTTTCTGCATCAGTCCTCTGTTTGCTTAGGAATCAGGAATAGCGGTGCTTTCCAAAAACATGCTGTGGATAAATATACTAACCACTGTGAAATGCTTATCTGCTATAGTAATAATAGGTAGATAAGAGACATAATTTCAACTGTAGAAGCATAGAGGCTGTAGCCAGGATGCAAGTGGGATTTTTCTGTGCAGATTCTTTAGTAGCTACACTTCAACAGAAATAGAAGCTTGCTTAAAAAGATATTTAATAGCCTGTGATATTGTATGATCTGCATGCACTCATGGTCATCTCACATTTCGTCTTTTTTATGTAGAGTGTGTGCTTATATGCTTTCAAAGAGCTGCTATTCCACTGGCAAATAGTCTGTGGATGCTTTTTCCTTCCTGTTTGCCTAGAGCAAAGCTGATATCCTTTTCCACTGCTAAGGAAACCTTGGGATTTCCTATTTGGCTGATTTTCTCTTACAGTTGGCATCTCTGAGCTACATGGTGTTAGATTTGGTTGTTTTGGTAGGGAACTGGAAGAGAGGTAGGCTAATATACTTCATATGATTAAGAAATTCCTTCTGCCATTGGTTTGTAACATACTGGGATACCAGTCAGTTGTGTTTGCTAAGATTGGGTAGTTGCATTAACTCAATCCTATCTCAGGGTGCCTTTGTGTCTGCAAGAAAATACTAAAGGGAGTGAGAAGAAGTTCATGATGTGTGATGAAAGATAAACTGAGGAGCTCAGTTTCAGGAATGATGTTTTCCCTCTCACCTATTATTATCATCTGTATTGGAAATCAAATGCCTGAAGTACACCATAGGCAAACACTTCGATACAGGAATCTCAGCACTGTGGAGGAGTTACCTGCTGTGCCTCGTGCTGCTCTGAAGTGGGGTGCAGCCACTGCAACAGTTGAAAGCAGCCACACACCGAGCTGGGAGTTTCTGCTGCTGTGAATATTGACCCCAGGGAGCTGAGTTTTCCCCATTTACAACTTTGTTTTATGCTAACTTGTACAGCCAGATTACTTGTCTCTTTTTTTCGTTAGCTTATTTGGGATTTTTCTGATCTATTGTAGGATGCACCAGGAAGAAACACTATTTGACTGCTGTCTTAGGGGTTTTTGAAAGTAATTTAATCTAGAGTTTCTCACTTCTCCACAAAAGTTAATATGAAACTTCCATAATAAGTTTCATTGTTAAATAGGAAGGCTTTTCTGTGTTGAGGACAAAGTAAGCACAAGACAGTTGGGGTTGTTTGGGGTTTTTTTTTCTTTTTATTTTCCTCTTAGCAAAACTGCAAACTGCTCTGGTAAAATGACAGTTTGTTAATTCATGATATGTAGGTGCCCTGGAAAAATCAACTACCTGGTTTCATAGCTACCCTTAGGCATCTTTAATTTATGCAAGCAGGGCTCACTGAGTAGCTACTCCAAGTCTCATTGACCTTAGTAGGTTTGTAGAGGTCATTTTAGAAGAGATAAGTTGGGCTTGAACTATTTTTTCAGTCAGTATTGGGAGCAAGTGTCTGTGTACATAATTACGTGCGTTTTCCAGTTTTGTTACGTTTTCTGTTTTTCTTTAGATTCTTGCTTATAAATGCTACAGGACACCTAAAGTCTCCTTGGATTTTATTTTTTCGTGTCTCATCTTAATGTTAGGAAGAAACAGGGGGTTTTGAAAGCAAGTTGTCCCTCAAGGTCTTGGTAAAACAGAGCAAACTGAGGTTTTACAAACAGAAAGGCCAGTTTTAGGATCTGAGGAACTTGGCCAGCGCAACCCAAACGTATCTGAGTGACATCAGCATTTTTCTGAGCCATTTATGCTGTTCACTTCTGTTGGTTCCCAGCAGTGCCTTGTGTCTTATGTAAGCTTGCACTGTACATCCTGTCCTGCTGTTCTCAGGCATGAAAATTCATTGGCATTGCCTTACTGTAGGTTTCGAGAGCTCAATAGTTGCTTCCTGCTTGTCTCAAATGTCTACATGCAAATTTCTTATGAGCATCCCGAAGAGATCTATGCCAGGAGCATTATACTGTCCTCCTAGAGGACAGTAACTTGGAGTGAGACACAGCTTGTCCCCCTGCTCTTTTTCGTAATGGAAAATATAACTGCTATGTAGTAATGTGGCTGTAGAGATAACTGTGAGAGAGGGATTTCACCGGACAGAAGTTTGATCTCTATCATATATAGATGAACCACTAATGCAGTTTTGATGGCTAGTGGTAAAACAGCCATAAAACCCAAAGGACTAAAGTTTCACCAGAAACTTTTCTAATATTAAGACTGGAAAATAAAATCTTCTGTATACTATTATTGTGTACTTCTGGTTACGAGGTCTTCAAGAGGAATTGTGCCTTCAGGTAGTAATGCCTTAAACTTGTCCTTACAGTTAGTATTTAGTCATGCATAATGAAGATACTGTCACTTGATGGGTGAAATTGAAGCAAAACCCTCTATTATAAGCTCTTAAAAACAAACCTCCTCTCTGTTTTTCTTGTTAAGTCTAGCTGAAACTTGCTGGCATAAAATGCTGCAGTAATGCAATGTTTATACTTCTAAGAAAATTGGGTATCTTCTTTGAACAGTATCAAATGTTTCTGTTTATTTAAGAAACAGGGGTTTTTTGTACTGTAATCTCTTTTGTTAGTGCTTCAGCAGTCTGAGGGAGCCAAATTACTGCTTACCTGCCTTGGTGAATGTGGTTCACAGAATTAGAGACTTGTTTTGGTTGGAGAAGACCTTTAAGATCATAAAGTCCAACTGTTAACCCAGCAATGCCACATTCACCAATAACCCATGTCCTTCGGTGCCACATCTACGTGGCTTTTAAATATCTCCAGGGATGATGACTCAGCCACTTTACTGGGCAACCTGTGACAGGGCTTGATAACCCTTTCAGTGAAGAAATTTTTCCTAATACACAGTCTAAACCTCCCCTGGCAGAACTTAAGGCTGTTTCCTTTTGTTCTGTTGCTCATAATGTAGGAGAAGTCAGCAGCACCCACCTTGCTACAATCTCCTTTCAGGCAGTTGTAGAGAGCGGTAAGAATTGTCCTTGTCTGGCTCCATGGCTTGTTTTGAACAGCTGGAAAGTTTCCTTATGAGCACTGACATAGCACAGTTGTGTACTTGAC
The DNA here is from genome assembly GCF_028858725.1 of Colius striatus. NCBI lineage: Eukaryota > Metazoa > Chordata > Aves > Coliiformes > Coliidae > Colius > Colius striatus. The sequence continues at coordinate 90,239,253 of NC_084762.1, read as the reverse complement.
TGTAGGAGATGTATAGCTCTGCTATGGAGCCATATACAGAAGGGAGGAAGGGTTGACATGGAGGAGAACCACGCCTGGAGACAACTGCTGATGTGGTCCGTGGAAGTAACAAAGAAATCTTCTCAGACTTTCCACGAGTGACCTGTTCCCAACTGCATTAAACAATTCCTCATTGTAAAGGAGAAATGAGAGGAATATAAAGCTTGACAAGGAGCCTGGTTATCTGAAAAGGAGCAGGTGCAGTGCTTTGACACTTAAAAGCTAAACAAATTCCTCTAAGGGAGCCCTTGTTGCACACAAATCTAGGAATGCTTGGGTTTTTTCTAGGGCTTCTGTTATTGTTGGAGGATATGCAAATGTGGTTTAAAACCATATGCAGGAAAGTGGACAGCAGTGTTAGTTCTATGTGTTTTAGAGACTTGTAGCAGCTGTTAGAGTAAACCTAAAAAGACAGATACTTTAAACGCACCTGCATGTAGCACATTCAAAATCGCATTTGATTGCTTTACAGGTACTTATGTGAACGAAAGCACAGGTATATGTTGTTGGCATTTCATAGTCTTTTTAATTCTCTAGCTATAAGCAAATAAAATGTAGTCTGGATGTTTAAATCTGCTAAAATATTTATAAGGAAGTTGGCTCTTGGAAGAAGTTTCCCACAGGATGCAGTGGGTGTCAGGTCTAAAGGTCAGTGGCAGACAAAGTAAAGTGAAGGCTGTTTTGGACTTCTTTTTCTAATTGTCTTTTTTTAAAACAAACCCTCCTTATTTGAAGCAGCATTATCATCTTTATTCCTAATCATCTAAACACTGACAGGTGTTTACATGTTTTTACTTAAGCATTTTGTGGAAATAATTTTTCTTTAGGAGAGAAGAAAACAAAGATCAGTGCAGTTAATATATTCATGAAGTCTTAGCATGGAAGTTCCTGGTGTAAATCAAAAAAGCCAGATGGAGTTTTAAGCAACTGTCGTGTACAACTTAGGAAACGAACATTCCTGGTACTAATAAAAGGGCCAGATTGGAACTACATAATTAATCTCTGCATCCTTTTCAACACATGATAAGATTTGGCTGTGACAACCATGGAGTTAATGGAGAAAACTGTCAACATCTATGAAGCAGTGACTTGTTTCCCTAAAATGAAAATACCTGTGTACTTACCCTTGTCTGTATCCACTGCTGATTAGTGTTCAAGCTACAGTTAAAATGGGAAAATAGGCATGAGTAATGACTGACTTTGTTCTTCAATCTATTTCCTGCTTTAAATAGCCATGTAAATACATTTATATGCATATTTAATATGGATAATGTATCTGTATGCATATTTTATGTATATAAATATATTTAAAGACAAGAAATAAGTATATAAGAGGTTTTAAGTGTTACATGGCAAAACCTCTCCACTGGAGTCAATTTGAAACGTAATGATTGGAGAGCCTCAGAAAACAATCTTGCAATGAAGTTTTTTCACTGTGTGTATAGATGACCTAGAAGAAGTATACAGGAAGGTGCTAAAAAAAAAGGCTTATGAGATGACACGAAGTCTGTGTCAGAGACAGACAGGAGGAGGAGTGGGCAGATGGCAGTCAGTACAAAACAGGTGAATAATCAGATTGAGAACAAGCTGCATAGACTGTGCAAGTACATGTACTGTTTGCTTGCCACTTGCATTTTTGGTTTATTTCACGTGATGGGGATTTTTCTTGTTCTGATCTATAGAACAAAGATAAAACTCATAGCTGGAGGCATATGTAATGGTGAAAGCATGCCTGCCATTGCCAGAGGGAACTTCTGGGGTGGGTGGGAAGGTCAGTGCTTTCAGAACTATCCAGACTGGAAAATCTTTAAAAACCCCAGTCTGTTTGGTTTCATAGACTTCACCTGCAAGTTTATTCACTTCTGTCTTTGACATGTATAGTATGGACTGCTATTAAAACAATGTAAAATCTTAGTGCCCGGATAATACTGCATGATGACAGGTTTGGGGTTTTTTCCCCCTGAAGTGTTCTAGAAGATAATCAATGTTTTGATATATCTAGTTTGTTTGAAAACTTTTTGGGTAGCTATCTAGCCTAACTACAGTGCCTGGCTCAGTGCTCTTTTCCAGATCACTATTGGAATGATGAAGGTAAAGAAGAACAAAGGAGTGGTTGTACTGGTGCATCGTTGGTCCTGTAACACCTACCACGATACTAAGGATTATTTTAAGTTCTAGAAATGGAAAGATTTCTCACCCATTAATTCTTACTTCAAGAACCTTATAATATCAATAAGATGTACACATGGAAGAGTATTGAGATCCTGTTGATCAACCTATTAATAACTTTGTCAATACAATAGCAGGATCAGTCTTTCCTGTTCATACTTCTTTCTAAGTGTTCCACTTTTTCTCTTTTTAGGGAATTCCAAAAGTTAAAGCAGCAGTAACCTAACTGGTGAATACCCAATAAAGAGGCATTGCTTTGCCTGAGCTGACTCTTCATGAGAAGAAGCAGAACTCACCTTGCAGTTGAAAATTTATTTAGTACAGATATGTTTTCAGTGCCTGAAGTTACCCTTTAGTGATGTCACTTTTCTCCTTGTTTACTTAACTGTCTTCTTAGGATGCTTCCGTCTGAACACCACCAGTAAAGAGTTTTAACAGCACAAGTAAGTTGAGGGAATTGGGTCTATATTGCTGCAGAAATTAAGGTTAGAAAGATAAAGGAAAAAAGCTTAAAATATTCACAAGAAGTGCCCTAGATAAGATTGTTTCATGTCTGAGGGCATGTTGAATCCTGTGGGAACAAGGAAGCTAGACTACTAAAAGGCTGTTTAGTTGTGTTTCACAATGTTAGATATCAAAGTGGTATTAGTGGAATTTGTAACATTATGGACATTTTATATAAAGAATATAGAAACAAAATAAGTCTAAAATGACACTTTAGCTGTGTTAGAGCTGTGTGGAGGATGAACATTGGAGGCTTAACACGAGTATAATAAATCAAAATGCCACATGAGCCTTAGAGGACTTCCTTCATTCACTTCATTGTTTTCTCTGCAGACACAGCATGGTTCAGCCAAACCAGGATTGCCCCTCTTCTGATGTTCAAAGTGTCTGTAAGTGTTCCTGAAGACTGAACTCTTCTGTGCGTTACCTTAAACTGCTCAGTTCATCACTCGGAATGTTCAGTGCACTGAGTGCTTCTATATGCAGAAATCACAGCGTGTGTTTGCAGTTTTGGATGAGTGCTGAGGTATGTTGTGTGCTGTTAAAGAAAAGGCTTAAATTTATACTTCTGGAAAGTACAATTTCTCAAAGCTGATGCTTAGCAACAAGATGCCCTGCTGACCCACTGCAGCTTGGCAGAAAATACTCTGTAGAGCGTGAGCTCCCTAAGCATTTATTCCAGGGCACCGACTGTTTAGGGCTCCTGGCAGAGAGCATTTTTTGCTTTCTTAAACTTCACCAAACTGTCTGCTTTTCCCATATCCTCACTACCATGCAGACAGAATAGTAAAATAGAGGGCAGAGATATTAAATAAGACAGAAATTGGAAGCAAAAGGGTAAAAGTAAAATAGACTGAAAACTCCATGTGGTAGCTGTTTAGTTGCTCTTACCTAGAGTTTCTAAGGCATCTTAGCTGTTGGAGCTGGAGACTTGATACTCATAGCAGTAGCTCATGTTAGTGTTAACTTTAAGTATTTATAGTTAAAATTGCTGATTTTTTCCACTGGATCTTTCTTTCTTTTACCTCATGCTTACCTGTACTCTGACTGGGGATGCAAAAGCTGTATGTTGTTTGTGGGTCCTTGTGGAGATGAACGTCTTTGTGTCTAAAGCTCAGGCAGTGTGGCTTGGATGAGTGGACAGTGAGGTGGATCAAGAACTGACTGTATGACAGAATGCAGAGGGTGGTGATCAGTGGAGCTGGGTCAAGTTGGAGGCCTGTGGCCAACAGGGATACACAAGGGTCAGTTCTGCGGCCCCTCTTACTCAGTATCTTCATCAATGACCTGGATGAGGGAACAGAGTGTATCCTCAACAAGTTCACTGATGGCACCACACTGGGGGGGCTGGCTGATTCCCCAGAGGCTGTGCTGCCATTCAGTAGGATCTCAGCTGGCTTGAGAGTTGGGCAGAGAGGAACCTCATGAGGTTCAACAAGGACAAATGCAGAGTCCTGCATCTGGGAAGGAACAACCCCATGCACCAGTACAGACTGGGAGTCGAACTGCTGAAGAGCAGCTCTGCAGAGAGACCTGGGAGTCCTGATTGATAATAAGCTAAATATGAGCCAGCAGTGTGCTTTCGTGGCCAAGAAGGCCAGTGGCATCCTGGGATGCATCAAGAAGAGTGTGGCCAGCAGGCAGAGAGAGGTTCTAGGTAGAGAACTTCTAGGGAGAGTCAAGTGGAAGGCTCTAAAGATGATCAGGGGACTGGAGCATCTTTATGCTGAATGATTGTGGGATCTGGGGCTGTTCAGTCTGGTGGAGACTGTGTGGGGGGGACCTCACTAATGCTTATAAGTATTTGAAAGGTGCATGTCAAAAGGTTGGAGTGGCACTTTTTTCTGTAGTCTCAAATGACAAGGCGATATGGACAAACGCTGGAGCATAAAAAGTTCCACTTAGACATAAGGAAAAACTATTTTACTGTAAGAGTGAGGGAACTCTGGCACAGGCTGCCCAGGGAGGGTGTGGAGTCTCCTCTGGGGGTTTCCAAACCCACCTGGATGCATTCCTGTACTCTCTGATCTAGGTGGACCTGCTTTAGCAGGGGATTGGAGTGGATGATATCTCGAGGTCCCTACCATTCTGTGTTCTGTGATAAAGGAATGTTGCATTTTCCTTTTTATCCATATTCTGTGGGCTGACTGGTCATTTGTGTTTTAATGCACTTTCTTCCAGGATTCTCATATGCTTAGTTTAATGTGTGGTGTTATCCTGGTGTTTTCTGAGAGTGTTTTCAGCTTTCCTTAGAGATTATGTGCTATGTTATTTAGGGCTACTGATCAACTTCCGAACTAAATTACCTGATTTGTAAACAAATACCCTTTCTTATTGTTACCCCTCAATCTCATTCTTTTGGAGTTTTACTTATCTTGAATTATTACTCAATGAACTTAACTGGTGGAACTTTAAGATTAATTAATGTTGCACTTACTTCTAGAAGGATAAGGAAACACATTTCTTTCCTTCAAGTGAAGTTAAGACAAGAAATACTAATGCTAACTATTTTTTAATATTAGTTTGACAGGTATATACTTTATCCCAACAAAACAAAGGCAGTGTTTGCAGTAATGTTTTTCTTGATGCTGATTATATGGGTTAACTGTCCTATAGGTCAAGGACATCTTCATTCTCGCATAACCCTTTGCTGTGGTACAACTAAGCTGTCTTCAGACAGAATCAGGTACTTTCAGGTCACTGGAACATTAGGAATGTTCTGGTACCAGGGAAGCTAGTTCTTCTGTGACCTGTCTCTCATCTGTTCTGAAAATATCAAGGGACTATTTCAAGGAAATACCGAGGAAAGTTAAGGTGACTTTTAGAGCTTTATGAAGATTGGTATGCTGTGTCTTCAGCCTTTGTAGCAGAAAGCTGTAACACTGAACAGAGATGGCCATGTTCAGAGCTTGAATCAACTGTGATAGAAGACAGATTCTTTAACAAGGAAACTTGTGATTTTTTTTTTGCTTGTAATACACATCTGTCTATTTTGACTCTTCCTTCTCCTGTTTCTTTTTAATTACTCTGTAGCTTGAAAAAGGAGTTACCACATCTGATCTAGTGTTTTTAATATCATTATTAATTGCAAAATAAATGCAGTGCTTGATATCCACAGAAAGTCTGATTAGGCACGATTGTCAAGTCCTGTATTTTTACATGATTCCAGCCTGTATGACTGCTTTGAGTTCAAAAACCTAATCCAAGTTTTATAATGAGGTTTTTCACTTTGAGTATGGTGACTAAATGACTTGATAAACACACTGGTTGGATCAGGAACTGCTGAGCTGGTGGTTCAGTTAGAAGTCAGGTTATGACAAATATTAACCAGAAGCAGTAAAATCTCAGTAAAGTAAAATGAATCTCTGTAGTTAAGCATTCCTTGGTTCTAACAAACTGATTGAAGCTGTGATTCCGTGTGTTAGTGAGGAGTTGCATACTGCTATATCAAGAAGTGCTGGTTTATTTGTTGCTCTTGCACAACACAAATTTCAATGTGAAGTTCCTTATTGTAGTTATCTGACTTCTTGCTTCTATGGAAATGAAGAACCAAGATCTTTGTTCACACAGCTTGTATTGCTGTTATGTGTAGTGTTACTTCTAAATGTTTCATAAGAATACCAGGCATCCCAATAAAACCCAACCTCTACTACAATTCAGAGACTGTTAATCATTAATCGTTTTTCTTCTGGTGAGAAGGGGAATGTTTTCCTAAGTCACCTGCTGTAAATTAAAAGGTGAATACTGGCTTTCTGTCAGTTTACTGGTACACTACATGTGTCCTGTTGCAGAATTGTCCTTAATAGTTGAGACAGTTTATAATACGCCGTTAACTTGAACTATGTGATTGCTTGAGTGATTCTTCACCTCCTGTAGAATGAAGAATTTGTTTCAGATAATGTATAATGTTTGCACAGGTAGGACTTGCAGGTCATTGGACTTGGAAGCACTGTCTGTGGTGTACAGGTTATGGACCATGCTCTGATGTTTCCTCTATTTAAAGTACTGTTTTAAACTGTAGAATATAGTTATTTTGGGGACATCTGCTATTAAGTAGTATTGTAGTTAAGTTGGAATTGGAAAGCTTAAATGTGAGATTTCATCTGCATATGGAGCTCGACAAATATTGCCAACTGTGATACTCTCTTAAGTGGAGCCTGAGGCAACTGACTTTGTGGAAGGGCAATGAGTTTTGGTTAGTTGTTAGTGCCTGTGTTTGTTTTATACAGTGGCTGGAAGCCTCTATTGCAGTATTCCCTTAAGTGTACCTTCACTGATCCCATTGTACAGGTTAGCTTTTACTGAGTTATTTTCACAAAACTTACTTGTTCTAGAAATGCTGTGGCTAATGCTTATAACTCTTACAGTTAAGTTTGAATTCTTCTTCACATTGAAAGAAGATGACAAAATGCACAAGAAATTGGGGAGGGGGTTAATTATTTTTTAAAGACTGATTCCTTAGAGGAATTTCATACTGGTTTTACCCAGCATTTCTGTTGAGCTAACATGGTCTCCTCTGCTTGAGATCAATTGGTCACTCAAGGTAAAAAGTACATGTATTGAATGACTATAAAAAATGGGTTTAGTAACTTATCCCACAGTTGCATGTGAACAACCAAGAAGAAGTTGAGGAAAATGACTCCATTTGTAAATTAAGCAATCTCCAAACACCTTGAGTTTCCTTCAGTTACTTATCCTGGCTTCTTTGGCTTATAAGAAGCAATTGAAACAGATGATAGCTTGATATGGAAAGCTCAATGAAGATGCCTGTTTCAGGGAACATCATCTGGTTTATGAGCTGAATGTGGCAGGATTCCTATGAAGAGCTACACATTTGCTTATTTTTTATTCTTGGAAACAGGTTTTCATATGTAAATATGGTGGAATGAGGTGGACAGCTTGAGGGTTTTTTCCTTATTTGTTTCTGAGATATACCTGACTTTAATGAGAGTGTCTATTTTGTGCTCTGGTGAAATTCATGTTAAAATCTCAATAAAATCAAATTTAGAATGTAGAAGCTCCAGACTTAATGATGCTCTTTTTTTTAGGGGAGAGGAAGGGGGAGCTCCACATTTGGGCTTGGTTTACATCTCTCGTGCAAACTTCTCTGCAGAGCTGTACCCTTGTCCTGATCATGTAACTAATGTTCATGTGATAGTGGCCATCCAAGCACTAAAGGAGGATTGAACCATGTCCTTGGTTAGAGGTTTGCACTGAGATTTTTCAGCAATATTACTATTTAGAAATGTATTATACTGTCAAGTTCTTCAGGGGGCATTTTGCCTTAGGTGCTTTAGATGCTTTTCAATACTCAAACATGTTTGTTTATTCTTGCATTCTTTTGCTTTGCCTTTGCCCTCTGCAAGGTCAGGATGCTTTCTGGACTCCTCTGGTCAGTATACCAGCAGGTGGAGCATTGGTAACATCAGACTCCTGACTCCCTCTAACATTTAAGAAAAGCTATTGCAGTGTAGGTCCTGCTCAGTTGATGTCCATGGAGGGTGGAGTCTGCTTACTATCATAGAAATCTGTGGGAAGAGCTCCATGTTAGCATGCAGTATTAACTATGAGTGCCAGAGGACAGTTTCCAGACTTGCATTTGATGCTTTGATGCAGAGCATGAAAAGCAATCTGGTGTTCCTTTGCTGTTCTCAAATATCAGTTTCTTAGTTCATTGAAGTATTGAAGCTACATCTATATGGTTATAAAGTTGATAGTACCTTTAACAGAGTGTGCTTTTGCCAAAATCTTTTCTTTTGTTCTTGTTTGCCATGTCTTTGAGATGCACAGCTTACTAGAATTACTATTCCCCACTCGAGATATTGATACCAAAGATCTTAAGTATCTTTTTTTCTGGAGGTGTAGTGCATTTCTGTTGCGGTTAAACAAATCACTTCTATTGATTTAACACTATATTGCCACCAAAATGGGCACACCTGCCCTGTACAGTGCCTTTTTTCCTGTTGATGCTGAGCATTGTGCTGTCATCCAGTATCTGAGGTCAGCAGTAAACTGATCTCTCTCTGTTTTGGTTTTTTTTTGCAGGATTATTTTGCAGCTAATAAAGTGATTGTCCAACCTGCATCATCAAATCATAAAATTCCTGTAACAATGCAAGAAGCAGGAATATCATATAAGGAAGAAGCAGGACTACTGTCAAAGTGCTCTTACCATGCTCAATGTAAACCATCCTGAAAGTGCATCAATAGTCAGATTGTGTGGTGTGAGTATTCTCTTCATGTTTTTGGAATGGTGATTGTGCAGCAGCCTCCCTCATTAAGATAATTACAGAGCAACACTAAATTGCAAGAGCAACACTAAATTGCACTAAATAGTGTTCTTATTGCTCAGTTGTTTTTTTTAAGGTGTGACAAAGACCTCAGGTGCATGTAATTGTTCCATCCATGCATTACTCCATATTTTGGAAGCATGCATAAAGCTTGAGTACTTGGGGTCTGGGACTTAAAAATACAGCTAACAAAAATTCAGGATTAACTTTGGAATAACTGTGCTTTGTTATCTCCATAGTGCTTGTCACTATAGGCTGGATAATAGTGTTTTCTTCACTGTTGCTCCTGCTGAGCAAGGGAATTGACTTCTTTTGGATGAAAGAAAATTAAAAGGTATACGTCTGGACTTGGCTCCTGCATTTGATTTAGGATTATTTAGACCATAGGCAGGACTAGAGGTAATAAAGTGAGATCCCCAGAGTACATGCAATTTGTCTTCACAACAAATAATTTTGTGTTGAAGGTCTCCTGTTGCTGTACACTACCCACTACTATGGGTGTAGTTTTTATGTTTAGATGAATACATTGGTTAGTTCACCAAAAGGTGTGAAAAACACCAGTCAATTCAGTGAAGAGATTTCATTTTGGCTACTAGTCTTACCGATTGTTGAGTCCTTCTCATTCTTCTTTTTAAACTCAGTAACAGCATGAGATAATTCAAGGTTTGCTGGATCAAAAGTACTCAAAAAGCAGGAGTATAATGTCAGGTTGTGACCTAGATTTCTCCTTCGCCAAGCTCTTTTGTCTATTGCATGGAATTGTTGCTTATTCTGTGTGGTTGTAGGAGTGAGTTGTAAGAGCCAGTCATTCTACTCCCGAGTTACTCCCAAACTATTTGTTTACTGCAATTGATTTAGTTCTGATTATCACTAAAGAATTGGTAGGATGGTGAAAGAAGAGTTTGGTGTGTCATACTGCCCATCTTCTGTATTTAGGTTATGATTTGAGAAACTGTATTTAATACAAGGAGGAAACAAAAATGAGGCTTAAAAACTACAGGCTAAATGAAAAGCTTCCCATGTATTGTCTGAGTGACATTTAAAACATTCACATTCAAAATCATGTCTCATAGGAAACATTCTTCTGCCTTTTTAAAATTCAAGGGAGCTTCTACAAGCAAGCCAAGTGAAAGTATCTTTCATATTGCCTGTTTTTAAACATACTGCCATAAAATTATAATCTTGAAGGATGTTTGTTTTTTATTCTGGAAGAACACGGTGATATACAAAGGTGACCATGGGATGGTGTTTGTCAGCATATTTAGATTCAGTAGGCTTAGAGAAAATAGAAATTGCATATCTTTAGTTTATACTTTTAAATAATTAAAATAGTTTTAACATTGAATATTTGTGACTTCAGAACTATTGGAGCTGCCAGCACTGTAGTCTGTTGATAATACCTGGCTATTTATAGGAAACTCTGAACTGATGTCATGTACAGATCATTCTTTTTCCAAAGACTTATTGACTTCATCATATCTGAGGTTATTTAGTTATATAAACAAGGCTATAGTTGCTGGAAGCATATCACAGTTAATGAGATCATAGAGTTGCAAGCATAATGGTCAGGAGAGAGTTGTAGAGGTCTCTGGTCCAACCACTTGTTCAAAGCAGGGCTCTAAGTAGCACTTGGTGGGGTCAGTCGCGGCTTTGTCCTATGAAGCCATGAAAACCCTTAAGGGCAGAGAATCCACAGCCTCTGTGGGAAGTCTGTTCCTGGGCTTCACCACTGTCCTAGTAAACAAGTGTCATTTTGTCCAACCTGAATTTTCCATTCTGCCTTTTGTGGCCATTGTTCGCTGTCATCCTGTCTGCTAATGCTGAGACAATTTGTCTTGACTGTCTTCAGAGTTCACATCTTTGTAGCTGCACACAGCTCTTAGATTGTCCCATGCCTTCTCTTTGCCAGAGCAAACAGCCCCATCTCCCCTCAACTTCTTCCTGTGCATGATACTCTTAAGACCCTTGACCACCTTAGTAGCCCAGGGCTGGGCCCTCCCTGGTTCCTCAGCATCCCATCGCAGTGAGGGTCCTCACCTGAGCACTCAGTGTCTGCACAATGGCCTTGTCAGCAGCAGGCAGGGCAGGGATAACATCCCTTACCTGCAGTCCTCTCTGCAGGGATATGTTGGCTCCTGTTTCAGCTGGCTTCTGTCCCAGCACCAGGGCCCTTTCCAGCAGGGCTGTTCCTCAGCCAGCTCTCCCCAGCCTATGCTGATGCATGGGGTTCTTCTGCCCTAGGTGCAGAGCTTTGCACTTTTCCTTCGTGAACCTGATGAAGTTTCTTTTGGCCCCATCTTTGGATTTATCCTGGTCTGTTATGGGTGATAGAAGCACTGCCTTTCACTGTGTCTGCCTCCAACTCTTTTGTTCTCCTTCTCCACTTTGTCACCTGCAGTCATGCTGAGGGTGCTATCTGTGTCACCTCCCTGGCTGCTGCTGAGTGTGGCCTGTGCTGGTCCCCAGGGCACTCCCTTCCATGCTTGCAGCTGGATATTCAGCCATTGTTTGCAGCCACATGAGCCAGCAACCCAGTTTGTTCTCCATGTCAGCTTCCCTTCTGTTCATTGAGCTTGGGCTTCCTCAGAGTCCAGGTGAGACTGCAGTGGGACATGGTCACAAAAGGTATCTTGAAGTTCTTTACATGGGCCATTCAGCCCTCATCAAAGTCTCCTGACTCTTCTTGTGAGTTTGGCTGGCTACGTTCTGCCTCTGATAAATCTATAGTTGTTCATGTTTATCTTTTTGTCCACATCTTCAAAAAGTAGTTCCAAATTGACAGGCTCTTTGTGCCTTCCAGAAGTTGCTGGGACTCTGTACTTCCTCTTTTGACTTTCTCAGGTGTTTTTTGTGCTTGTCAGGAAACTTCTGTGAATGTCATGACTTTTTTTTTTTCTGATGATACAAGTAATTCTGTATAGAATTCAGCAGAAGCCTAATGCATTTGCTAGTTGGTAAGCAAAGTTTTTAACAGTTAGTATGAAAAGCAAAGATAATTTCATGATATGAAGTCTAAAAATGCTTATAAGTCACATCTATCTTTTTTAAGAAAAGCAAGTGCCTCTTATTTATAGTCCAGTAACTAAATTTGAAATGTTAGAGCACTCCAAACAGGGAAACATGACAGAAGCCTGTCAGACACACTCCAGGTGTATTTACAGACTAGAGAAGTCTGTTTAATTTTTATTGCGTTACAAGTCATTGAAGGAGGCGCATGATTATAGAGGAGATGGTGTTTGAGACACACACTGTGAAAGTGGTAATTCTCCAAGTATATTTGTCAGATCCTATGTAAGATGGATTTCAGAATGTGAATTAATGTTTTCAAAATGAACTGTTTTGCCAACACATGGTGTCAGTGTCCAATTACTGTCAGTAAATCCTGCAGATTATTTTCTGAAAAGAACTTGAAGTCTGCATTTTGGAGACAGCAATTCAGAGAGTATTTGGAAGATGGTTTATATTCTTTTGTGCTGTATGGTTTTGGTTTTGAATTCAAACCTGAGGTGGATACTATGACTGTATGCTGTTCTTGTGTGGACTCCTCAGTCTGAGATCCTTCAGGACTTAACAGTGGAGGAGTAAATGTCACTTTATACAGCTGGGGACATAGGTGGTGGTGACATTCTGCTTTCACTAAAGCCTCCAGACTACAGTAACAATCTTCAGATTCTGCTTATCAAAAGTAAGTGTGAGAATGACAGGATTTGTTGTATTTGCAGCTACTGGAATATATTCACACAGGGTTATCTTTAAAATGAAAACGTTTGTCGGTATTGCCTGTGGATCTCTTGGTGCCCTGGCTCTCACCAGTTCTTCAGCTTGGAAAGAGAGTAGAGCACAGAGCTAGCAAGATGATCAGAGGACTGGAGCATCTTCCTTATGAGGAAAGGCTGTGGGAACTGGGGCTGCTTAGTCTGGAGGAGACTGAGGGGTGATCTCATTAATATGTATATCAATGGTGGGTGTCAGGCGGTTGAGGCATCCCTCCCTTTTTTCTGTTGCCTCAAATGACAGGACAGGGGTAATGAGTTGAAGCTGGAACACAAAAGCTTCCATTTAATCATAAGAAAAAAACACATTTTACTGTTGAGGTGAGGGAGCCCTGGCACAGGCTGCCCAGAGGGGTTGTGGAGTCTCCTTCCTTCGAGGTCTTCAAGACTCTCCTGGACATGATCCTGTGTGACCTGATCTAGGTGAACCTGCTTCTGCAGGGGGGTTGAACTGGTTGATCTCTAAAGGTCTCTTCCAGCCCTACCATTATGTGATTCTGGTAAATACAGTATAGACCTAGTTGTTGGACTGCTGTGGTTAGCAGGTTGTCCAAATGTCTCCTTGTTAGGCAAAGGTGAGCAAAGGGATTTTGCAGGATGAATGTCTCCTTGCGATTCTCAACTTGTTTCCGTCAGTGTTACAGAGAACAATTGTCAGCAGCTGATACCACCAGAGAATTATAATTGCAAATGTGAGTGAAAAGTCATTAAATGATGGAGTGTGTGCTAAATGTGTCATTGATTGGAGTCTGCTGCACCAGACTCAATTGATATCCACTCCAAAAAAAAAAAAAACAGAGAGGGGGGAGTGGAGGGGGAAGAAAAAAGCAACCTGGCCTAACTAATGACATTTATGTAGCTTTTTTTGGTCTCCATCTGTTTTTTCTATTCATGCTTGGCTATATTTGAGTTGGCAGGCATGGAGGGCTTCAACATTTTAGGAAACGTACTACTGGAAACAGAGCAAATTATTTGTATTTAGGTTACTTTTTATGAGTAGCGCTTTTCTGATACATTTAATGGATGTTCTTTACAACACAAAGAATACTGCTGCAAAGAGACAGTGATCAATGTTATTGCCTATTCAGTAAGGGTGAACTTTCTTTTGTGTTTTTCAGATTGGAGGATCTTCCGAATCTTAAAGAAGTAACTCATTTTCTACTGACAGTTTTGACTTCTTGGACCTGAGATACTGGTTACCTTGAAAGAAGAAAAAGCAGACTATGAGCCTGAACTGTGAATTGGTAGACTTCAGGATAACATGGAGACGTCTCATGTAGAGGTAGCTGTAAAGTATTTACAGTGATTTGTTTTACCAGTTTGTATTTGAGTATCTCCAAAAATCTACCCCAGATTAAACAATAGAACTTCAGTTTAGCTCTTTACTAGGAATGAGGTGAAAATTCCTGTAAGAGGGACCAAGAGAGAAAGGTTAAATAGTTGAAAATATGAAATTAGAACTACACTGTGGACATCCTGAGTTGTGTTAAACCCATTGAGTTTACATAATCCAAATTTCTTGATATATGTGAAGGAATACTTTAATGGGAACTTAAGGAAAGAGATTGAAATCTGACCTGATAGATTTAGAGTATTCACATTTCTCCTAAGTTTGTATTTCTAATTGTTCAGACTTCTCTTATGGTCAATGCACTGGGATGTAACTATCCTGCTAGAAAAGTTTGAAATCTAAGAAAGCAAAGATACCGTGGCATGTGACTTTATATCATACAGCAAACAAACTGCTGAATGTTTCATAGAATCACAGAATCCCTGAATGGTAGGGATTGGAAGGGACCTTTAGAGATCATCTAATCCAACTCCCCTGCTAAAGCAGGTCCACTTAGATCAGGTCACACAGGAACATGACCTGATGGGATTTGAAGACTTCCAAGGAAGGAGCCACCACACCCTCGCTGGGCAGCCTGTGCCAGGGCTCCCTCACCTCAACAGTGAAATAGTTTTTTCTTATGTTTATGTGGAACTTATGTTCTGGCTTCATCCCAATCACCCCTGAATGGGTGTACCCCTGATTGTGCTCTGAGGAAAAGAAATGCAAACAGGGATGTTAATATTCTTTGGTTTTGTACTCTTGATTGCAGGTTAACCTATTGTTTGGGATTTTTATCAGGATAACTCATGATAAGTTCTTAGTATCGTAGATTATTTTTTTTACTTCATTTTTAAAGCAAAATGATCTTGAATTAGGCACCTCTTGCCCTATGTAGTGTCTTGGAGATACCCTATTACTGCAGCACTTAGCAATGTACCTGAAATAAAGATTTAATTTGGCTGAATAACTTCTTCGGTATGTTACTCTGCCTAATGGATGGCCAAGATGGCATTCTGTAAATAAACAGCTTTTGCAGGCAGAGCTGTGTTGCTCTGCTTGAGAAACACAAAAGATCTTGCACATCTTCTATGTGTTTTTTCATCTATGATCTATGAACCTTGAAGAAGTGGAATGAAAGTGCTTGTGAACTATAAGGCTAGATAAAACTGTATGAATATGGTAAAAAATTAAGTGCATAATACTGCAGAATTGGATCAACTTCTTTGAGCATTGAGTTTAGAAATAAATTAATGAAAAGAAGTTGTTCTCCCTTCCCTGACACCCCCTGCCCCAAAGAAAGAAAAAAATAAGGACTCCTATATAAAATATCTTCTGGCTATTTAATTATAGTGGTCTGCTCTGCTACTTAACTTGGTGCAGGGTCCCCATCCTGGAGATATTTAAAAGCCACGTAGATGAGGTGCTGAGGGACATGGTTTAGTGATGAGCTTGGCAATGTGAGGTTAGTGATTGGACTTGATGCTCTTAAAGATCTTTTCCAACCAAATAATCCTGTGATTCTAGTATCAGAGGAATGGATTTAAGTAGTTTGGTATTTATAGATTTACACTGAAGTGGAGTTTGTGGAGGAGGGAGAGAAGAACATGCTGACAGTGTATCAGTTAATGTAGGACTGGTCTCTAAACAGACTACAGTATACTCTAGAATTTTTAAATCCAATTTAACTACTAAAAAACAAATAAGTGAATGCTGGCTCCTGACTTCCATTGTGAAGACCTTCCTACTGCTGCTTAAACTTGTGTGCAGTTCAAAATCCCTTTTCTATTTAGTATTTAGTGTTTCATTCTCAATTATTTTCTGGTAAATACTTTTTGATTTTAAAAAAAGAATCCCAGCAATAGCAAGCATCTCTCTCCCTCTCTCAGTTTTAGTGGCTTTCTTGCATCAGGCATCTGTGGCTAAACTGCTTTGACTGATATGTGGGCTGATTGATAAGACCTTGACTCCAAAACACATATGAGCATGCACACAGAGCCCTTGGACTCTGCTTATGTTTAACTATTTATGTGACAAGTGAGCCTTCAAATTCAGTGAGTTCTAGTGATCGTGCTGCTGGTGGTGGAATCTTCAGTGAGGAAGAAAGCGGCTCTCTGTGGCTGCTTGCCTCCTTGTCTTCTTCCTTTTTTCTTCCTTCCAGCTCATTGAGCTTTTTGCTCAAGGTGCTTTTGTAAGGTGCAGTAAAAGTTCAATGTGACTGGCAAAATAATGCTTGAGGCTTGGGGAAACTGCAGCAGATCTCTGTGGTCTGCATGGCTTTGAAAATTGTGAATGAACACAAGGTATCATAATGATGTCCCTTTTTTAGTAACAAGCATTTTTTATTAGTCTGGAGTACTGACAGCTGAAGAACAGCTCCCAGGCAGATGATCATACATTGCGGTTGGAAAATGATAAATAGGTAAATTTCCCGTATCAGAAGAACTTCAGGTAGTCTGAAAAGATTTGCATCATTCTGTGTGATCTCTACAAGTGGAGTTAAGAGAGGTTTCACATTCCAAGGATAATATTTTTATTGCTGTCAAGAAAAACAGTGAAAGGCATTAACAGAAGCCATCGTGACATTAGAATAAATCCTGTTTGTTTTCAGTGCTTTTAAGCTTTATAACGAGGAGGCAGGGTCTTCAGGGAAAGCTGGAGAATGCCTCCTATTTCTGTTCTTTTTAAAAAAGAAAGTCTTTGGGAAAATAGCTGAAAATGCTTCTTAATAAATACACAGCTTCAGTTTTGATTTAACTATTTCTAGAAGTCGCACCTTTCAAGCATGTAGCTGTACAAAGTGATCTGTGGTGCCTCTGCCTTTCTCACCGCACCTGTAAATGAAAAATTCGACTCTTTTTAAACAAATATAATCACTTTGCAAGATCCTATATAGTTGTAGTTACAGTGAGTTCTGTGAAGTGACAGGAGACTTCATTGTCACCTGTTTTGTTGAAGATTTACATGTTGTAACAAAAGGAGGTTGTGTAGAGTTTGTTCTCTTTGGGAAGGTGACATTGCACTAACCTTCATTATTCCTTAAGAAGTAAATTTTAAAGGAAAGCAGGATAAGAAATGGTTCATTGCAGCTTAATACTCAGCAGCCTAATTAGTCACATACCATGTGCCTACCTCTGCATGAAATAGCCTTTACAGTGTAAAATAGGAATTTTCAGCAGTGGAGCAGCCTGTAGAGGGCTTTGTTGCAAATGACCACTGGCTTCTGAACTATTTATTCTCAAAAATAATGAAGGTCAGCATGGTATCCACAGTGAGTGCATGCAGCTTCCTTGGTAATCTGGGCACACTGCCGTAATAACTAAATTCACTTACTGCTAATAGGTTTCTGTGCTTCGGGAGGAAAACTTGTATTTGAAAACAGGATGTGATTGTGTGTCTAACAAATCTTGATTAGTGCAGTTTTTCATAGAATGGTAGGGGTTGGAAGGGAGCTTTAGATATCATCTAGTCCAACCCCCCTGCAGAAGCAGGGTCACCTAGATCAGGTCACACAGGAACATGTCCAGGTGGGTCTTGAAGACCTCCAAGGAAGGTGAAATAGTTTAAGTGGAACTTTTTGTGTTCCAGCTTCATCCCATTACCCCTTGTCCTGTTGCTAGCTACTATAGAAAAAAGGGATGTCCCAACCTCCTGACACCCACCCTTTAGATATTTATAAATGTTAATAACATCTCCCCTCAATCTCCTCTTCTCCAGACTAAACAGCCCCAGCTCTCGCAGCCTTTCCTCATATGAAAGATGTTCCAGTCCCCTGATCATCTTGGTTGTCATTTCTTTTTTTTTTGAGTGACTGCTGGAGGCCTAAACAGAATCCCCTAGAACAAGCAACTTGAAATTGCTGAAGTCTACATGTAGTCTGGCAGCAGAAAACTTCTTACTGACAAAATCCTTTTCTTTCTGATGGGACAAAAGGCTGCTAAATGGCAGCATACTGGTGTGCTTCCAGCTGTGGTAGTAAAAGGACATTCCACTGTAAACTACAAAATTAAGGCATTATAAGTATTACATGAATATGATACAGCCAGAATTATATGGTTAAAGAAAATAATCTACTAGTAGTAGTTTCAGAACATCCACATCTGTCAGGAAGATGAGGGGAAACTTTTGCACCAGCAGGAGCACCGCAGGAGTCCTCTGCATCTTGACTTGTGGTTTGTTTCTGTGCACAAGTGTGGCATCAGAGCGTTAGGAGAATGTGCACCAGCTCACTCAGTGCAATGCACTTCAATTACTTTAGTCTAAATGAAGTTATTTCCTCTGAGTGTTGTGCATTGTAAATACTATTTTTTAATATTATAGAGGTTCTTTTAACTTAGAGGAAATAGGTTATTGCAGAACACAGTGCAGTCTTGTGGGAATTTTGGTAATAGCTTATTGAAGATGAGAATTAAAGTGGTTCCATCCTATGACTGGTATTGTCTCCCCTCTCACCTTGTCTTTTTAATGCTTACCCAAAGATAAGTGAGTTTGGGTTGGGTTTGTTGCTTTTTATTAGTTGGTAGAATATTGCTTTGAACTCATCAGGCAAGATTCTGTCACAAAGTAAATGTGTTCAGGTTCCTAAATGTGGCTTCTTTTGCTACTGTCTTTAGTCTTGCATATAGCTTTAATGAAATACAGGTAATTATGAACTAATAGTTATCAGCAAAATTCAGAGGATTATGAAAGCAGAAGTCCATTTATTTTGGATAGGTACAGAAAAGTCAAAGGAGCTTGTATAAATAAAACATGTTAAAAATAATCTGTGATATATATATTTATAAATAAATATTAAATAAGATGTCTAAATACATATTTTAACCAAAAGAAGCCTTAATGTGTATTAGAAATTGCTAATTTATATTCTAATGTGTTGCCTTTGGAAACTTGATTAATACAAGTAGAGAATCTAGAACTACATTCTTGTTACTGAACATGAAAGTAAGGTTTTCTTCAGATTTAGCTAAACAGAAATTGATTGCAGTGTTTAGAACTGTCTTAAATCTTTTCTTTTCTTTCCCTCCTCTAAAGGTGATGGGCTGCTTTGTGCTGTTACAAGTGGCAGTGATGTGTAGTGGTCTGGTGCTGTAAACATCCCCGACTGGAAGCTGTACCAGTGCTAGCTTTCAGTCAGATGTTTGCTGCACCTGGCTATCCTTGGGCACCATTGGAAGGAAAAGCTGTCCAAAGTACGTACATGCATGTATATCTCTCACACTGTTTCTAGAGACATGATTGAATTGCCTTGCAAGAATTCTTCTGATGGCTGTTAGTAGGGAAGGTGTGATTTCTGGAAATCTGGTCTGAAATGGAGATTTTAGATTTGCTGTATGAATTGTCTGGTTTAGCTGCTTCTATTGCTTACAACTCTTAAGAAAAATTATTATAAATACAGTCAAATACTTAGCAGGCATTTTATCTGCTGTGCTTTTTCTTGTTTGGGTTTTTTTCTGTGCCCACTATGGTACTACAGAGGCTTATATTTAATGTCAGTAACAGCTTTTGAAAGTTCTGCTTTGCAATTGGTTCTTCCTTGATTCAGTTCCAAAAGGACTGAAAGCAGTCGTGTCAACAACAGCTGGCTGCAGAAAAGCTTCGACACTTTCCACTCTTCTCAGGGTGGCATCTGCACATGCTGTTTCCTTGTCTGGGACTCCTTTTCTCCTTTGTCTCTCAGTTTTTTTAAAGAAATGGCCTATGTAAGTAACTTCTGCTGCTGCTAAGACAGAAAATATTCTTGCACTGTTTTACCTCTACGTTTTGCCCAAAATGTCATCTTTTTATTTCCTAACACTTCAAACTGTTTATTTGATGGTGTAGTAAACTGAAGTATAATCTGTTTGACTTTGCTGTAGTGATGCTGTAAGATAACATTTTGTCCAAAGATACAAATACTTAGAAAAGTTAAATGTTTTTTTCTTCATCAGAATTAAAACTACAAGGATTTCTTGGTCCTGGGAAAACAGGACTAATAAGCACGAGGAAGGTAATTGGGTTTCAAGCAGGCAGTGAATGACTCAAGGTGAAGCAAACACAACTGTTCTGTTGTGGTCCTGTGACTGTCATTTTTTGGTTTCTGTGACCTGGGTGTTCTGTCTGGTGACATAGAACACAGAGTCATAAAAGGTACTGAACTTACCCATCCACTTCACTGCTAGCAGCTCTACAAGGATTTGTTTGTAAAACAACTTGCACATTTCATACAACCTCAGTTAAGAATCAGTTCTTAAATTGTTTGGCTTCATAATTCATAAAGTATATTTATAATCAAAGAGTGGTATCATAGAACTACAGATCTTGCTCTTCTTTTAAAGAAAAAAGTGCTGGTAGTTGTTTTCCAAGCATCCTTGGCTGTAAATATTTAGCATTTCCTAGTTGTAGATTGTATTTGGACTGACAGAGGAAGTGTTCTCTGTAAACAAACTTCTGTTAATGATCAAAGTAAGCATGTTATCTCATAATGGATCTAATACACATCTCAGCTGGTCCTGTCTCAGCCTTTCCACAGGCCAGAAAACAGCAGTGCTTTTGTTCTAAAAGCTTAGTTGATGTACAGTTTGTCAGTCCAGGCTGGTGGAGTTTTCCTTGTGCTTATGCTGTACTGGGATCTAAGACATGTACTCAAACACAGCTGTCCTCTGTCTGCACACAACAAATACAAGTGGCTTGTAACTGCAGGAAATAAATGAATTAAAACCACACTGCATCCTTGTTTGTTTGAGAGTGGGTTTTTGCCACATGTTTGAAATACAAGCATCTCCTTTTCCTGTATATGAAATACAAAGATCTGAAGACCTTGATGTATCTCAGACATGGCTGCTGTTGCCAGTGGGAGAAGGTGGGGTCTCCTGGCCTGTTGCCCACGTGTTTTGGCAGTACTGGGGTTGCTGGGGGGCTGTGTGAGTCTGGTTGCTGCCTGTACACTTCTGCTGGGGGGGAGAAGTCAGAGTGTCTGTTGCAGCATTAAACAGCACAGGGTCACACACCAATTTGGGCAATGAAAGAGGCAGATTTGATGTGTCAGCCTGCTCGTTCCCCAAGCAGGTCACCCCAGCTTGTTAACATGAAGTCTGTGGTTGTTGCCTGTGTTGTCAAATACTGTGGATCAGTTTGTGATGTTTTGCAGCACACTAATTTCAAAGCAGAGGCAAAAACATGAACAAAAAACAGGCTGGTGCTCCAGAGGCCAGCACGGACGGTGTGGAGGCACTGCTGATAACTTCAGGTGGCTGTCAAATGCAAGTGCAATGTACAGTTACATCAGGGAATGGAAGCCAGAGGAGCACAAAGGTCTTCACTTGCTAAGCGAGTGGAGTGTCTGGGAAGACCAGTGCTTGAGGTCTGGGTTAGTTGGCTGCACTTTTCCCTTCAGTGGTTATGACTGCTTAAAAGCAATACATCAAAGCCCTCAGTGACAGCAGACACATGAAGCACTGTCTTGCCTTGCTGTGAACTCCAGCTGTGTGCAGCAGAAATGCTTGAGCTCATCTTTTTCTTCATACAAAGAACAACTGTTAACCATTTGGAACACTCCCCCCCCCCCCCCCCCCCTTTTCTATATATGAAGTAATCTACATCTGTGATTCTTTCTCCCCAGTAAATCTGCAAAACACCTGTTCAGACAAGAGCTTTTGGAAGGCTGAGGCTTGGTCTCTTGGCTGAGTGAGTTTATGGAAGTATTCCTCTGAATTGCTGAGGTCTTGTTTGTTTGAGACTACAGACATAAAATTAAACATAGAATCATAGAATGGTAAAAGCTGGAAGGGACCTTTAGAAATCATCTAATTCCCCTGCAGAAGCAGGTCAAACGAGACCAGGTTGCACAGGAACATGTCCAGGTGGATCTTGAAGACCTTCAAGGAAGGAGACTCCACACCCTTCCTGGGCAGCCTGTGCCAGGGCTCCCTCACCTCAGCAGTGAAATAGCTTTTCTTTATGTTTAAATGGAACTTTTATTTTCCAGCTTCAACCCATTACCCCTTGTCCTGTTGCTAGATACCATAGTAGTAAAGGGATGTCCCAACCTCCTGACACCCACCCTTTAGATATTTACAAATGTTAATAAGATCTCCCCTCAGTCTCCACTTCTCCAGACTAAACAGCCCCAGTTCCTGCAGCCTTTCCTCGTGTGAAAGATGTTCCAGTCCCCTGATCATCTTGGTGGCTCTGCGCTGGAGTCTCTCCAGCACCTCCCTGTCCCTCTTGAGCTGAGGAGCCCAGAACAGGACACAGGACTCCAGATGAGGCCTCACCAGGGCAGAGTAGAGAGGGAGAAGAACCTCCCTTGACCTGCTGCCCACACTCTTCTTGATGCATCCCAGGATGCCATTGTCCTTGGCCATGAGGGCACATTACTGGCTCATATTTAGCTTATTATCAATCAGGACTCCCAGGTCTCTCTCTGCAGAGCTGCTCTTCAGCAGTTCAACCCCCAGCTTCTGCTGGTGCATGGGGTTGTTCCTTCCCAGATGCAGGACTCTGCACTTGTCCTTGTTGAACCTCATGAGGTTCCTCTCTGCACAACTCTCGGGCCGGTCGAGATCCTGCTGAATGGCAGCACGGCCTCTGGGGAATCAGCCAGTGCTCCCAGTTTGGTGTCAACTATACCTATAGAATCTAAGATGTTAGAGGTAAAGCTTTCATGTTGTGCTGTCTTACTGTTAAAATGACTTATTGAGTAGCTAAATCTACAGGGAGGAAAATAAGAATGAAAAAGACAGAAATGGGAGTACCTTGAAAAAGTTTGTGAGAGGGAATGGGAGGTAGTTTAAGAAAATACAACACAAATGGGACAATGTACAAATGTAGCAACAAAAGCTGTAAAACTGAGCACATCAAGGAAAATGTTGAAACGTTCAACACCACAAAGGTTTATTGTTGTGTAAACAGTTTGAGGTGGACATCTTTGAGGACTTTTGCCCAGTGTGTACCACCTCACTAATCTCTCATGTATATTCTGATGGGGAGTTTCCATTTGGAAAATGACTTGAATTTGCAATCTCTGGAAGGTGTCTACTCCAAGCATCAAGGGCCTTGGCAGGTAAGTACAGCAGAATGCTCTGTGGGCTGCCAGAGACTTCTATTTTTGTTCTTGTATCTCTACAGTATCAGAGACTGGTCATGGATATTGCTGTGTTCTGATATTTAGCAGATTTAATGTTAAAAGTGGTGTTCTGACTGGATAATGCTAGTAAAGCTTCAGAAGTATTACACGTGCCTTAGGAGTTGTGCAAATTGTAGTTCACACAATGCATTGAAGTGTGTCTGTGCAGATTCATTTTGGGATATCTTGAAAGCCAATACTGTATTTGTTTTGTTTAGCTATTTTTTAGTTCCTGTAAACATCCTACACTCAGCTATATAACAAGTGATGGGGCTGGGGAGTGGATGTTACTGACTTGGAAAGGCAGCTTTCCTCAGTGGTTAAGTGACATATTGGCAAGGGCAGAATACTGTATTTCAGTACTATTCAAATGAGCTCATTGTATTGGAAATGCTCCAATTTCTGTGGAAGCCCTGTGTATTTCTAGAAGTGTCTTAGTACTCAAACTATGTTATATTGACTGCACAAAGGCATATATGTTGTGAAGCAGCATTTAATGAAATCTCTATCTTTTTTTAATGGCAAATAAACTTTGTTAGTGTATCTTTGTCTTGCCAAGTAACTTCTGCTGTCCTTAGTTCACCGAGGATACCCTGGTGCTAGAGAAATCATCCAGGATCTTACATTGAATGTTCTGTTCTTGGTCACATCGGTGATTTATTACTTGGTGTCAAAGACAGAATTGATGTATTGGGTAATGCTGAAGAAAACCCAAACTCAAGCCAACAGATCATCAGGGAAATCTGGATAGCAGAGCAAAGAGATGAACATAGATGAGCATCTTTCCCTTTCCTTCTAACTCTTCTTCCCTTATCTCTTGGTATCACGTTCCTGCTGCTGATGGGTGTGTTGTTAAATGAAGTATGGCTCCAGCATTTAGAGGATATTAAGTGTCAAATTTAACTGTTCAGAAAGAACTCAAATCTTTTTATTCAAATGGAAGAATGAAGGCCATTGTGAAGCAGAACCTGGTTTCTTGGGGATCACTTTTACAATTTTGTATCCCCTTTAAATATTTGAAAGGCTCAAACCGAGATGTAACATATTTCTTACAAAGTCACATTATGAAGATTATCAAGAGGATTTTTCCTTATTTCAGTTCACATACATGGGCACTTTTTTGCTATCCTTCAGCTTTTTGATGTGCTTTCCTTTTTCCTTCCAAATTGAAGGAGTTTCTAATTTGTGGAACTCTTATGGGCAATTCATATGCAATATATGGCAATGCAACCAATTGCAAGTGAGAAAAGTTATCAAATTGTATATTAACAGGTCATTCCAGTGTGTGAATGCTGCAGTACAACCATGGATGTACTGTCTGTGCTTGTGCATATAAAATAGTTCTTCCAGGTTTTGACTGAGTGCTTCTGTTTAATTGGTACAAAACTCTGATGATCAGGGGAATGGAACATCTTTCATATGAGGAAAGGCTGCGGGAACTGGGACTGTTTAGTCTGGAGAAGAGGAGATTGAGAGGGGATCTTATTAACATCATTGTTCTGGTTTAGCAAGGAGCAGCTTTTGGCTTAGTAACGGGGGGAGCGGGTTGCAGTGAAGACCCGGTAAAGAGTTTGTGGACTCTCCCCCAGCTCCTGGGTTCACACCCACCTCCGGCCCGGCTGGGCCAATCTGGCGCCTCTGCCAGCACTATTTAGGGGACGGGAATTTGAAATGCAAGTCAGGAGGTGTAAGAGTGATACAAGATGGAGGCGACCACGCGGACCCTTCAGCCAGAGAAGGAGGAGGGAAGGAGAAGCAATAGACCAGAGACCCCTCTGCAAGCCGTGGCGAGAATGCAACTGTGCCCCTGCAACCCATGGAGATCCATGGCTGGACTGAGAGTTACCAGCAGCTCCATGTGAGTGAGCCTGGACGGGCGAGGGACTGTGTGGGGAGACGGCCATGGCCCAGGCCTTGTTGGAGAGCCTGCACGCCGCAGAGCAGCCCCACATGAGAGGCAGAGAGGAGCTGCAGCCTTTGGAATAAGTGTGTGTCAGAGCAGCCCGGGCAGGGCTGCCATGCGTGTGAGGTACCCCAAGGACTCGCAGGGAGGACTGGTGTGGAGTTCACCCGTCCTGAGGAGGGACAAACGGCAGAAGCTCTCGGAAACAGACTAACTGAACCCCCCACTGCCTGCCCCCCCCGAACCGTTCGGGGGGGACAGGGTAAAAACCCCGGGATCAGGGCTCTGAGCCCGGGAAGAGGGGAGGTGTGGCTGGGAAGGTGTTCTTAAAAAGGCTGGTTGGACTCTTCGTTCATGTATTACTCTGGGTTGTTTCATTTTGGTTATGTTTTGGGTTTTTGGGGGTATGTTTCAGTTGATTTTGCATTAAATTATTTTCTGTTTCTTCCCCAAACCGAGTAGCCTGCTCTGTTTTGTCCTGAACCTTAAGCGGCAATTAAGCTCTCCCTGCCCTTGAGCAATTCTCAGCCACTTCGGAACTCGAGGCTAATCGTGGCCTTTGTTCCCTGATGGGCCTAAACCACGACAGGACAATCATAAATATCTAAAGAGTGGGTGTCAGGAGGTTGGGACATCCGTTGTTTCTATAGCAGCTAGCAACAGGACAAGGGGTAATGGGATGAAGCTGGAGCACAAAAAGTTCCACTTAAGAACAAACTATTTCACTGTTGAGGTGAGGGAGCCCTGGCACAGGCTGCCCAGAGGGGTTGTGGAGTCTCCTTCCTTGGAGGTCTTCAAGACCTGCCTGGACATGTTCCTATGTGACCTGATCTAGGTGGACCTGCTTCTGCAGGGGGGTTGGACTGGATGATCTCTAAAGGTCCCTTCCAACCCCTACCATTCTATGATTCTATGATTAAATAGACTAATACTGGTGCTGTTCCTCCTCAGCTGTACTTAACTGTGTAATGCTTATCATCCTAGTGTGTGGTAAAGTAAAAAAAAGTTGGACTTCTAACCTAGAATATGTTGAAGGATTTCGAGCATTAAATTTTGATACTTGAAGCTGTTTTAAATCACACAGTTCACTCTTGTCTTCCATTGTGTTGTTGCTTTTTAGACAGGTGAGTCATGGTTCCATGGCACCAGGAACAGCATAGAATCAGAACAGTTTCAGCTGGAAGAGACCTTTAAGATCATCAATTCCAGCCTTTGTCTCAGCCCTATCAACCACTAGACCATTTCCATAAGTGCAGCACTCACCTGTGTCTGAAACCCCTCCAGGGACAGTGACTCCAGCACCTCCCTGGGCAGCCCATTCCAATGCCTGACAACCCTTGCAGCAAAGAGATTCCTCCTCAGATCCTGCCTGAAGCTCCCCTGGTGCAACTTCAGGCCATTTCCTCTTGTTCTGTTGCTTGTCACTAGGGAGAACACACTGACTGCACCTTGCTATGACTTCCTTTTAGCTAGTTGTAGAGAGTGAGGTCACCCCTGATGGGAGGAATAGCTGGGAAACAGTGTGCATGTCTTGTGAGGTTGCCTGAAAGTTCCACATAGATCTGGTGGCAAAGGTAAGTAACAAATTTAGACCAAAAAATGGCACTTGAAAAGCCTGTGGGCACTGTTGATGAGTTTTTTTCATGTCAATTTTGAAAACACACACTTACTCTTCTGTTTAATTCCTCCTGATTTTGTCTTATGCTGAAAATCCAAATACCTATTTAAATAAAAGTACACTGATGCCCACTTCTCCCTCTCTTTTGTTCACTAAGGTTCTTCCAGGGATTCACTCCACTCCCCTCTTAACCAGCTATACCAGTTCCTGCCTCTTGGTTGATGTGCTAAGGGGGTTCTGTGTGTGCAGTGAGCAAAGGCATAGTTAAAACTACTGATGACTTCCATGTCATTCTGTATTAGTAGAGCAGTGAGTCTTAACTCTGATGCTGAAGTTTGCTCAGAAAGTTGAGGAATGTTGTATGCTTGGTATTCCTCAGTTAGGGGCTGGCAGACCCCCACAGAGTGTGTCTTTGAAAGGGAGGGAAGCGTGACCCTCGTGCAGGCAGAGACCCTGTAAGCAGAATGAAGGAAATGCAGTTGATGTCAGCAGGATCATTTGTTGCCTGATAACATCGCTTTCTCAGCAGAGAACTAATTTCCTGTAAACAATATGGCTTTATCTTAAAAATCTGCCACTTTATTAAAGTGAAAATTATTTTCCCAAACTTTACCCAAGCCTTATCTTTGTGTGACAGGAAAAAGGGAGGTGGCAGGAATGAAAGATATGAAAGCTTTGTGAGCTGAACTCTGTTTACATAAAGTTATGGAAAACATGCAGACAACCAGTATGGTAAGTGCATAGCTTAATGCCTGCTTTATGTAAACACATTTCCCCAAATAATAAATCAGTTGATTTGACTGTGTGCTAACTGGCAGAGCACGTGCTCTATTAGTAATCTCATTTGGAGATGTTTCACACTTTAAGGAATTTGTCAGCTAGCAAATCTCTCCTTACCCTGGAGTCTATTTTTGTATTAATAGGAAGCAGAAGTGTGTGCTATGTGTGATTTCATGCAATATGATCTTGTTTGTGCCCATGTACACATGGAGTCTTCTCTGTCCTATTCAGCTGTCTGCTGTAGGTGCTGTGGGTTGCTCCCTGCCTCCTGCCTGCAATGGAAACTTAACACAGTTTCCACATTCCTCTGTCTCTCCAGGCATAGCACTCCTTGATTGCATCCTGTGCCAAGGGCTTATGAAGACATGAGTGTCATAGTCACATTCAGGGATGAGTTAATGAACTCTTGTGTCTGCTGTTAAACAAAGAAACACCCATTGCCCCTTCTTGCATAAATTACAGCCTTACAGAAAAGCTGCTGTTGTGGTGCAGAGGCAGGAAAACAAGAAGCAAATTGGGTCTTATCAGAAGGAGGAATCTTCATGAAAAGGAAGGGAAAGAAGGCAATACAGAGTTTTTAGGTCAGAGGCACTAGGGCATGCGTACTGTTGGTGCTAGAGGCCACGGGAACATCTGTTGGCTTCTGCTTCACCGAACTGAATGAAGTGAAAGCTGCAGATATGGCTGAGCTACAAACTCTGAAAAATCACCTCATAATTTTTCTTTGAAAAGGGGAGAAAACATCCCAAAATGGCTACAGTAACTGAAGTAACCTGTTCTCTTTCAGAGAACTGAGGCATTCTCCTTGGTATATTAAATTTCCTTCTGCTTCCCATTTTTATTTGCTAAAGCTGATTAAAAATCAAAGACCACCACCAAAAAAAACACCCAATGAAAAAAAAAGTCATTTTAAAATGGGTAAAGATTTGGTTTCTAGAAAACATCCCTTCTCTAGGTTCCTTATTTGGAAATAGCAAGAAACACTAAAACTCTGAACTAAATTATTTTAGAAGATTGTGTACACAGTGTCAATTTCAATTCAGAGGACACTTGCACAGTTGGAGACTTTTCAGTCAACTGTTTAACTCTTGAGTAGTTTTTAGATGACAGCTAGATGCTAATAACAGAAGCCCTATTTGGATAATAAGTTTGATGTGGGACCACACACCTATGTACTCAGACCATATCATTTTGAAGTTCTAATGGTCAACCCTTCACACCTAGAATACTGTGTTCAGTTCTGGACCCCTCACTTCAAGAAGGACATTGAGGTGCTGGATTATGTCCAAAGATGGGCAACAAAGCTGGTGAAAGGTCTGGAGAGCTGGAGATCTTTATCCTAGAAGAGGTTGAGGAGAAAAGATAACTCTGTACAACTACCTGAACAGGAATCATAGTGAGGTGAGCGTCAATCACTTCTCCCCAGTAATGAATTCTAGAACATGAGGAAATAGGTTCAAGTTGCACCAGGGTTTAGGTGGAACATTAGGGAGAAGTCTTTCACTGAGAGGGTTATGAAGCATTGGAACAGGCTGCCCAGGGAGGTAGTGGAGTCACCATCCCTAGAGAACCCAAAAGATGCACAGATGAGGTGCTGAGGGATATAGTTTAGTTCAGTGAAGTGCCTGGCAGTGTGAGGTTAGTGGTTGGACTCAATGATCTCAAAAGTCTTTTCCAAGTGTAGTGATTCTGTGATAATGGCCAAGCCAGATTTGCATTAGAGATGACAAAATTTTAAGGCTTATTTTGATGCATGTTAATCAACTTTTTAAGGTTGCTTGTAATTCCAGTCAAAGAAGATTCAGAAGATGCATAATTTTGGTTTATATACCTGCTCCATATCTTCAATAACATGAGAGGTTCTTGCTCTCTACATTCAGTAGTGTGTCGTGTGTGTAAACCAAGCTGTTGAAGACAGTTTAACCTCCAGGGAGTGCAGGACTGCTGTTTTGGTCTTAACATCTTGGGATGATATTCAAATGCAGAGATGTCTTTAGTTTTGCTGATTTTGTCCTATAAACTCACTCCTGTTTTCAATGGCTGAATGCCACGGCATGTGCAGCGTGTGCTGCGACAGAGTAAGTGGGTGGCAGCATGATAAGAACATTTGCCATTATTTTACTTGTACATTGTGCTTTATATTGAACTTTGGGTCTAAAAATGGCTCCAGATTACTCTCATATTGCATTTATGCCAGAACAAGTGAAAACGTTTCAAGCTGAATGGAAACAACTCATTTTCTTGTGTGGAGTTAGGAACAGCTTTAACTACTGCACTATGTGCTTTCAAATGTTCCCACTGTTCCTGTTCTTGCATTATTTGTTTACTTGAAATGAGCTGAATTTTTCAAGCTGTGCTTCATGTTCTGCTGCTTGGTATCACAATTTGGATGTGTGGGTGTCTGAGCTGCAGGTGAGCACTACTGTCACCAGTCCATCCCATCTGTTTGATGTGTTCTGGGTGTTGTTGCCCCTTTACCTTCACACCTGCATCATAGCAAGGGCTGGTGCTGCCTAGAACCAGCCTGTTGATGCCTGTTACCCCCTCAGCAGGGACAAGAAGGATGCCATTTACCTGCAGAGTGCTCACCTGTATTGTAAAACACTTGGGATTTTAAAGACATGTTAATTTAAGTTGCAATGTGTAAGAGAAACTTCCACGGACCTGATTACATTGATCTATGAAAGTGACATTACTGGGGAATTCTGTGGTTCGGTGAAGTGCTTCTTTACTCTGTTTACTACTATTTCTATCAAATAGTCCAGGCTCCTGCAGAGTCTTAGTCCAAAACTGAGGTTATATCCCCCTGGCCCAAACTATTTTGATACAATTAGAGGTCTTGAAGGGTTGAGCAAGTTCAGGCTCCCTTTGCTTAGATCAAATGTCAGGAACAGGTCCATTATTGTTCACTGCTTTAAACTGAGCCTATCCTTTGAGCTGTAAACGTGTGGAGCAGGGAATACCTGCTGGTTTGTGTTATAAGGGATTTGCATTGTCAGGATTAGTTGCAGCTGGGAATGTGTCATGAGGGCAGCATCTTCTAGGGGCTCCATAAGATGGCGATTTCCTAGGTGTGGAAAGGAACCAAAAAAAGTCTGACAGGTGATATTGTCTGGGAAAGAGGACTCACCACACCTTTGAATTGGGAGAACACTTCTGTGAAGCCTCAAAACCTTAAATGATGTTCTAAACTGTCCATCTCTGACAACTAAATGGTCCTAACAAGCACTGTGTAGAGCAGAGCCCCATGTCGGAGGTTTCCAGGCATGTGGTGATCAGTCTTCATGTTTTATGTAGAACAGGAAAACTTCACAGAGTATGAGAATCCAAACTTCTTCAGATTATGAGTAACAAAAAAATCCAAATATATGAAAGTAAATTGGGTGACAATATCCCACTTACAAATGATTCCCTGATTCTCAAGGACTATGAAGTAATTAAGTGCTTAATGGCTGTGAAAGTAGTGTTTCCTGCAGTCAGCACGCTACGTGACAATTTTATCCTCTGTTGCTTGAAGTTTTGCCAATGTGTGGTGTCCTTACAACTTCAGTCAGGGAGATACAACAAAATATTCAGCTGAAGGAGGGATTCTGAGCACTGCTTCATCACTCTTGGTTTTAAATACATGAGACGTGCTATCATAGAATCACAGAATTGTTAGGGTTGGGAAAGACTTAAGATCAAGTCCAACCAGTAACCTCACACTGCCAGGCCCATCACTAAACTAAACCACATCCCTCAGCACCTCATAAGGAGTCTTTTGAATATCTCCAGGGATGGTGACTGCACCACCTCGCTGGTCAGCTGTGACACAGACCTACTCAACAGACTGATAAATATGGGACTGTGAGGAAACATGTTCCTAATTTATTCTTAGTGTCGCAAGAACACACAAGCATTTTGCAAAGGAATGCTTTGTAAGAACAGTTTAAGTTGCACCCTTAGAAACTTCAATATTGAGGGATTTTTGTTTTGCTTGTTAAAGTTTCATTGGATAAGAATACTTAAACACAGAGATGGTAGGGGGAGAACATGTATCTTTAGTGTAGAATGGAATAAAACCTCATTTCTTCAAGATATCTAAGAATCACTATTTAACCATACCATAAACTGGTTTTCCTGAACTGGAAACGAGATCTTGTTTTACTGAGGTATATTTAGTATAAGCAGACTGAAAAAAAGAAAAAGGTATTAGAGTGGTAGACTGCCCATTTCTTTTAAATTAAGATGCTAAAAACTGGCAAAAATGCCTCCCTCCAAAAAAATCTGGGCCTCATGCCCAAACTGAAACTCAGTTTTCTGGTAGATCAGGATACGACAATGTCCATGAGCAGCCCCTCTGTGTAATGTTGTTTATTTACTGCCACT